>NC_071512.1:77898644-78255144 GCF_027887155.1 Malaclemys terrapin pileata
GCTAGAGCTGGCCCTGACCCCCCCCCCCCCCCCCGCCGGTGTGGTGACGACGCAGGAAAGGAAACAGAACGCCAGGTCTGTGGTAGCTAGAGAGCTTTACAAGCCTCTTGCAAAAAGCCTCTCAGGAAAACTTTTCCTGGGGTTTTTATTTCTCTCCTTACTTTGTTTACAACTCTTCTTAGTGGTTACATTCTTGCGCATAGAAGAGCCAGGCAGTATACATGCACATAAGATAACGAACCCATCTCTTGAGCGCGTGAACACCAGCTGCGAGGGTACAATCAAATCAGCCAAATAAGTTTCCCAAACACAAACGCTGGATTGAAGGTCACTCCTGCCTCGTAGCCATGGGAGCAGTTTGCCACGCCTGTGGACTGGCGATTCGGGAGCTATGCATCCCTACATCTCCCCCTGTTTTATTTTATAAATGCGGTGTTTAAACAAAACACTCTCGCAGGGTAGCATACACAATGCCACTAGATTGGGTATACATTAAACAAAGCAGCAAAGTAAAACGTCAAACATCAAAACTAGGACCCCATACTATAAAAGGGTCTTCATCCACTCTAAGGGTGGCTATAACTAAATATAATCCTACCAAGGAAGAAAAACGTCTTGGCGGATGACTTAAGCATAGCATTTCAGCATATCAATTTGCTATTGCATACAAAACTATTATCAGCAAGCTTAAAACAGCACATTTCTTTCACTGTCTCACACCCCAGATGTTGCTGGGTGGTTTACAGACAGGAACAAGGCAGGTACTTAACAGACCTTGCATTTCCGGGGCAACGGCCAGGCAGAAATCAGATTGATTTAATACTTCTGCCAGGTGGACCCAGGTGTTAAACTGCAGCCGCTGCTCCATCTGGGGTTCGCCTTGGCAGCTAGGGGCCAACAGGAAACTCCCCAATACACACAAAATAAGGAGTGAATTAGCATTAAGGCAAGCTAACAATGTCACAAGGTAATTTTCTGCGGTAGGTTCTAGCTGCTGCTGCACTCGCAGCTGCTCGGCCTGCAATGAAAGGGCTTTAACCTGTCCCCAGGTTATGCGCTGCGGGGGCCCCCGCGGGGGGCGCTGGCGAGGACGCTCGGGATCCTGCAGATGTAGGTTGAACTGTGGAATGGGGTTCGATAGTCCCTGGTGCCAGGCCATCGCCGTGCCACGGGCGGACGTTACGCGCCGGGACCCACAACGGACCTGTAGGAAGAGAAACGGCAGCATGCCCTCGTCCCCACGTTATAAGGGGCACTGGGCCATGCCACTGAGGGTCTGGGGCCTTGCGATATTTAACAAAGGGGCGGGGCAAGGCCTGGTAGCTGCGAAAATGACATTCTGCTGCAGAGTAGTTGTCAGTCAAATTCAAATGATTCAGGGTAAAAAGCACTGCAGCCAGCCATTCCTGGCGGGGAGGAAGGCCTACGGGAATCCCCCCTTTCTGTTTTTGGCGGACCAGGGCTTGTTTGAGCGCACGATTGGCTCGTTCCACAATGGCCTGGCCTGTGGGGTTATACGGGATACCAAACGTGTGGACAATGTCCCACGTGGTACAGAAGGAGGCAAAGGCCGAGCTACAGTAGGCGGGGCCGTTGTCGGTCTTAAGATGGGATGGGTGACCCATGATTGCCATAGCGCGAATCATGTGATTAATAACATGACGAGAGGCCTCACCCTTCTGGGGGGTGACCCACACATAATGGGAAAAGGTATCTACACACACGTGAAGATACTGCCAGGGGGCAAAGGGAGGGAAATGTGTAACATCCATTTGCCAGAGCTGGTTGGCCGAGGTTCCACGAGGGTTAACCCCTACCTCCGGGCTATTGGAGAGAGAAGCGCAAAGGTCACACTGGCGAACAATGGCCTGCGCCTGATACAATGGGAGAGTGAACTGCTTGGCAAGGGCCTTGGCGGATTGATGAAAAAAGGCGTGGCTTTCGATTGGGGAGGAAAAAATTGAGGCCACCGATTTGACCGCCTGGTCGGCCACCGTTTTGCCTTCTGTTAATAGGCCCGGTAGTGTGGTGTGACTGCGAATGTGTGCCACAAACAGTGGGCTAGAGCGGGAGGAAAGGAGCTGTTGCAGGGTAAGAAAAAGGGCCAACAAATTGTCATCACAGGAGGGCGACACATAGGAACCTGGAAGAGACTTAAGAACATTAGTAACATAAAGACTGTCAGTAATCAAATTAAAAGGGTCATCCTGGAAGCATCGGCAGGCCAGGATGACAGCAGCCAACTCTGCGCGCTGTGGGGAGCGCTGAGGCAGGGTAAAGCGGACTTGCCAAGTGCCTTGCACCTGCCAGCTGACCGCACCTCGTGTTGGGCCGCCGTCCGTAAAAAGGGTAAGTGCATCCTTAATGGGGACGGTTGACAAGGACGGCCGGAGGTGAAGGCAACGTTGTTGTAGGAATGAAAGACGGGGGGGAATGTCAGGGGGAATGTGATATTTAACTTCCCCAACATAGTCAGCAAGAGACAATTGGAGGGTGGCACTGCAAGAGACAGTGCGTTCCCAGTCTTTAGCCGGGATGGGGACAATAATGGCAACGGGGTCCCAACCCAAGAGGGTACGGGACCGTTCTCGCACTTTAAAAATCAGCTCTGCGGCCTGTTGAGGGAGTGTCTGAATAGTATGCGGAGGGGAGTGGGTCAAATAAATCCATTCAATTAAACGAAGACGCGCTGCCGCCCCCTCCTGGGCGAGGACAGCTGTCGGTTGTGAGAGTGTGGGAAGCAAAATGGCAAAAAGGGGCTGTTCCCTTTCTCGGCGGTCGACCCACACCTGGGCCAGGGTCTGGTTAATGAGGGTGACCGCTTGGCGCTGTTCCTGGGAAACGGGAATGATATCTCCGGGGAGACGGCCCTGCCGAAGGCCAGAAAAAAGAGGGGACAGCATGGAGGTAGTCAGAGGGCAAAAAGGACGAATCCAATTAAGGGACCCCAATAACTGTTGAAGCTGTACAAACGTAAGAGGGTTGGGCAATACCAACTCGGGACAAACTGGACGGGCATATGACTGGAGCATGCGGTGACCAAGATACAAAAAGGGTGGCTGACGCTGGATCTTGTCCGGTGCCACAACCAGGCCACACGCCGCAAGCTGGTGGCGCAGTTCGTCCAGCCAGTCATCAGGGAGGACGGGGTGAGCCACCAGGATGTCATCCATGTAGTGGTAAATTAAGGCATCTGGGTGTGCTGCGCGGAAGGGCCGTAGGGCCTGCGCAACAAAATGCTGACACAAGGTGGGGCTATTCAACATGCCTTGAGGGAGCACATTCCACTGATAGCGTGGAGTGGGCTGGGAGTGATTCAAAACCGGAACAGTGAAGGCAAAGTGCACCCGGTCCTCAGGGTGCAAGGGGATGGTAAAAAAACAATCCTTTAAATCTATTACAAATAACCGGTAATCACAGGGAATAAGGTTGGGATTAGGGGTACCACACTGCAGGGGACCCATAGGCTGTATAATTTTGTTAATGGCGCGAAGGTCCTGCAGGAGGCGCCACTTGCCAGATTTCTTTTTAATCACAAACACGGGAGTATTAAAGGGGCTAGTGGACTCCTCCAAACGTCCTGCCTTCAGCTGGTCATTAACCAAGTGCTGGAGGGCCTCCAGCTTTTCTAAAGGAAGCGGCCACTGCGCAACCCATACGGGTTCGTCAGTGAGCCAACGGAGGGGGAGGGCCGTATGCCTAATCATTGATATGGATGGTGGCAGTGAACTGTGTCAATAAATCACGGCCCCACAGGTTGAGGTGGACGGGGAGAATGATAGGCCGGATACGGGCGCGGCGGATGCCTTGGGGCGCCCTAACCTCCAACCATCGGGCACTTCGTTGTGAGTCCTGTGCCCCGCCCACACCCCAAACTGCCGGAGCCTGCTCTGTGGGCCAATGGGCGGGCCACTGCGCAGCGGCAATGACGGTAATGTCTGCCCCAGAGTCGATAACACCCTCGAACGGCTGATCGTTGAGGCAGTAAATGCGTTTGGGTTGGGGTGCTCCAATGTCTTTAACAACTGCTGCCACTTGTGGGTGAATAGTGCGCTGGTCGGTGGACCCGAAGCCTCCGGTTCGGGGAACGTTTCTTCCCCCTGCCGGAAGGGAGTAGGGCACAAGTATGAGTTGCGCCCAGGCATCTCCCTGAAACAGCCGTTTCGGGAGATGACTCCACAGTTGAACATGGATAATTCCACCATAGTCCGAATCCACCACCCCAGGCACCACAAACAGGCCCTGCTTGCTGGCGGACGAGCGGGGTAGGACAAGGCCCACCATGCCCTCCGGCAGCGGGCCCTGAATCTGGGACGGCATGAGGAGGACCTCCCCGGGGAGAGTGATATCCATATTTTCCTGATTAACAAGGTCAATCCCCGCACTGCCCCTTGTGGCGGCGGGGGCGTCGTGCACGGAGAGGGGCGCGGCCTTGGGTCTCGGGCTGGTCGCAGGCCCGCCTACTAGTTTCCCGGGGGGTTGTCTCGGTTAGCAGCCAAGACCCGGCTGTCACCCCCGGCCAAGCGACACTGCGCAGCCCAATGGTAGCCCTTTTTGCATTTCGGACACAGCGTGCGGGGCCTCTGGTCTGTCCGGGGCTTGGGTTTGTTTTTACACATGCCCCCCGCAGTGGCCCGACACTCCCGCCAAAAATGTCCGGGCTTCTGGCAGTTAAAGCAGTTCCCCTGAGGCTTCTGCCCCTTGTGCAGGGCAGCTGCCAGCAGGGCCATCTGATGGGTCTGAGTGCCTACGTCAGCACACGCCTGCAGCAATTCTGCCAGGGTATACCCGGGGCGCCCGACCACTGCCTGCATGGCACGGCGGCAGTCTGCATTGGCATTTTCGTAAGCCAATTTTATCATTAGTTCAGTCTGGGCTTGCGGGTTATCAATCTGCCTCTGGACTGCCTCTTGGAGGCGGTCAATAAACTGGTGGAATGGTTCGGTGGCACCCTGCCGAGTAACCGCAAAGGACTTAGAGGACTCGCCTGCAGCGGGGACCCTGCGGAACGCGCGACGGACACACTGGCCAATGATGGGAAAAGCTACCCGGGGCGTGCCCGCCGCCTGCTCGGGGATGCTCGAAAACTGCCCTGTGCCATATAACTGCTCAGCAAGATAAGCCCCCCCACCTTGCGCTGCTGCTGCAAGCGCCTCTCGCTGGTACTCGCTATCCCACACAACGTATTGCGCGGGAGACAGCACCATGCGACACATGTCTTTCCAATCTTGGGGGAGCAAGAAGTAACCGTTTGACACACCTTCCAAGATCCCCAGGGTGAAAGTGGACCGCACCCCGGTCTCACGAACTGCCTTGCGGAGCTCGCGCAGAACTGAGTAGGGGAGAGCCTCCCAGTCCACTATCTGCCCCCCATTTCCATTATCCCGCCAAGAGACGGGAAACGCCTCGAACCCACACTTGGATTCCTCATCGGTCAAGAGACCGGCCTCACGCGCTTGCCGCACCGCCGCGGCGACAGCGCCCCCCTGCCCGACCGGTAGGCAGGGGGGCGCCGCCACGGGCGGCGGCGCAGGGAGGGTCAGCTGTGGGCAGGAGGGGGGTGGCCCATCACCTGGGGGCAAAAGGGGGACCGGCTTGGGGCTGTTGGGGCCGATCCCCTCCAGTGCCTCCTTACAACGCTGCCAGAGCAGCAGGCACTGAACTGGGGCACGGGGTTTACTATACAAGGTGATCCCAATCTGTATCCAATCAAAAAGCTGCAATGACCCGCAGTCTGGATACCAGGGGCACTGGCGATCTATTTCCCTTAGGAGGTCCTCAATATGAGCGACCGGGACAGCGACACATGATCGCTGTCGTATAATCTCTTGTAACTCTCTTGCGTGCTCCTTCTGGGCACTGGAAAGTTTCCCCCCCATACTCACGAATAAGGGGCGGCAAACAGCCGCGGGCGCGCTCGGCGTATCCAGCCGGTGAGTAGAGGGGTATCACGTCGGGGTCACCAGCTGTGGTGACGACGCAGGAAAGGAAACAGAACGCCAGGTCTGTGGTAGCTAGAGAGCTTTACAAGCCTCTTGCAAAAAGCCTCTCAGGAAAACTTTTCCTGGGGTTTTTATTTCTCTCCTTACTTTGTTTACAACTCTTCTTAGTGGTTACATTCTTGCGCATAGAAGAGCCAGGCAGTATACATGCACATAAGATAACGAACCCATCTCTTGAGCGCGTGAACACCAGCTGCGAGGGTACAATCAAATCAGCCAAATAAGTTTCCCAAACACAAACGCTGGATTGAAGGTCACTCCTGCCTCGTAGCCATGGGAGCAGTTTGCCACGCCTGTGGACTGGCGATTCGGGAGCTATGCATCCCTACACGCCGGCAGTGGTGAAACTGTGTTAAGAGAGAGAGGGGGGCTGGTGCTAGACAAGGGAGCAGAGAAAGACAAAGGGCCAGATTCAGCACCAGGATAAAGACAAAAGGGAGACAACTTGCACCTCCCTAATGCTGGAGTTGCTGAAACAAGTCAGGGAATCCACCTGGGCTACTTTAAATTATGACCCTGATGCAAGGGTCTCTATGGACTACTGTAGGAGTGCCAGGACAGAAGAATGCTTCGGCTGTTCCCTGTCAACCCTGACATGCCCCCTGCTTCCCATTGGCCCATTCCAAAATGCTCACTGGGTCCACAGGCTCAAGGATATTTCAAAATGCTCACTGGGTCCACAGGCTCAAGGGGTGTGGGGCTTATGCCTTCCTGGTGGCTGCTTTGCCCCAGAGGAACCAAGGGGCCTAATTCTCCACTATCTTGATCCTTGTGCAGTCATTTACACCAGTGCAGAGTACAGAGTGTGAAATGCACTCTCATAAGGTGGCATTTTAAACCCATTCTTCACTGGCAATGGAAAATCAGGCTCTGGGACCATAAGGAATGATTGAGAAAATCCATGGAGGTTTTTAAAAGCAAGGAAGACCTTTTTGAACTGGGTCCCGAAATAAATAGAGAGCTAATAGGGATGTTTAAAGATGAAGTTGATATGACCATTTTGTATATATATAAATTGCAGATTAAACAAAAGTATTAGTTAACTTAAAGTTTGCTGTTGCATATTTATATCAAGGAACATTGTCAGATAATCTCTAGGCATTTTAAAATATGAAAGTGTGGAGTTGAAGGAAGGTAAATAAATAAATATTCAAATACAATCACAGTTCAGACATCTCTTAAACAAATGTCCATGTGTAAAATATCACATTATTATGCTGCATGGAATCAAGGCTGTGTCATACATGGGAAAAGCTGAGTTACTGATAGGTAGATTTCTAGTCACAGGAAATATGGGAGAGAAGGAAAGTTCAGGGTCAAGGATGAAGTCAAGGCTATGGACAGTGGAGGCATATAATAGATCTAAGTTGAGCAGAGACATGGAACTATGTTGATAATCAGAAGGACACATATAATACATTATATAGTATGGACCAAATTCTGCCTTAATTTACATCCATGCAACCTCACTGACCTTGTCAATTTGACATAACATCACTGTCAATGTGACCCGACAACATATATACAGTTTTTTATTTAAAGGCACAGGGCCTGATTCTCCATTCTGTTATACCATTTCTAGGCAATTGTAATTCCACTATTTGTTACTGTTACATCCTCCTTGACCTTGAATATTCTCTTCTCTCTCTCTCTTTCTCTCTCTCTATATGTAATCTTCTGTGTCTGCCTATTTACCTATTTCCACTTCTACAACATTGCCCAGTTAAATACATTCCATTCTCCTAGTTAAAGTTATTCTCCAAGTTAAAGTTGTTTTGAATGTGATATTTTACACAATGTTATTTGGACACTGTGATATTTTACAAATATATTTGTGCAAGGTATTGTATGAACTATGACTATATTTCCATATTTACTACCTTCCCTTAAAAAATGCATGTTTTTTTTAACATAATGTTTCTATTTTTCCAGTGGCATAAAAAGATGTAATGGGATGGAGAATCAGGCCTGTAATATCAGTAAGCAGCAAAATTGACTTTGCTTGAAAGCTGTCTCTTACAGTATTTCTTAAACTTTCAGGTTCCACATTATTTCCTTTAAAATTGGTCATCACAGTGATTAAATTATTTTTAAAAATCTGAGTTCTTGTATAGCAGGTTCTACACGTAAGCAAAGTTGTTACCCCCCTTACTATCATAGCATATTATAAGTGCAAAGCTTTTTACCTTTAAGTCCAGAGGAAGTTAGGCATATATGATTTAAACATCTAGCTGTTTTTCCCTTGCATTTGGCACATAGGACCAAGATGAAAAATAACCCAAAGACCATTTTATAAATAGACTACTATAATAATAAACATTCCTTAACCTACAGTATATTCTGTAAAACATTAAAACTCGTTATAATGGCTGGGATGGTTACAATCTGTTCTTCTCCACTATCACCCAGGAGAAACTATGCTCCTCACTTATGAACAGTTCAGAAATGTTAACGTCCCCACTTAAACCTTCTGTAGAAACACTGGATTTGAGTCACCTCTTATTTACATGAATTTTACATTGGTTTAACTGCATTGACTTCAGTGGAGTTACTCCTGATTTATACCAGTGTAACTGAAAGCAGAATCAGGCTTTCTGTTCACTGATTATTAGACAGATACAGCACAGCACAACAAAGACATGATGTCTGTTTTCCGTTTGTGTGCCATACTTTCACTTCGAAAGAGCTACTAACAAAAGAACAAAGAATTACAGTTCATAAGAAAACTGTTTCATACCCCTATACAAAAGAACAAAGAAATATATACAAAGAAAACTGTGTCTTACCCGCAACTCCAACAGGACCGACTGAGGTGTGCTGAAGTCCCAGCAGGAAGAGTGAAGCGGTTATGGTGCCCCCAGCAGACAGCAGTGTTGGGGCCCTGAGACAAAAGCAGTCCATCAAAGAGAGAAATTTTGTACTGAAAGGAAAATAATACATATATCACTTAAGGCATCTGGCTTAAAATATTAAAAAAGAGGACAGCACCACAGAAAGGGGGTTTCTTTTAGAAAATTGCCTGTGGACTATATTTTAGTGTTCAGAAGCCGCTCCCTGAAGCTATTTTATACAATACCCAGTTTTCTCCAGTTTCAGTACTAATGATTCAGTGGCTGCAGAATCACAGAAAGCTCCTGGACTCTGTGTTACACACACATGGTTTCATCCTTTTTGTTAAAAGATGGTAGATTATTAAACTAAATATCTGGCTGAATGTAATATATATTACTTTATTTTTTTCTCTCTTCCTATGTAGTGCCTGTTTTCTGCTAGTCTAGTTCTCATTTGTTATGTTATTTGTTGGGGGGGGGGGGGGTTGTATGGTTTTTGTTGTTTAAAATAACTCTAACTAGGGATGTGATGACTACCTGATACAGATCTGATTTGAACAAAAATACCCTCCAGTTTCATTAAAGGTTCATAAATTTACTTGGACAATGAGTCCTGATACAATTTTAACAGTGTACTATGCAAATACTATGCAAATACAACCTAATGCAAATTTTAGCTCTATGAGTATATGCTACATACCATCTATATACCTAAATCATCATGGAAAAGATTGCTCATTTTTATAACAGCAACAAATAATACTACCAACAAATCTATTAATAAAAATAAAACTTTAAAAAAAATTAGGTAATGCAAAAACACAACTGAAATTAGAAAAGGAATTGCAGCCCTTGATATGTCTTGTTTCACTGCCCTGTTTTCTCCAAGAGCCTATTCAGCTGGAAGGAAAGCTGGTTGAAAAATTTTTGACGGAAGAGTTTTCTGTCGGAAAATGCAGTTTTGTCAAACTCGAAACATTTCATGAGGAAAGTGTTGATTTCAATGACATCTTTGACAAAAAAGTCTTGAAATGAATTGTTTTGACTTCCTCGTTTTGTTTTGATGTTAAAATGTTTCCTTTCGATAAGATAAAAGTTTCATTTAGACATTCGTGTTTTGTTTAATTTTGTTTTGACTTATTGCTATAATATTAAATGTTATATTTAACATTTGCATGTATCTTATATTTTATATTATTTTATGTTTTGATATTCCAATACAATTTTTTAAATTTCTGTTCTGCAAGTAATTTAGAAATTTCAACTTTCCTATTTCAAAAAACTAATTTTGAAATGTCTGACTTTCCCATGGGTTGGAAATTCTGTTTTCTGACAAGATATAATTGGAAGTAAATCTAAACTTCCTCTCTTTAACAATCAATTTTAGTTTTATGCAATACCCAGTTTTCTCCAGTTTCAGAAGTACTAATGATTCAATGTAGTATGTTGATGGTGGTTCTGGTGTGTCACCAGCTTCTGCTTTGCCCCAATCCCCAAACAATAAAAGTCTTTTTATATTGGGATGGAGGATGGGCCATGTTCTGTCTTTCATTTTCCCTCTCCATCATTTATAATGTCTTTTTCAGAGTGAGGGAAGATGACAGTATCATGAAATTAATGTAAGATGTCATCAAAGGTGAAACTCAAATTTCTATCCCCATTGGCAGCTGGCCCAAGATGTGCAAAAATAGGATCCTAAAATGGGTTCTTATGGCCATAGTTAATCACCTGTCTGATTTTCAAAAATGCTAAACACTCTACTGCTCACAATGAGGTATATGAGGACTGTGTTGGGTTCTCAGCACTTTTGAAAATCCGAGAAGTGCCTAAATATGAACTTTGGAACTTAACTTTAGATTCCACTTGTGGAAGAATAGCCAATGAAGCTGGTGCAGATGCACAGGAGCCCACACAACTTAAAGGGCCCTGAGTGGCTTGAAAGCATGTATTATTATTAAGGCTACAGATTTGTCACATGAAAAAAGGTCACAGGTAGTATGTTTTCCCCATTTGTCTGCGACTTCAATTGCTATTAGCCAGGATGGGCAGGGATGGTGTCCCTGGCCTCTGTTTGCCAGAAGCTGGGAATGAGCAACAGGGGATGGATCACTTGATGATTACCTGTTTTGTTCATTCCCTCTGGTGCACCTGGCATTGGCCACTGTTGGAAGACAGGATACTGGGCAAGATGGACCTTGTCTGACCCAGTATGGCCGTTCTTATGACTTTTTTCTCTGTCTGTGACTCACCCTGCAGCAGTGGCTCTAGCAGCTCCTATGTCCTATGGGGCTGAGCCCGGTGCCCTGCACTGGGCATGCCAACCTGGCACGCATGGTCACAGCACCCTCAGGTTTGGCTCACCTGACCCTCCATCATGACGCAGGCAAACTTCAGCAAGTGGTTTTGAAACCTGGAGCACTGGGTCACAGCGCTGCTCAGATTTGGCCTGCCTGACCTTCATCATGATGAAAGGTTGGGCTGTCTAGACCTCAGCTCCATGGGACACTGGAGCCATTCCAGCCTCAGGCCCAACCCCTAAACCAGCCTCCTCTGTGCACCATGCCAGGATTAGGGTTGCAGTGCTAAGGGGGAGGGTGCTGTTGCAAGTGGTGCTGCTATGGGCGGAGGTCCACAATAAAAACCTGCACTGCGGGGCATGTTTCTGTTCCTCTACCAATGTTAGGCTCCTTGTATTTTTAATCTTGGTCCTTTGGTAGTTCTTCTACCATGGATCCTGGTGTCTCTGGGCCTGTTGGCAAAACAGCAATACAACTATTAGCTATAATGCCTTTTCAAACTGCAAACATATACAGAAAGTTAACTATGAAACAACACTACATTATCAGAGAAGTGAGGAACCAATCATCAAGAAATTAGCCAGGGTCTTTGAAGTTCCTTGCAATTTAATGACATCCTGTACAGCTGTTTATCTTAGTGACTCTTTATTTAATGGAAAAGGAGGTGGCTACATATGTGCAGTAAATTAATGTCATGCTTCCATCTGGTTTCTGTAGCTGTGTTGCCATTTCCTTGTTCCTAGAAAAAAAACCACTGCAAATTTATTTTGACCAACTTTCTAAATCTCTACATGCAGAAAAAATATTATTTACATTTCTATGTCTCCACTATATAGTCTGCTATGCTTTTGTGTCTGTATTTGTTGCCAGGGGAATGTCTCATGATCTCTTTGTAAGACAGGAAGAGTCAGATGCTACAAGGTTCGCTTGACCTTCAATCTCCAAGTAAGTTAACAAAAAACTGCTTCATAAATTACTGCTAATATAATGCTCTATCAAAGACGATTGTGGCTTCCCCATAAGCCTTTTTGGAACACATTACCAAATGTACTAATCACCTCCCCAACCTCCACAGTAGTGAGCCAGTCTGGGGAATGGTATATTTTCTACTTTTGACATATGTAACACCTCTGACTCAATAGGAGTCTTAGAATCAGGATCCTCCATGGGTATTGGCCTATGTGGGTACTGTCACAGTTTCAGGAAGGGCAGAGTTGTCTGGCATGATCATTTCTGGATTTTGCTCCCTGAGGGCCTATGCAGCTACGCTGATAGTTCCTATCTTCCCTGTGGTCTTTCTGCTCTTTTTCTGGGCAATCGCCACCTCTCTGAACTGATGATCACTGTTGCATATCATGGCCACAGTTGTGATGATAGGTCACACAACTTCATTTCAATTATTGTCATGTCTCTTTTTCTTCTTTGTTTTAAAATGGTATTGTAGGGCCTAAACTGAGGAGCAAAGCTTCCAGATGAGGTGCACAGATTGGGAGAAGCATAAATAAGTGCTATAAAAGTGCATGAACACTGCATTTATGGCTTGACATTTATTTCCTGAGTTTCTCTTGTTCACTCCCTTACTTTTGTATTACAAATGAATGCAGAAAACCCCATCTACATATTGATGACCAACTTGTAATGTGAATTTTATGTTGTACCTCATTCACCAATGAATAAATATTCTCCATAGTGTGACAGACCCAGACCAGTGGGGTACAGGAGTCTGGTAGAGGGCAAATATACTGGTCACTGGATGAGTAGTTTTCTGTTCCCTGAGTGACCAGAGCAGGGGCTGCACTAGAGTAATCAGGAACCTGCTAGAACCAGTTAAGGCAGGCAGACTAATTAGGACACCTGGAGCCAATTAAGAAGAAGCTGCTAGAATCAATTAAGGCAGGCTAATCAGGGCACCTGGGTTTTAAAAGGAGCTCACTTCAGTTTGTGGGGCGAGTGTGAGGAGCTGGGAGCAAGAGGCGCAAGAAGCTGATAGTGAGAGGGTTTGCTGCTGGAGGACTGAGGAGCACAAGCGTTATCAGACACCAGGAGGAAGGTCCTGTGGTGAGAATAAGGAAGGTGTTTGGAGGAGGCCATGGGGAAGTAGCCCAGGGAGTTGTAGCTGTCATGCAGCAGTTACAGGAGGCACTATAGACAGCTGCAGTCCACAGGGCCCTGGGCTGGAACCCAGAGTAGAGGGTGGGCCCGGGTTCCCCCCAAACTTTCCAATTGACCTGGACTGTGGGTTCTTCCAGAGGGGAAGGTCTCTGGTCTGTTCCCCAACCCACATGGTGAATCTCTGAGGCAGGAAAATCCGCCAATAAGCGCAGGACCCACCAAGATAGAGGAGGAACTTTGTCACAACTGGTGTCAGGGGTGGGATCTTGGTGTGCACAGCGCGGCAGACGAAGGAGGGTGATTTAAAAAAAAAAAAAAAAAGAGGGTTTTTTTTTTTTTTTCATCACAATGGATGACGTAGTGCGGGCACTGATACAAGCCACAGTGGCCCAGCAGGAGGCTACCCGTGTCCAGGCAGCCGCCCAACAGGAGGCAGTGTGGCTGCAGCAAGAGGCTAATCGCCTGCTGATGGACCAGGCTGCCCAAGACCGAGCTATGTTGCAGGAACTGGTAAACCAGGTAAAGACCCTTACAGAGCTGAACCGCGGCCATGATGGGACATGGCTCATACGGGCCAGCCATTGGCTGCAGAAAATGATGCGGGAGGATGATGTAGAGGCATACCTTCTGGCCTTTGAGAGGACAGCCCTACGGGAGGCCTGGCCTCAAGATCAGTGGTCTGGCATCCTTGCCCCATTCCTGTGTGGGGAGGCCCAAAAGGCCTACCATGATCTGCCTGAAGAGGCTGCAGCAGACTACCCCCAGCTGAAAGCGGAGATCCTGGCCAGATCTGGGGTAACGACCGCAGTGCAGGCCCAGCGGTATCACGGTTGGAGGTACCAGGAAGACAAAACCCTGCAGTCCCAATTGTATAACCTCATCCATCTCGCACGAAAGTGGTTGCAAACAAAGTCCCAGAGTCCGGAAGAGATACTAGAAGTTCTGGTCATCAACCAATACATGAGGGGACTACCACCAGACCTTCGTGCCTGGGTAAGCCAGAACGAACCCGCCACCTATGACGAGGTTGTTGCCCTGGTAGAGAGGTGAAGGACAGCGAGGGAGCTGACCCTACCAGTTAAGGAAGAGGCACCCCGGGTTAAACTAGCAGCACCAAGCCCTAAAGTTCGGGTGACTGGGCCACCAGGCGGGCCCAGGTGGAAAAAGAGAGAGGCTGAAGGCCCATCAGAGGCCACAAAGAGTCGGAGCACTGAGGGAGAAGAGGATCATGATGTTAGACTGCCCAAACCAAGAGACCGGGGAATGCCTAGGGCTCCATACAGATGTTATGCCTGCGGGGAGTGGGGACACATAGCTGCACAGTGTCCAAATGCTGAGGAGCCTATGCAGTGTAACCTGGGGAACTGGGCAGATCCATGCTCCCTAATCCACCTTGTGGGGGTCTCACTAACCCCACATATGTATACCAGACCAGTGAAACTAAATGGGGTAGGGACCACAGCAGTGGTTGATTCGGGGAGTGCTATCACGCTTATCTCAGGGAAGCTCGTGAAGCGTAGTCAGCTGCTACAGGCTAAACGTACGGGGATAACATGTGTCCATGGGACAGTTAGTTACTACCCCACCATCCCAGTAAAAATCAAGATCCAAGGGAACACTACTGAGGGTAGCAGCAGGTGTAGTCCCTAAACTCCCATACCCAGTGCTCATAGGGAGGGACTTCCCAGGGTTTGGAAACTTACTCCCAGTAGAGGGATTGGAGAAAGATGGGGACCCTAAAATTAGTGAGGCATCCACAGCAGACTGTCAACCCCCAATCTTCTCTGAAATAGCTCCAGATTTGTTCTCCACTCCCAGACAAGGTAGAAAGACAAAAAGGGAAAGAAGGGCAGCTAAGGCCTTGGGAACCAGAATACTGACCCAAAGCCAGAGGGTCGCTCTTGTAGATAGGCGGACCCACGCAGCTGAAAAGGAGGCCACACAGGAGGGAGAAGCACCTGAGTCTGACCCCCACCCTAATGCTTCTGAACCAGTAGAGGCAACAGAGACTGGGCCCCTAGATCTTAGGCAGATTAGCCCCGGGAGAGGAAATTTTGGACGGGACCAGGCAGAAGACCCAAGGTATGACAACATTAGGAAGGAGGTGACTGAAATAGATGGGGTCCCCATGGAAGGGAAAACCCAGGGACCAGGACCCTACTTCATAATGAAGAAGGATCTCTTATACCGGGTTGCACCAGTACAGGGGCAGAAGGTACAGCAGATCCTAATACCTCAAAAACACCAGAACGCTGTATTAAGTCTTGCTCATAGTCATCTTTTTGGGGGGCATTTGGGGGTAGAGAAGACCCTGGCACGAGTCCTACGACGGTTCTTCTGGCCCAGAGTACATGAAGAAGTGCGGAGGTACTGTGCCTCCTGCCCGGAGTGTCAGCTGCACAGTCCCCATCCCCACTTGAGGCCACCTTTAGTACCGCTTCCCATCATAGAGGTCCCCTTCGAGCGAATAGCCATGGACCTAGTGGGACCCCTGGAGAAGACAGCTCGGGGCCACCAATATATACTTGTTGTTTTGGACTATGCTACTCGCTACCCAGAAGCCGTCCCCCTGCGGAACACAGCCTCTAAAACTATAGCCAAAGAGCTGGTGGGGATCTTTGCCTGAATGGGGCTACTGAAGGAGATATTAACCCACCAAGGAACCCCATTTATGTCGAAGCTAATTAAGGACCTCTGTATGCTGCTCCATATACATACCCTGAGAACTTCGGTCTACCATCCGTAGACTGATGGGTTGGTAGAAAGGTTTAACCAAACCCTCAAGGCTATGATAAGGAAGGTGGTAAGTCGGGACGGGAAGGATTGGGACACCCTACTACCCTACCTTATGTTCGCTATCCGGGAGGTACCTCAGGCCTCAACTGGGTTTTCCCCCTTCGAGTTATTATATGGACGTCACCCCCATGGCATACTAGATATCGCCAAAGAGATCTGGGAAGAGGAACCCAATGAGGGGAGAAATATAATAGAGCATGTAATGCAGATGCGAGACCGGATAGCCCGGGTTACCCATATTGTACGGGAACATTTGGAGAAGGCACAGGAGGCCCAGTGAACCCATTACAATCGCCAGGCAAAAGTGCGATAGTTCCAACCAGAGGATCAGGTTATGGTGTTGGTACCCACGGCAGAAAGCAAGCTTCTGGCCCAATGGCAGGGGTCCTATGAAGTGGTTGAACCTCTGGGGGAAGTAAACTACAAGATGTGGCAGCCAGGACGCAGAAAACAAGAACAGATTTATCACGTTAACCTTCTGAAACCCTGGCATGCACAAGAGGCATGCACAACGGTGCAAAAAGACCTAACCCAGGAAAACAAGCCTTCCAAACAGGTGAGGGTGTCTCCCGATTTAACACCAGACCAGAAGAATGAGGTGTCTGAGATGATCTTCCGGAACCAAGATGTGTTCTCGACAAAACCGGGTCGAACAACCGAGACATATCACCACATCGTCACGAACCCTGGGGCCAGAGTAACAATGAGGCCAGCAGCAAAAAGGGAGGAAATAAAAGCAGAAGTAAAAAAAATGCTGGAGTTGGGGATCATCGAAGAATCCCACAGTCAGTGGTCCAGCCCAATCGTGCTGGTGCCCAAACCTGATGGCACCACAAGATTTTGCAACGACTTCCGGCGACTAAACGAAGTATCCCAGTTCGACGCATACCCCATACTTCGCATAGATGAGCTAGTGGACCGTCTGGGTAATGCCTGGTACTTGACTACCCTAGACTTGACAAAGGGGTACTGGCAGATTCCCCTTGCAGAAGACGCAAAGGAAAAGACTGTGTTCTCTACACCAGAGGGTCTTTTTCAATATACTGTCCTCCCTTTTGGACTACATGGGGACCCAGCTACCTTCCAGCACCTCATGGACAAGTTATTACGCCAGCATAATAGTTATGCTGCTGCCTACTTGGACGATGTGGTCATTCATACCCCAGACTGGGAAACCCACCT
Source organism: Malaclemys terrapin pileata (assembly GCF_027887155.1). Classification (NCBI taxonomy): domain Eukaryota; kingdom Metazoa; phylum Chordata; order Testudines; family Emydidae; genus Malaclemys; species Malaclemys terrapin. The sequence continues at coordinate 77,915,865 of NC_071512.1, forward strand.
GGAGAAGGTGGAGGCAGTCCTCAATACCTTTAGGCGAGCTGGCCTTACAGCAAACCCTGCCAAGTGCGCTGTAGGGTTTACAGAGGCCAAATATCTTGGCTACATTGTGGGAAAAGGTTTGGTAAAAGCCCAAGTGAACAAGTTAGAGGCCATCCAAAATTGGCCCCGACCAAATCGCAAGAAACAAGTCCGGACATTCCTAGGTGTGGTGGGGTATTACCGACGATTTATCCTCCACTTTGCCACAAGGACAAGCCCCCTGACAGACCTAGTGAAAGCCCATGGACCTGATCTGGTGAGATGGTCTGACGTAGCAGAGGAAGCATTCACAGACCTACGGACTGCCCTCTGCAGTAATCCTGTACTGATAGCCCCTGATTTCACCAAGGAGTTTATCCTGCAGATGGATGCATCAGAAGTAGGGTTGGGGCCATTCTATCACAGATGGTTGGGGAGGAGGAACACCCAATTCTATACCTCAGTCTGAAACTCCTTCCAAGGGAACGAAAACATGCAGTGGTGGAGAGAGAATGCTTCGCTGTAAAATGGGCCATGGAAACATTGCACTACTACCTGCTCGGGCGCAGATTTGTCCTCGTGACCGACCATGCCCCTCTTCAATGGATGCAGCGGAACAAGGAGAAGAACACAAGGGTGATCAGATGGTTCTTATCCCTCCAACCTTTCGAGTTCCGTGTGCAACACAGAGCAGGGAGCCGTCCTGGCAACGCCGATGGCTTGTCACGTGTGCACTGTCTGGCGTCCCAAGCTGCACAACCCCTTGGCGTTGAGCAGGGGGGAGGGATATGTGACAGACCCAGACCAGTGGGGTACAGGAGTCTGGTAGAGGGAAAATATACTGGTCATTGGATGAGTAGTTTTCTGTTCCCTGAGTGACCAGAGCAGGGGCTGCACTAGAGTAATCAGGAACCTGCTAGAACCAGTTAAGGCAGGCAGGCTAATTAGGACACCTGGAGCCAATTAAGAAGCTGCTAGAATCAATTAAGGCAGGCTAATCAAGGCACCTGGGTTTTAAAAGGAGCTCACTTCAGTTTTGGGGGCGAGTGTGAGGAGCTGAGAGCAAGAGGCGCAAGAAGCTGAGAGTGAGAGGGTGAGCTGCTGGAGGACTGAAAAGCACAAGTGTTATCAGACACCAGGAGGAAGGTCCTGTGGTGAGAATAAGGAAGGTGTTTGGAGGAGGCCATGGGGAAGTAGCCCAGGGAGTTGTAGCTGTCATGCAGCAGTTACAGGAGGCACTATAGACAGCTGCAGTCCACAGGGCCCTGGGCTGGAACCCGGAGTAGAGGGCGGGCCCGGGTTCCCCCCAAATCTTCCAATTGACCTGGAGTGTGGGTTCTTCCAGAGGGGAAGGTCTCTGGTCTGTTCCCCAACCCACATGGTGAATCTCTGAAGCAGGAAAATCCGCCAATAAGCGCAGGACCCACCAAGATAGAGGAGGAACTTTGTCACAATAGGTATGTAGAAAGTAGGAGGAACAATTTGGCATTATGATTTCTCAGAAGAGATTTATCCAAACACTGTGTTTTCCCTGATTCTCCTGCTGTTGCCACTTCTGTTGTCCAAGGAGATGTTGCTGTTTTAAATCCCTCTGCTATCGAAGCCTCTTCACATACTTAGAATATAGGCTAAAGGTCACTATTTGGATGAAAGAAGAGAGGGTGGAGAGAAGACGACGAGTTATTGGGCTCATTATAGAGATCACAGTGAAATGTAATGTTCTGTGGTATACATGTGGTCAGACTACATAATCTAATGGTCCCTTCTGGCCTTAAACTGTGACTCTATGAAGGAAAAGAACAATAGAAAAGCAAGAGGGCGGGAGGGGGAGAGGGAGAGATGACAAGAGATAAAGAGAAAAAATGTATTAAGTTGATTTATATATCCACAGATTTTGGCATCACTTCAAGAGGAGCAGAGATGGAGACACTGGACAAGACACTGAAATTCTAGGATTAGAAAGTGATTTACATCAACATATGGAAAACCATTTAAATGAATGGGAATAACTAGTAAAGAATTCTAATAAACAAACTCAGGGGCAAATATATGTAATAAATAAATTCTTTTTTTTTTATTATTATTATGTAAGAGTGCTTGCAGTGATGCTATAATTATGGTTGAGCTGACATTTATTTTTTAACTTCCTATTTTTAATACTATTCACAGAAACATTAATTTAAGGCAGTAATTTTTCATGCTTAGTTCCATGTCAAATATGAATATTTTTGATAGTTAAATAAAGTCCAAATTTGAGTTGTTTGAACATGAATAAAATGTTTTCCACTTTAAAACATTGCTTTGGCCTTTTTGGCTCTCATTCTGGGTCTAATCCAAATCTCACTGAAGTCAAGAGAGAGACTTCTATTGACCATAGTGGGAGTATGATTGGACCCAGAGACCAAATCAATTTAGTTATCCCTGCACACAGCAGGTCTGAATTTTGCCCACTGACTTTAGTGGGATTGCTTATCTAAGTGAGGGATGGAGGACTGGGCCCTTTTACATTAAATATAAAGAGAATATTTTATTACTTAAGCAGCAACAAAGAAGAAATCTGATATACAGACTAAAACAACTGAACTGTAGTAGTTTAAGCTATGGGTGACAATAAGCCTACAACTCGTACTATAAGTTATTTCAATGATCGTTCTTCAAATAATACTTTCAATCTAAAGACAATTGGTGTTTCAATTTTTCTTATTTATTTTTATTATTATTTTGAACCACATTTCTAGAAAGGGTGTTTATTTTTGTTGCCAAACAACTAGTTCATGCTCCCATTGGTGTGTTAATAGCACAAATTCCATTGATTTCCTTGGGATCTGGATTGGGACGCACATTGATGAGTACATTTGTTGGCTGTAGTCACAAGAATTCTAAAAAGGCCACCATTTTGCTAACATGATCACAATAGGCATTTGGAACGTATATCCATATAAAACAATGGAATACATTTTCTGATATCAGACCAGAAGTCTTTCAATTTGGCATGTATTCAGAAGATGCACTGATCAGTTATATATTGTTCATAGTGTCCTAATTTACATAAACATTATATATATTTACATAAATGGTATATTAATTTCACATTTGGGATGTGCAGTTTTCAAATATGAGGTACTATTTTCATAGTGGATTTAATAATAATAATCAGTACTTGTATAACATTTACATTTTCAAAGTGCTGTACAAACATTACTTAATTAAGTCTCATAACATCCCTGAAATGTGTGCACACATTGAATGTAATACTATGCTATTTAACATATGATGAAACAGAGATGCACAGTGAAATCCTGTCAGCACTGAAGTCAATAGGAGTTTTGCCATTGTCTTCAGTAGTGCCAGGACTTAATCCAGAGAAATTATGTGATTTAGCCAAGATTACATAGCTGCCCAATTAGAATTCCAGAGGCTACTCACAATCTCTCTTAATATATTTGGAAAATATTATGTAAAGTCTTCTATTTAGTATCCTTATTAACTAAGCAATACAGACTGATGTAACAGTCTTTGCTCAGTGAGTGAAGGAGTTGAAGAGTTGATTAGTGAATAGCTGTATTGGATGGAGTATGCAAATTACAAAGTTTTTCTTCATGGTTTCATAGTAGAAAATGTTTTCATAACTTTATCAACGTCAAAGGTGTCAGCCGGCATTTCTCTGTGAAATCTTGAAACTGCTCTTTCATCTGTGTTGTAAACACATCAACAAGTATGTAGAATGTCTTGACTTTGAAATGCTGTCACCTACTTTCTGTAGGGTTGTCAGCAGTCAGCTTGTTATAAAAGTGTTTCTTTTCCAACTCTGTTTCTTTTGGTAGTGTGTCAACGTACCACATTCTTTAGCTGTGTTCCTTGCTGCTTCTTCCATTTTTATCAAAAATTTAATATGACAGAAGTTTCTCTCTTTCTTTGCAACATGTTGATATTTCAGGTTCTTTGCTGTCACAAACACAGGTGTGCTACTTTGAGGATAAGTTGAGTGTGTGTGTAAGCTATCTTCAGCATTTTGTGCTAAAAGCATAGCTGGAATTTGAACTCAAATGTTTCTGTTTAGTGAGAAGTCCCTAAGCTTCTGTTATTGCCTTTGTCTTTTACTCTGAAATTTTCCCAGAACATGTTCAGAACGAGTCCACTGCTTGCTTGGAACTTGCCCATCTGGTGACAGACAGTTTTTTAAATGTATGGGTTCCAATACTGTTTATTCCAGTGCTCTTTGTGTATTTCTCTATATTCATTTGCAGAAGTCTACAGGTAGGAACCTGTACAGTGCCCAGGTGTCCCATCTAACATCTGAACAAACATTTGTACAAATTGCTGCATCAGAAAATGTAAGATGCAACAAATGACTATTTTCACTTTTCAGTTACACTTGTTTCAGGAGGTGTTTCAGGCCTGAAATACAACCACACATTAGAGTTACACTGATACTGGCTTTGGCTAAGGCAGAAGGAAATATTTTGCACAAATGCTTTCATGATTTGTACAACAGAATTGCTTAACTTTGTGCATGCTGATAAGGGCAACTCATCAAAGCTGACAAAGTACTCAACGTGTAACATTTATTAGTCAATCTCATTCTTGTCCGTGTTATAATGTAAACAGCTTGTTGCAACTGAAAAAGGATTTCTGAAAAGTCAACTTGCTGGCTACACTATAGAAGTTGGCTAGCTTGGAACACTGTATTATGGAGTGTTTTCTTTTGATCAAATGTCGCAATTTTCTTTTGCTTTATTCAGAACAGCTCTAGATTACAGTGGCTCTGGCTTCAGCACTTCACAAATTCAGAGTTTGCCATAACATCATGAACTAGGTCAATCCCCAGGGGAGCAGAGGGGCAAATTGCACCCACATGTGTTATTGGAGATCCACTAAAGGGCTTCATCTCTGTGAAAGGGCAGACAGTGTTTACACTTCCACCCTCCCTCTGGACTTTGCTACAGAATAGCTTTAGCTTACAGTTGTGGCACCACAGAAGCCTTGCCAGTGGAGGATGTCTGGAGGATACAATGATTTGATTCATCATAGAATCATAGAATATCAGAGTTGGAAGGGACCTCAAGAGGTCATCTAGTCCAACCCCCTGCTCAAAGCAGGACCAATTCCCAGCTAAATCATCCCAGCCAGGGCTTTGTCAAGCCGGGCCTTAAAAACCTCAAAGGAAGGAGACTCCACCACCTCCCTAGGTAACGCATTCCAGTGTTTCACCACCCTCCTAGTGAAATAGTTTTTCCTGATATCCAACCTGGACCTCCCCCACTGCAACTTGAGACCATTGCTCCTTGTTCTGTCATCTGCCACCACTGAGAACAGCCGAGCTCCATCCTCTTTGGAACCCCCCTTCAGGTAGTTGAAGGCTGCTATCAAATCCCCCCTCATTCTTCTCTTCTCTTCTGGAGACTAAACAATCCCAGTTCCCTCAGCCTCTCCTCATAAGTCATGTGCTCCAGACCCCTAATAATTTTTGTTGCCCTCCGCTGGACTCTTTCCAATTTTTCCACATCCTTCTTGTAGTGTGGGGCCCAAAACTGGACACAGTATTCCAGATGAGGCCTCACCAATGTCGAATAAAGGGGAACGATCACATTCCTCGATCTGCTGGCAATGCCCCTACTTATACAGCCCAAAATGCCGTTAGCCTTCTTGGCAACAAGAGCACACTGTTGACTCATATCCAGCTTCTTGTCCACTGTGACCCCTAGGTCCTTTTCTGCAGAACTGCTACCTAGCCATTCGGTCCCTAGTCTGTAGCAGTGCATGGGATTCTTCCGTCCTAAGTGCAGGACTCTGCACTTGTCCTTGTTGAACCTCATCAGGTTTTTTTCGGCCCAATCCTCTAATTTGTCTAGGTCCCTCTGTATCCGATCCCTACCCTCTAGTGTATCTACCACGCCTCCTAGTTTAGTGTCATCTGCAAACTTGCTGAGTGTGCAGTCCACACGATCCTCCAGATCATTAATAAAGATATTAAACAAAACCGGCCCCAGGACCGACCCTTGGGGCACTCCACTTGAAACCGGCTGCCAACTAGATATGGAGCCATTGATCACTACCCGTTGAGCCCGACGATCTAGCCAGCTTTCTATCCACCTTACAGTCCATTCATCCAGCCCATACTTCTTTAACTTGGCGGCAAGAATACTGTGGGAGACAGTATCAAAAGCTTTGCTAAAGTCAAGGAATAACACATCCACTGCTTTCCCCTCATCCACAGAGCCAGTTATCTCATCATAGAAGGCAATTAGGTTAGTCAGGCACGACTTCCCCTTCGTGAATCCATGCTGATTGTTCCTGATCACTTTCCTCTCCTCTAAATGTTTCATAATTGATTCCTTGAGGACCTGCTCCATGATTTTTCCAGGTACTGAGGTGAGGCTGACTGGCCTGTAGTTCCCTGGATCCTCCTTCTTCCCTTTTTTAAAGATGGGCACTACATTAGCCTTTTTCCAGTCATCTGGGACCTCCCCCGATCGCCATGAGTTTTCAAAAATAATGGCTAATGGCTCTGCAATCTCACCTGCCAACTCTTTTAGCACCCTCGGATGCAGCGCATCCGGCCCCATGGACTTGTGCACGTCCAGTTTTTCTAAATAGTCCCGAACCACTTCTTTCTCCACAGAGGGTTGGTCACCTTCTCCCCATGCTGTACTGCCCAGTGCAGCAATCTGGGAGCTGACCTTGTGCGTGAAGACAGAGGCAAAAAAATCATTGAGTACATTAGCTTTTTCCACATCCTCGGTCACTAGGTTGCCTCCCTCATTCAGTAAGGGGCCCACACTTTCCTTGATTTTCTTCTTGTTGCTAACATACCTGATGAAACCCTTCTTGTTACTCTTAACATCTCTTGCTAACTGCAACTCCAAGTGTGATTTGGCCTTCCTGATTTCACTCCTGCACGCCTGAGCAATATTTTTATACTTCTCCCTGGTCATTTGTCCAATCTTCCACTTCTTATGAGCTTCTTTTTTGCGTTTAAGATCAGCAAGGATTTCACTGTTTAGCCAAGCTGGTCGCCTGCCATATTTACTATTCTTTCTACACATCAGGATGGTTTGTTCCTGCAACCTCAATAAGGATTCTTTAAAATACAGCCAGCTCTCCTGGACCCCTTTGCCCTTCATGTTATTCTCCCAGGGGATCCTGCCCATCTGTTCCCTGAGGGAGTCAAAGTCTGCTTTTCTGAAGTCTAGGGTCCATATTCTGCTGCTCTCCTTTCTTCCTTGTGTCAGGATCTTGAACTCGACCATCTCATGGTCACTGCCTCCCAGGTTCGCATCTACTTTTGCTTCCCCTACTAGTTCTTCCCTGTTTGTGAGCAGCAGGTCAAGAAAAGCTTTGCCCCTAGTTGGTTCCTCCAGCACTTGCACCAGGAAATTGTCCCCTACACTTTCCAAAAATTTCCTGGATTGCCTGTGCACCGCTGTATTGCTCTCCCAGCAGATATCAGGGTGATTAAAGTCTCCCATGAGAACCAGGGCCTGCGATCTAGCAACTTCTGCTAGTTGCCAGAAGAAAGCCTCGTTCACCTCATCCCCCTGGTCTGGTGGTCTATAGCAGACTCCAACCACGACATCACCCTTGTTGCTCACACTTCTCAACTTTATCCAGAGACTCTCAGGTTTTTCTGCAGTTTCATACCGGAGCTCTGAGCAGTCATACTCCTCTCTTACATACAACGCAACTCCCCCACCTTTTCTGCCCTGCCTGTCCTTCCTGAACAGTTTATATCCATCCATGACAGTACTCCAGTCATGTGAGTTATCCCACCAAGTCTCTGATATTCCAATCACATCATAGTTCCCTGACTGTGCCAGGACTTCCAGTTCTCCCTGCTTGTTTCCCAGGCTTCTTGCATTTGTGTATAGGCACTTAAGATAACTCAACGATCGTCCCTCTTTCTCAGCATGAGACAGGAGTCCTCCCCTCTTGCGCTCTCCTGCTTGTGCTTCCTCCCAGGATCCCATTTCCTCACTTACCTCAGGGCTTTGGTCTCCTTCCCCCGGTGAACCTAGTTTAAAGCCCTCCTCACTAGGTTAGCCAGCCTGCTGGCGAAGATGCTCTTCCCTCTCTTCGTTAAGTGGAGCCTGTCTCTGCCTAGCACTCCTTCTTCTTGGAACACCATCCCATGGTCGAAGAATCCAAAGCCTTCTCTTCGACACCACCTGCGTAGTCATTCGTTGACTTCCACGATTCGACGGTTTCTACCCCGGCCTTTTCCTTGCACAGGGAGGATGGACGAGAACACCACTTGCGCCTCAAACTCCTTTATCCTTCTTCCCAGAGCCACGTAGTCTGCAGTGATCCGCTCAAGGTCATTCTTGGCAGTATCATTGGTGCCCACGTGGAGAAGCAGGAAGGGGTAGTGATCCGAGGGCTTGATGAGTCTCGGCAGTCTCTCCGTCACATCGTGTATCCTAGCTCCTGGCAAGCAGCAGACCTCTCGGTTTTCCCGGTCGGGGCGGCAGATAGATGACTCAGTCCCCCTGAGGAGGGAGTCCCCGACCACCACCACCCTCCTCCTCCTCTTGGGAGTGGTGGTCGTGGAACCCCCATCCCTAGGACAGTGCATCTTTTGCCTTCCAATCGGTGGAGTCTCCTTCTCTCCCTTCCCTCAGATGGGTCATCTAGTCCACTCTCCGCATTAGTACCTGTAGAGAGAACATCCCCCTCTTTTGAATGGGATTTATGACATAAGTGGTTCTAGGGGCAAATCAGATCTCATGTTCAGATGCCCATTCAGATGAAGCATGTCCACTTTCCCAGTTAGAACTTCCTCTTTCTCCAACTGGATGAAAAACAGTTTAAATGCACACAGTAACCAGAAAGTGTTGAGTCCCAGTTTCCTAGCTCCTTTAAAGGGCTCACATCATGTTAGATCATAGTAATTCTGCAATCTAAGTAAAATATATTATATACAAGTAATCAGTTGATTCTTCTGATATCTGGTGTAGAATCATGGGAGTTGTATATTACAATATTCTGCAGCCTTCCCCTCATCCACAAGGATATGTAATATTTATTTCACCATTCTTGTTCTTCTTTACTATTTGCATTGTGTTCATTCCCAAAGGTCCCAATCAGGACTGGTCTGTATTGTGCTAGGTTCTGTACATAGGAAGGCATAGTATCTACCCTAAAGATCTTATAATCTACTTTAAAAATTAAAACTATTATAATATTAAAAGTCAATATTTAATTAGAAAATATTGTATTTAGAAATATGTTGGTTAAGAGAATGTTCTTGGTGTTCATAGAAACTATAGTTCTTAAATAAGTTATAAAATGTAAACTCCAAATATTCATATTCTTTCTATTATATTAAGATGAGAAGGAACTTCTTCATCTCTGCTGAAATACCACCAAGAGAAATCTTTTTCCTGTACCATATCATAAAGAAGTATTCTCTAGTTACAGAATGTTTCAAAAGTAGGCTGACATGAACCAGAGATCAAACAAAGTCTGTATACATGGGTCTACTTTGAAAAAAAGCTAAGGATTTGTAGGATATTCTGCTCATACAGCCTAAAAAAAATTAATTGGCATGATGTTTCTGTTTATTTCACAAGTCACAGCACAGCTACGCTGCACAAGGCTAGTAACAACAACAGAATAAGTAGACTATCTTCATGAATAGGAGTCTAAAAATTATCTGAATTGTCTCTAGAATAGGTGTAGGTCTTAGGACTAGCTACATTAGGCCTTTAGTCACGTTTAGGGCCCTACCAAATTCATGGTCCATTTAGTCAATCTCATGGTCATAGGATTTTAAAAATTGTAAATTTCATGATTTCAGCTATTTAAATCTGAAATTTCACGGTGTTGTAATTGTAGGTGTCCTGACCCAAAAAGGAGTTGTGGGGGGGTGGGGTCGCAAAGTTATTGTAGGGGAGGTTGCTACCCTTCTGCGCTGTTGCTGGAGGAAGCGTTGCCTTCAGACCTGGGCAGCTGGAGAGCTGCAGCTGCTGGCCGGGAACCCAGCTCTGAAGGCAGAGCCACCACCAGCAGCAGCACAGAAGTAAGGATGGCATGGCACGGCATTGCCACTCTTACTTTTGTGCTGCTGTCTGCAGAGTGGGGCCTTCAGTCAGCAGCCACCACTCTCTAGCTACCCAGCTCTGAAGGCAGCACAGAAGTAAGGGTGGCCCCCGTAAAATAACCTTGCGATCCTCCTGCAACTCCCTTTTGGGTCAGAACCCGCAATTTGAGAAATGTTGCTGGTATCCCCTGTGAAATCTGTATAGTATAGGGTAAGAGCACACAAAAGACCAGATTTCATGGTGGGAGACCAGATTTCATAGTCCATGAGACATTTTTCATGGCCGTGAATTTGGTAGGACCCTAGTCATGTTAGTTGGACTCTTGTAAAATTCAGTTTAAACATGAACCAGGCTAATTCACTTTAAACATGGTTTGTATGGCCCATGTAGACAGGTTCTACCATGTTTATACAAAGTTTAGAAACCATGTTCTACCCTAACTACCCTATAATACTAGGTAAGCAAACCACGTTTGCTACTGTTTTAAAATAGTTCAGTTTACATCTCCCTTTGGGATGGGGCCTTAGAAGAAAGAGGGTCACTGGATAGAAGATGTTTCTCTAGAAGTTATCAGACTGGTGTTCATTTCCAGAACAAATTGGAGACTGATAGATATCTGAAGGAGAACAAGAGTTAAAAGGTTTGCTTTAATCTTCTCCTGAAGAAAATGGAGGCTCCACAGAATCAAAAAAAAAAAAAAAAAAAAAAGCGGTGGGGGGGGAGGGGGACTGATGCATATAGGGGCTAAGCAGCTTGCTGGAGATCACACCATGTCATGAACAGAAGCCAGGTCTCCTGACTCCAAGCCTGCTGCTGTAACCACTAGACAACATTACCTCCCAAAGTACTAAAAGGAAGTTTTCAACAATATTGGTCATGAATTTAGGTGGCAAGTGAATTAAATTAAAATTTAATTACACAGGGTAAAATTTATTGTAAAAGTTAATTTTATTTTAGGACTGTACATTCAGAACTTCAGAAATTTTCTTTTGTCATCTGAACATAGTGAAATCCATCAGAGATTTTAAGGTTTCTATAATCGTATCTCTTTCGTTTCCAACTTCATCAGTACCAAAAAAACTCCCTTCATTGAAGATTCCATTTTCTATCCTGTTCTATTGATTTTTTACTTTTCAAAATGGTACTTTCTTTATGCTGCACCGAATGGAAGTAGGAGTCTGATCTTTCAAACCTGATTCACACTCTTGAAGTTAAGTGGACTAAAGACATGATTAAGGAATATTCATGTAAGTGAGCATTTGAAAGACTAGGCTCTAGGACAGGGGTCGGCAATGTTTGGCACACGGCTCGCCAGGCTAAGCACCCTAGCGGGCTGGGCCAGTTTATTTACCTGCTGACGCGGCAGGTTCGGCCGATCGCAGCCCCTACTGTCCGCGGTTTGCCGTCCTGGGCCAATGGGGGTCGGCTGAACCTGCCGCGTGAGCAGGTAAATAAACTGGCCCGGCCCGCTAGGGTGCTTACCCTGGCGAGCCACGTGCCAAACATTGCCGACCCCTGCTCTAGGACCTTATGTGACAATTTCACAGTCCCCATAGACTCAACATGATCTTTGAAAGCTAGGACTGAATTAAGGAGTTAGTTGAACCTGAATATGGCACAAAATTGCCATACAACATTTATTATTATTATTTTGTATTATTACGTATTATCTGTATTACCATAGCATCTAGGAGCCATTGTCATGGACTAGGAGCCCATTATGATAGGCACTATAAAAACAAAACAAAAAGATGGTTCCTGCCCTAATAAGGAACAATGAGACAATATTGGTCATCAAGCTAGGCAGTGGTCTCTGCACACCAGCACACTGTATTGTTACAGACTTACTTGTTGACAGGTATTTTGAAATAAATTACCAAAATAATTGAAACTGACATGATTATATTGTGCCATTTTGACAAACAAAATATGCATAATTTTGCAATATTGTGTGCAGAATTTTTATTCTTTTTGGTGCAGAGTTCCCCCCACGAGTAAAAAAAGGTGTATATTTGAAAATGTAACAAGTGGTCAATGGGGGTTGACATCATGAGCCAATCGGAGGTGGGAGTCTAACTTGACAGTGAATGAGAGATAAGTAGAGTTAAGACAGGTTGTGGTAAGAGGGTATTTTCCTCCAGAGAAATAATTTGGAAGGAAATTATAAATAGAAGCACATTGTGACAAGATGGTATAATAACTTATGTCTCAGCACATGCACAGACCTTAGTGTAGGACTGGTGTCTTTAAAAGTACTTACTGTTCATTATCACTGTTGGAATTCTCCATAATTAAAAAAAGTATAGAGAAAAATTCTGCATAAATCTATGCTAATTCTGCATACTTTGTAATACATTTACAAATAAAACTTGAAATAGAAATTAACTTTTTAAAAAATGTTGAAGATTTCAAAATAATTCCAATGCTTCAATAACATTATTATAGTTGCTAATCCAAAACAGAAAATAATATTTACAAGAAAAGCTTTGTTAAGGTGAATGAGCCATCATAACACCTGGAATCTAGATGTCAGCCATGAACACCATTATATGATGTAGATAAGAATCTAGCAGACAAAATTATGTTTAATAAAATTTAACAACTCTGTTGTACGGCGGTCTTTCAAAGGCTTCCACTGAGATCTGACCTCAATGAAATATCCTTTGCTTAAAAAAATGTGTGGAAAATTAAAACAAAATATATTTAGATAACTACTGGGTACATTTTCCATTACGGTGGTTGTAGCTGTAACTATACAAATTGATTTACTGCTAATTAATGGAATGGTGTGGTATGGCTTGCACCTTGTGCTGAAAATATACCCCTAAAGAACAATACTGTCATCACATATACTTCATGCAATCCCATTTTGCATATACCTCATTTCATCAAAAGGGCTTCTGATTGATGTGTATAAAAGATGTTAAGGCTAAAAATATATTATCGATATGCCCCATATAGTCTAGGTACAGAATTACAGATATTTCTAAATACGGAGCGTGATGACATATGGTAAGGATGGAATTTTAGCTTGAACATAGATGTTATTGCTTTGTGAGGTTTAGGTAGGATGTTAACAGTAAACATTATTACATAATTATAGCATTGTTTTTGTTTTATGGAAATCATTGCATAATGAACAGAGGCTATTTGGAGATTATTCTGTGGTTGAAGCACTCAAAGGAAAGAACACTGTCCCAAAAGAGACAGAGGATAGATGAGAAACTGAAAAAGGAAACAAAATAGGTATAGATAAAGAATTTAGAAAATAGGAATTCTCTCCTCTGTCATGAAAAAGAGAACATAAATTAATTCAAATATTCATTTTGGTCCAGCTATATAGAAATCAGAGTTTAGGACCTGAACTTCCTGGCTAAACATGGATTATGAACACTGCAGAAACAGTGTTCTTCCTCAGCTCCTGGAGGACAGTACCTTGCATCACTCCTGGGAGATTTGCTCTGGCTGACACAGAGCTGAATTAATGGGCTGTATTTAGCCCTCTTAAGGTCCTACCCTGCAAACATGCATGTGAGTAACTTCAGTTGGACTACCTGCATGCGTAAAGGTACTCATGTGTTTAAGTGTTTACAATATTGGTGCAACATCAGGCCCAGGGCACATGATGCTAGGCAAAAGGAGAAAATGTGAAGAACTCTACCACACCTCCCTTTCCCCAAGTCTGTTATCAGATGAACATATGCCTTATTTTTATTTCTTTTAGAATTTGATTGAAAAAATTATAGACCACTGTAAACATTTTGGAAGTCCTTGAGTCTGTTTCTGCAAATGATTGAATTAATAACCAAAGTCTCAACCATGCAGTATATATCACTGTGTTTTTAATATTTGACAGGTTTAAGTCCATCTAATGCTATATAGTAATTTCCACCACATGTAAGAAGGCAGGGGCAATTCATTGTACAGGTTAACGTTTTTCTTATTTCACTGAAATCATAGAGAAGGCTGAGCAAAGGAGACTGAGGGAGCAAGCCATATCACACCTGTATCTCTCAGCCTAGTTCAGTCTTGAGGTTTTTCTGCATCTAAAAACTGCTTGTGCAGCTTTGCTCAATTAGTAACTTTCACAGAATTTCTAAAGTTTTAACAGATTTGCATTTGGTAGGGACATGTATTATTCTATTGTTATGTGGATCACTGACCCATGAGATTTTGATGTTCGTGAGTTTCTAGTCACATTTCCAAAACATGCAGGTTTGTGACTTAGTATGTGATCTCTATGAGCTGGAAAGACTCAAAGCATATGGCAGATCAGATGTTAGGCTTGGGGGAAATCAAAAATTAAACTGTCTCGGAGCTGTTGAGAGACTGCTTTGCTATATATTTTATGTGATTTGTATGTGTGTGTGTTGCGGGAGATGCCACCTAGGGAAGGGAATCTAAAAAAAAAAAAGCTTTAAAAATGTGCTGTTTGTATTGTTGCTTTAAACTTTAAAGTCTGGTCAGCTAAAAGCAGATGTTGCAAACTAAGATGGAAACTTGCCTGAGGCCAGAAGAATTGGAGAAGGTGCTTTCTAATAGTAAAAAGGAAAAATGCTTTCTGGAATCAAAATGCATTATATACATAAAATGGACACTCTTGAACTTTTTTCCTCTTTATATTTAGACAGATTAGTGCACAATGGTTATAGTTTCCTAATTTGATTTCAGGCAAATGATTCACTATAAATTGTGACTGGATTGTAAGAAGTTTACCATGAAATCTTTTATTTTATTCTGCACTGGCAAGGAAGGATTACAACTATCATACTGGAATCGGAAATATGACTGAGCTTACACCTTACCTCTGGCTGCCTGCCCAGTACATAGATGGAGGTGGACTAGAGACTGTGAATACATGGTGTGGGTTTTGGCATAATTTCACATAACATACTTTTGATGCTCTGAGTCTGTTCAGGACAGAAATTTCTGTGATGGTGATAACTGAGAAACATATACACATAAGTGGAAGAGTGAGTATAACCTTTACTGTATGCTTTTATAATGACCTAATCCTGTACAGTATCTGAGGATATACTTAAATTATATTAACACAATTTTAAGTCTTTGAAATAGAAAGTAAAACATTAAAGAATATTTTCAAGAAAGGGGAACTAAAAAGTTGGTTTATATATATAAAAAAAGCAATTATGGAAAAATCATAAATCAGTATTTGATAAAATCATCTTTTTCATCTATTTATGAGAAAACATATTTACAGTAGTTCCCTCTATATTATTTCTTGGATGTCATAAAGCTTTGAACCAGTTTAAAATTTAGTCTGCCTGAGACAGTATAGCAATTAATTAATTTTAAGTTTAGTATTTCAAAAGTGAGGCTTTAATAGTGAGACAACAACTGCAATGTACAGTGTTTTCTATGGAAACCCCCCCAACTTTTGCAATTCAAAGTATGTTACCTGATATCACTTCAATTTTAATAAAAGATTCAGAGGTTGATTTTCTGTTCAAGCTTAGCAGCAGCAATAAATAAATCAATCCATTCCAGAATTAAATGAAAAGGTTGCAGATCTTTGCACACATCTCCCAGAGATATCCTACAGATCAACCAAATTAATCTAATCCAGGGGTTCTCAAACTGCATTGCACTGCGACACTCTTCTGACAACAAAAATTACTTCACGACCCCAGGATGGGGGACCGAAGCCTGAGCACGCCCGAGACCCACTGTCTCTGGTGGAGGGGCCAAAGCCCAAGCCTCACCGTTCTGGGCAAGGGGAGCCAAAGCTGAAGCTCAAGGGCTTCAGCCCCATGCAGTGGGCCTGCAACTTGAGCACTGCTGCACAGGGCTGAAGCCTTCGGACAGTGAGGCTCAGGCTTCAGCAAGTCTAAGCCAGCCCTGGCGACGCCATTCCAAGGGGGTTGTGACCCACTTTGAGGTCCTAACCCACAGTTTGAAAACTGCTGAGTATCAGTCTTTTTCTAGTGCAGCTATTACTGTAGTGTCTAGGAATTCTTTTGCTAATGCAAACATTCAGTATGAAAATTGCTGGGCTAAATTCTGCTTTCATAAAAAGGGCTTGTCTACAAATGGAGTTATTCAAGAATAAGCTGTTTCTGAATAACTCCCTGTGTAGAAAATCCCTAAATCTACTGACACCAATGGAGTTACTCCAAATTCACAGATTTTTTACATTAAGCAGAATTTGGTCCTTCCTTTGCTTCTCCCTCTTATTTCAGTTAGCACAATTTGTGTCTGTATATTTCTGTTTTTTCTCTTTGGTGACATACTTCTGGGTAATTTCTCAGGCATTGAACTTGTGTGAAGGATTTGCAAAGAGTTTTTTTGGTTTTTTTTTTTTTACATTTTGCCCTTAAGATGTTCTGATTGATGGCCATTCTGATTTCTGGTAGAAAGGGATGCAATAACTGAAGACCTGTTGAGACAGCTTTGCCACCTGGGCCATGAGAGCTTTGCCACGAACTCCATCAGATGAGCTCCTCTAACATACAAAGGTATAATAAAAGCCCCCTCGACTCCATACCTGCTGATGCTCTAGATGCCCCTGAAACCCATACAAGTTCTGCAGTTCCCAAGCCTGCCAATCTATTTATCCTCAACGTCAGAAAGGAGGAAACAACAAGCCACCATTTATCTCTGCCCCCTTCATGAAGTGGGTCATCAGAAAAGGAAACGACTCCAGGCATCTGCCCCTTCCAGCAGAAGGAGCAGACAGGAGGCAACTGATGCCTAAATCTCCTCTGGCGGCATGGGGCCCATTTCTGGGAGGATCTTCACATCCCATGCAAGTTCTGCAACTTCCACCCTACACCTCTATCTGCCTGACAGGGAGAAACAAGTTCCCTCTGCAGACCCAGCAGTACCAGAGGCGGGTGGAGGAAGCAACTCACCACCAGAGACGCCATGCCCACCCTCCCTGCTGGCAGGAGCAGAGGGAAAGAAGACCCAGCCCTCCATTCTTCTGGGGGGTGCCACAATTGTAG
Source organism: Malaclemys terrapin pileata (assembly GCF_027887155.1). NCBI lineage: Eukaryota > Metazoa > Chordata > Testudines > Emydidae > Malaclemys > Malaclemys terrapin. The sequence continues at coordinate 77,932,888 of NC_071512.1, forward strand.
GGGCCTCCTCCTAATCACCCCCTTCTCCCTCTCGAAAGCGAGTGATTTTAAAGGTGGCACAAGGCGTGATCTGCTGAGGGGAAATTCAGGCACGAGCCAGAGCAGACCGGCCCCAGCGCAGCCAGAGCGCCCCACAGGGCAGGACCCGGGCGGCAGCGCTGAAGCTCTGAGGACAATAGATTCCTGAAGGGGGCGAGCTTAATCAATCGATCATTCGGTCAGCTTGGCTGGTTTGTGAGCCCGAGAGGGGAGTGCGATCGATCGATCAGCGCTCTCCGTGAGCCTTCTTCGGGGCGTTCGCGCGCTCTGCCCTTGCCCCAGTTGACGCCATTTTGTGCGGTGGCGGGAGAAGCGGCTGGACGAGGTATGATTCGCCTCCCCCTCATGAATCGGGGAGTGGCCGGAGTGACGTCGCCAGAGTCCCGGAGGAGGGAGAGTCGAGGCTCCTTTCACACCTCAGAGCAGATTCATGCAAAGGCTCCTCACCACTGGGCTCTCCTGGGCCTCGGGGGGCAGTGGCTGTGCCTGCTGCCATGGGGCCCGGCAGCTCTGTAGCCCAAGGACTCTGGTGACGTGACCGCTCCGTTAAGGCACCAGGGCCCCCAGCTCCTGCAGGCAGACGCGGCTCTCGCAGTCAGTGGCAGGCATCACTTGTACAGGGGGCAGTGGAGCCTTGCACCTGGTGTGTGAGGGTTGGCCGCCGGGGGAGGGGTGGAGTGGGTGCCTTTCTCCCCACGCCGCTTTGGAGGGTTTACACCAGTGGTTCTCAAACCTTTGTACTGGTGACTAGGGTTGCCAATTTTCTACTCTCACAAATCCGAACATCCTTGCCCCAACCCAGACTCCGCCTTTTTCTGAGGTCCTGCCCTCGCCCAGCCCCTTCTCCGAGGTCCCACCCCCCCACTCACTCCATCCCCCTCTCCCTCTGTTGCTTGCTCTACCAACCCTCCCTCACTCACTTAGTTTCACCAGGATGGCTCAGGGTTGGGGTGTGGGAGGGAGTGAAGGCTCTGGAGTGGGGCCAGAAATGAGGCGTTCATGGTGTGGCAGGGGTTGGGGTGTTGCAGGGGCTGAGGGCTCTGGGCTGGAGCTTTGGGTTCCGGTGTGCAGAAATGAGGGTTCAGGGTGCAGGAGGGGGCTCTGGGCTGGGGCAGTGGGTTCGGGTGCAGGGGATTGAGGTCTCCAGGTGTGGGGCTTGGGATGAGGGATTTGGGGTGTAGGAGGGCGCTCCATGCTGGGGCTGAGAGGTTTGGAGGGTGGGAGGGGGATCAGGACTAGGGCAGGGGGTTGGGGCGTGGGAGGGGGTCGGGGCACAGGCTCTGGGCAGTGCTTATCTCAAGCAGCTCCCTGAAGCAGCAACATGTCCCTCCTCCAGCTCCTATGTGGAAGCGCAGCCCGGCGTTTCTGCGCACTGCCCTGTCCGCAGGCATGGCCGCCAGCCAATGGGAGCGGCAGAGCCAGTGTTTGGGGTGGGGGCAGCGTGCAGAGCCCCCTGGCTGCCCCTTTGTGTAGGAACCAGAGGGGGGACATGCCACTGGGAGCTATGCAGAGCCACGACAGGCAGGAAGCCTGTCTTAGCCCAACTGCACCGCTGACTGGACTTTTTAACAGCCTGGTCAGCGGTGCTGATCGGAGCCGGAAGGGTCCCTTTTTGACAGGGTGTTCCGGACAAAAACTGGACACCAGGCAACCCTACTGGTGACCCCTTTTACATAGCAAGCCTCTGAGTGCGACCCCCTGCCCTTATAAATTAAAAACACTTTTTTATGTATTTAAACCATTATAAATGCTGGATTCAAAGCGGGGTTTGTGGTGGAGGCTGACACCTTGTGACCCCCATGTAATAATCTTGCGACCCCTTGAGGGGTCCCAACCCGCAGTTTGAGAACCCCTGGTTTACACATCATGCTGTACCGTGCTCAGAGGAAGCCATGTTGGAGATGGCTGCTCTGATGCCCTGTTAGCTCAAAAATAGTGAGAGGAGATGGGTGCTAAGCTGTGCCATGCTGCACCATGGGCAGAGCGAAAATGAGTGTCTGGTGCAGCATGGCACAGCTTATAGAGCTAGGAGGGCAAAGGGAATGATTACTCCTAAATCCCTGTCTTTGCTGATTAGGGAAATTTTGCACCTCAGACAAATTGGGGCTAAGCCATGTTCCTAGAGAGGCACTAGGGAATTTCCTTGACCGTCATAGACTAAGCCTAACTGAAAAACATGCGTGTGTGTTTAAAAAAGAAAAGAGGAAAGCTTACAGCAATTCATAGTTTAATGTTTTTTAAAAGTTTCAGTGATGTGTATTAGCAGAAAGAAGCAGTTCTGAAAACAAGCGACAATGCTGATAAGATACGTTAGGTAATATCTGTTGTTGGACCAATTTCTGTTGGTGAGAGAGACAAGCTTTTGAACTACACAGAGGGCTTCAGGTCTGGGAGTCCGCTGAAGATACATTAACATTATTTTCTGAAATAGAACATTTTAAAACATTTGAGAGAACTTTTCAGTGGATCTAAAGGTCTTTGCAGGATATTTACAGTTGAATTGTAAGCTTACCAGAAGCATACATCTTAAATGTAAACCTGAATCCATATGTGTAGCTGAATCTGACTTGAAAAATCAAATTGTAAAACAGCCCGAAAACATGAACATATTTATGTACTGTTTTGATCTCCAGTTCTGCAAACACTAATGGTTTATTTTACTACCATGAGTCTGAATCCTTTCGAAGCATCATATGTTACTTAGGGTACAAAAAGGCTTTATCATCTGTCCTGGGTTGGTCTTTGGATGTTTGGTATGTTGTTAAGTCCCATAATTTTCCCCTCTTGGAGCAGTGTTTGACAGAGGGATTCTTTTGGCTGGCCCCTTTTTTGTGTTCCTTCAGCTGCCCAAAGGCACACCTGACACATTAGACACTCCGGTGTCGTTCTTAACCTAAGTCCCAAATATTTCAGTGGGCCTCCTCACAGTAGTTAAGTTAAACTATCAAAACAGGGTAAAATCCTGGGTCTGGGATTCTGACCAGGGAAAGCACTTGTGGATATAAAGCTTTATTGTTTTAGTAACAGAACTTAAGTTTTGTGTCTAAGCTAATTGATATCCTTCCAAGTACATATCAAGTTTGGGTCTAGTAAATTCTTCTAAATTTAGATTTATTATAATATAGGGAGTCTTAAACTGGGCAAAGAACTGAAAGAAAAATATTCTTATTTAGTATTTAAAGTTTTAAAGCTAGTATATAGTTAGATAACGTACAGTTCATCCTATAAACCTGATCCTGCAGGCAAAACCTGTTAAGGACCTGGGGATTGGGCCCACAGTCCAATTTGCAACTAAATAATATGGGCCTATGTAGAAAGATTTCTGACCTGCTTGTAAATTAAAATAATTACATTCTTTAAATAACTGTGAGTAGTCTATTTGGGTTTTTTTGGAGGTGGCAGAATCCGGTCCAACAAAAGGAGAGGGCCCTTTGTAGTCAGAATAAAAGAAAGTATTGCAAGAAAAAATATAAAATAAAACTATAATCCATTGAATATATATTAAAATTGTTTTCTGAAATAAAACATTTTAACACAAACTTTCCCCTTGTCAGCTTCATCTTTTCTTTTTTTCAAAGGTGATATTGTGGTTATGTAAAAAGTGTTTAAAGTTCTACCTGTACATCATTTTTCTATTTCATTGGAAAAGATGAGCTAAGAACAGTTGATTTAGAAAATCAAATGTTTAAGTCTGTAATAAACTACAATGGGTATCTGGTGAAAATTCAGTTTATATTTATCACTAGATACAAAGGCAGATTTAGGCCTTGATCCTGCAAACATTTAGTATATGCTTAACTTTAAGAACATGCATGAGTGTTTAGAGGATTGTGCACATAGCTTTACTGATAGTAATCTTGAAATTTTGTCAAGAAATTGGTTGTTTTCTGGTGGTTACAAAAGAACCTATTTTTTGAAGCAAGGATAATAACCTAGAGGTGCAAAAAAGAAAAAAAGTGTGTGTTCATCTATATATATACGCACACATTTTATTTGGTTAGAAAGCTTTCTTTTTTCTTTGCATGTGTATATATACAACACAATCTTGTACTGTGTTTTACAGTGTAATGAGAATTCATGTCTGATCTTGAGCAATGCTGAAACCTACAGCAACTGTCTTTTCATTGGATAATTTATTTTTTGAAAGACCAGATGCAAATCAAAAGTAAGTTTGTTGAATGATGTACTTTACTGGTTCTCAACCTTTTCAATATTTTGACCTCATGTTGCAACAGAAAAAAGTTTTGGGATTTCCCTTTCCCCTCTAGCTGTAAATAAAAAAAAGAGAGAGAGAGAGAGAGAGAGAGAGAGAAGGTGTGACACTAATGAGGGTTGTTAGTCCCAAACTGGGAACACATAATATTCTGTAATATTGGTTAAAGTACACTGAACAATGTTACTTTGTGCTTGTGTTTATACTGTATTCAGTATGTACTTCTAAGACATGGACTAACAGACGTTTTATGTCTTAAATTTACTATGACTTCTTTAAAAAATGATTATTTATAGGGGAAGAAACAATCAATATGGTACTTATAATTAATAACGTTAATGTATATTGGTGGGAAATGGTTAAGGAATACTTCTATCTCATGTACCTGTGTTACAAGCAGATATTTAGAACATGAAGAGCCAAAAAATTGGTATCTTGCACCTGCTCCATCTGTTACTGGAATTCCAGCCACTCAGAAGTTACAGAAGGAATTGGAAAAAAGTAACTGTCTAGGTAAAATGTTTGACATTCATTTTTAATATGAAATACACTGGTGCTCATGTGAAGTATTATAGACATGTAATTTAGAAAAATAATAGCTCGGATTCTGGGGGATAAGTGTGCTCTTTGTGTTGTTCTGGTGGTGCAAAGGGAGTGAAAACCAGGCATGTCCTCTCTGCTGGGAATTCAGAAGGTTTACTTTAGGGGTTTCATGGTGGTCATGCGCAGGAGCTGGTGTAGAGGTGCAGAAGGTGGTGTTTTGGATGAGAGCAGGGCATGACCAGACTCCATTTACTTTGGATTGTGGAAAGGTGCCATGGAAAGGAGCTGTAAGAGAATGATGGCCCACACATCAGCCCAGTGTTCAAGAAATGCAAAGGTGATGTGGTATAAAGCCACCTGTGCCCTTCCACTCACCATGGACCCCCTCTGGCTATGCCTTCCCAACTGCCCCACTAAGGAGGCACAGCTTAGAATTTTACCTGAAGATTTACAATGAGTAATTATTTTGAATGATGTCAAGTATCGGGGGTAGACGTGTTAGTCTGTATCCACAAAAACAACAAGGAATCCGGTGGCACCTTAAAGACTAGGGGCATGGTTATACTTGTAGATGTAGAGTGCTTTGAGTTAAACCAGCCTTCGTAGAGCGCAGTAGGGAAAGCGCTGCAGCCTGTCCACACTGACAGCTTTCAAGCGCACTGGCATGGCCACATTTGAGGCAGCGGCACTGGGAGCAGTGCATTATGGGCAGCTATCCCAGCATGCAAGTGACTGCAACGTGCTTTTCAAATGAGGGGGTGGGGTGGAGCGTGACAGGGAGTGTGTTGTGTGTATGTGGGGGGAGAGAGAGTGGGTTTTTAGGGGGCTGAGAGCATATCAGCATGCTGTCTTGTAAGTTCAGACAGCAGCAGACTCCCCCCCCCCCCCACCATCCACTGCCTCTCTCTCTCACTCTCTCTCACTCACAACATTCCACGCTAATGGTTGCTTTGTCTCGGGGCAGATAAGCAGCCGGCTGTCAGAAAAGGAGCTTTCAAAGGGCATATCCGCATTCCTGCTGCGATTCAAAACAAAGACAAGAGTGGCCACTTGACTTTAGGGGATTATGGGATGTTGCCGGATGCCGATCAGAGCGCAGTAATGCAACACTCTGTTCACACTGGTGCTGCGGCGCTCCAGCGGGGGCACAGCAAACGTTGTTGTTCCACTCGCCGAGGTGGAGTACCAGCAGCGCTGCAGCCGTGGAGTCAGAGCGCTCTACGTGCCTTGCCAGTGTGTTTGGGTAGTGAGCTAGTGCGCCCGGGGCTCCTTTATTGCGCTGTAACTCGCAAGTGTAGCCAAGCCCTGACAGATTTATTTGGGCATAAGCTTTCATGGGTAAAAAATTGTGAACCTATCCTGGAAAATGATCCCTCACTCTCATAGACCTTGGGAAGCAGGCCAGTCCTCGCTTACAGACAGCCCCCCAACCTGAAGCAAATACTCACCAACAACTACACACCACACCACAGAAACACTAGCCCAAGAACCAATCCCTGTAACAAACCTCGTTGCCTACTCTGTCCCCATATCTACTCTAGCGACACCATCAGAGGACCCAACCACATCAGCCACACCATCAGCGGCTCATTCACCTGCATATCTAGTAACGTGATATGTGCCAGCAATGCCCCTCTGCCATGTACATTGGCCAAACCTGACAGTCTCTACGTAAAAGAATAAATGGACACAAATCGGACATCAGGAATAGTAACATACAAAAGCCAATAGGAGAACACTTCAATCTTCCTGGACATTCTATTTCAGATTTAAAAGTAGCGATAGTTGAACAAAAAAACTTCAGAAACAGACTTCAAAGAGAAACTGCAGAACTAAAATTCATTTGCAAATTTAACACCATTAATTTGGGCTTGAATAGGGACTGGGAGTGGCTGGCTCGCTACAGAAGCAGCTTTTCCTCTCCTGGAGTTGACACCTCAACTACATCCACCCTGATAGAATTGGCCCTGTTAACACTGGTTCTCCACTTGTGAGGTAACTCCCTTCTCCTTATGTGTCAGTATAATAATTCCGTCATCTGTAATTCTCACTCCATGCATCTGAAGAAGTGGGCTTTTTACCCACAAAAGCTTATGCCCAAATAAATCTGTTAGTCTTTAAGGTCCTTGTTATTTTGAATGAGTGTTCAGGGTCTCCACCAGGAGAAAAATTTCTCCTGGGATTCTGGTGCTATACTATCACAAAATAAACTTGTGCAACTCTCAGCTGCTGTGACATAGGTTTTTGTTTTGTTTTTGTTTTTTGAATTGTGGTGTTAAGACCTGTTTCTTCATATGCTTCTGTACATAAGTAATTCTATTAAACTCAGTGGCACTACTCATTGAATAAAGTTACTTACATTTTCAAATGTTTGTGTTTAACAAGCTTAACTGGCCATTGTATTTTTCACTTACAAACATATGACATTGAAATTAATATAGGATGGCGACAATACAGTAACTCCTCACTTAACGTTGTAGTTATGTTCCTGAAAAATGCAACTTTAAGTGAAACGATGTTAAATGAATCCAATTTTCCCATAAGATTTAATGTAAATACGGGGGGTTAGGTTCCAAGGAAATGTTTGGGGGGCAGACAAAAGGCATTATATACTGTACTGTACTGTGATGGGGAGGTGCCCCTGGCTTACCCCTGGGGCTCAGGGCTGGGGGTGCAGGGTATGGGAGGGAGTTAGGGTGTGGGAGGGCGCTCAGGGTGAGTGTGCAGGAAGAGGCTCAGGGCTGGGGCAGGCAGAAGGTGCAGAGCATTTACCTGGGGCAGCTCCTGTTTGGTGCAGGGGGTGTGCAGGTGGGTCTGTGCAGCGCGGCACTGCCCCATGGCTGTGATTCTGGGAGCTGCGATTCTGGGAGCTGCGATTCTGGGAGCCGCGATCCTGGGAGCTGCCCCTCCTGCCTCCCCCCCCCTCCCGCAGCCAGCGGCCGGAGAGAAGCTGCGCTTTCCCCTTCAAAGCACCACTTCTCTCCGGCCGGCTTTGAAGGAGAAAGCGCTGCTTCTTTCTGGCTGCGCGGCTGCCCCTGCTCCTCCTGAGTCCTCAGGCCCGTGCTTGCAGGGCCGCATTCTGAAAGGGGCTTTAGAGCTGCAGGCCAGGGCCCCGGGGCCCCCTTAGCCTAGGGCCCTGCAGTCCCTAAAGCCCCTGCATTCCGGGTGGCCCTGCCTGCCGGGGGGAGGGGGAGCAGCTTCCTCTTTCCCTCCCACCCAGAAAGTCCTAAGTGCCGCTAAACAGCTGTTTGGTGGTGGGGGAACCGCTGGGAGGGAGGAAGGGAGTGGGAGGAGGCAGAAAAGAGGAACTTGTGCAATGCTCCCTTATAAAGTCAGCCAAATGACATAAGGGAGCTTTGCACAACTTTAAATCAGTATGTTCCCTAATGGAGCAGCAACGTAACTTCGAAACAACATTAAGTGGGAGGACGTTAAGTGAGGAGTTACCGTACTGAGCCAAATTCTGCAATTCTCACTCATTAATTATACATATACCCCAAACTCTCAGTGACTTCATTGGGAACTTTTAGTGTGCAAGGAATGCAAGACAGGGTCCATATTCTTTAAACTTACTAACAATTTAAGGATTACTCCAGTGTACCAAAACTCTTAGTTTACTTCTGGCTGTTATGCAAGCATTGGAATAGAAGAAACAACCAACAAAGAAGTCCTTTAAAAGCAATACTGGCAAAGATCATAAGCTGAATTGGCCCCTGTGCAGGAAAAATCCATTTGGGGGATATGAAAATCCACAAGATCGCAATCCTGGCGTTTCCTCCAAATTGTTTTGCAAGAGGGAACGAGTTGACAGAAGTGGATCTGTACTTCTGAATCATTGGGGTGATCAGAATCTGTACATACTTGGGATATCTAGTAAAAGCCAAGGCTGTCTGTGTAGAAGCCCTGTGCATTCACACTTGTTCCCACCTGTGACTCACACCAATCATATTACTAAATTACAGTTTGCATATCTCCTGCAGTAGCCTGGCATCTTTCATATGTGTGTTCAGTTTTTTGCAGTGAGAAGGTAATGTCTGATTCCTCTAGATCTGGAAGATTCTTATGTATGGGCTTGAAAGGTTTTTGTGACCAGGAGAAATCTGTCTTCCACCCACCATGTAGTTTTGAGTTTTCTACTCCATTTTGTTCCCCTCTGTTTTATGTAACAGAGCGTAGCAAGTAGCCCAATTTTTGTAAGTTTTTGATTGACAGCATGATGATGAGATACATCTCATTGAAAGACAGTATATATAATAGAGTACTTAAAAGAAAATAGCACTGTCCATACAGACAATATATGTGAACTTGATCCTATTTTATGCAGAGATTTAATGCACTGACTGAATATTATATAGGGAATAATGTGTTGGCTTTTATAGATGAGACAGAGAGGCAGAAGTTTGTACTACATTTTAAGAGGGCTATTGAAGAACCAAATGGTAAATCATCAGTATCTGTCCATTTTGACATGACCTCTAACAAGCAAGAAGTACTTAGGTTAAGTTTAGGAGAGGGAGATAAGTCATTTGCAACATGAAAGTCTGGAAGTGGTTTTCTCTTTTCCCTATTCTGACCACAATAAAGATAAAAAATGAAATCAGGGCTTGTCAACAACCTGGTAGAAATATTTCAGAAAATAAAATATTAATTAACTTTCAAGAAGATGGTGATGATGAAAGTACCAGCTCAACATTCAAAAAAAGGTATGTGTTTCTAGTCAATTATCATAATTCATCAACTATCAGAATCATATTATTATTTTAGATACATTTGTCAAAGACTGAGTTTTTGATCCTTGAAATGAAAGTACTTAATAGAGCTCCAGGCACTATCGCTATTATTCTTTTGCATGTAATTAAAAACAGATATTTCCTCCTGGCAATATTTTAGTACCTTAATTAAAATTGCCCTGAGCTCAACCCTTCTACAAGAAAGTTAAGCATGGAGTTGATTTTGTTGTTTTAAGGAAATTACTGACTAATACAAACATCCCTAGATGAATGTAGCACTAACTTGTTTATTGCTGTATGAAATTGAAAGCCAATTGGAAGACTAGAAAAACAGCCCTCCATGCAGCTTCATTGGTGCCTAAGAGGAGAGGTCATACATATAAACAATTCTTCTTTCATGTCCAGCTATTCCCAGTCCTGAGGTCTTTAAGTTTCACTCTTTCATCTGTGCAGTAAGTGGCAATCTAGCATTAGGATCCAGTATTTATTTTGCATGGCAGGATAGATGGGATTGGTAGCCTGTCCATTGTGATTGAGTTCTTAAAAATCTGTCTAGAAAAGAGGACTACTTTCTAGGTAGACAAATTGCAGTTGAATCAAGCAAACTTAGACATGCTCATGAGAAGAAAAGATTTTGTTTCCTAGTATTAGTATCTGTACAAACAAAACAATACATTGTATTATCAAAAAAGTATATTCAAAAATATTAGGAAAACTGTAATAAAATATATGAAATCTCCAAATGAGACTTTTGAAGCTTATTTAAAACAACTGATTATACATATGCAAATATAGTTTACAAAGACAGTTCCACTGTGATGAAGGAAGTTGACATTTATTGTAATACAATTAAAAATATACAAGATGAAAAAAGAGTTATGGAAAAATAATCTAGTATGTAGATACCTCAATATTCAGATTTTAGTGTAAATGATGTTTTTTCCGTTTCTGAAGATGGAAAAGAAGTTAAAGTACAGTCATTTCCTGATGCTTCAAAGACTTTTGGCATGGAAGGTAATTATAATTATTCTTTGTAATATTTCGGAAAAAAATATTTACTACACTCTTGATGTGATATCTGTATTAATAATGTATATTCATGCTCTCAGATGAAGAGGAATTCAGGATATGTACAATAAATGTTAAAAATATTTGGGTAAGATGAAGTAATGAGCAGATGGTGAAGGTTAGGTGTAGACCACCAAATCAGGAAGAAGGGATTAACTAGATACTCCTAAACCACAAAAGACACAAGGGCTTATAATAATGAGGGACTCTTATTTGTACAGTGACAATAGCATACTAGGTGCTTGACAGACAAATATATGAAGACAAGGGAGTGGGACTTTAAAAAGCTCCTTAGTGTAGTACGTGAAACTTTTGCTCTTAAGTCACTTAAGCACTTTTGAAAATCACCTGATGTCTTTGTCCCAAAGAGTTTGCAATCTAAAAGCCTGGTTCTTTGAGGTGGTAAATGCTTTCATCTTCCATTGAAATCAACAGGAATTGAATGTTTTCAGAGTAGCAGCCGTGTTAGTCTGTATCCGCAAAAAGAACAGGAGAACTTGTGGCACCTTAGAGACTAACACATTTATTTGAGCATAAGCTTTCGTGGGCTATATCCCACATCTATGCATCTGAAGAAGTGGGCTATAGCCCACGAAAGCTTATGCTCAAATAAATGTGTTAGTCTCTAAGGTGCCACAAGTACTCCTAATCTTTTTTTGACGAATTGAATGGTGGCTGCTGAATAACTTGTGGACATGACTCAGTACCTCAGTGGATCCGGCTTTACAAAGAAAAAGAACAGTGAAAAGGGAGCAGGAGAAAGTAGTGTGACAAAGCATCTTGATAAAATAATAAAATGTTAGCCTTGTAGATTTTATGATTTGTATTGACTTTAAAATCAATAAACTCATATCTTTTTTAAATACTTTCAGTTTTAGATTGAGTTTTTCAGGGAAAGGACTGTCTTTCTCTGTGTGTGGACAGTGCCTGGCACACTGGTTGTTACTGGAATACAAATCATAGTTAAAAATTATATTGATAGGAGGGCTGTCAAGTGATTAAAAAAATTAATTGCTATTAATTGCGCAATTAAACAATAATAGAATACCATTTATTTAAATTTTTTTGAGGTTTTCTACATTTTCAAATATATTGATTTCAATTACAACACAGAATACAACATGTACAATGCTCACTTTATATTTATTTTTATTACAAATATTTACACTAAAAACCAAAAGAAATAGTATTTTTCAATTCACCTAATACAAATATTGTAGTGCCATCTCTTTATCATGACAGTTGAACTTACAAATGTAGAATTATGTACAAAAAATAACTGCGTTCAAAAATAAAACAATGTAAAACTTTAGAGCCTACAAGTCCACCTGAAAGTGAGAACAGGCACTCGCATGGAACTGTTGTAACCGGCGTCTCAAGATATTTATGTGCCAGATGCGCTAAAGAGTCATATGTCACTTCATGCTTCATCCACCATTCCAGAGGACATGCGTCCATGCTGATGACGGGTTCTGCTTGATAACAGTCCTAAGCAATGTGGACTGATGCATGTTCATTTTCATTATCTGAGTCAAATGCCACCAGCAGAAGGTTGATTTTCTTTTCTGGTGATCTGGGTTCTGTAGTTTCTGCATCGGGGTGTTGCTCTTTTAAGACTTCTGAAAACATGCTCCACACCTCATCCATCTCAGATTTTGGAAGGCACTTCAGATTCTTAAACCTTGTGTCGAGTGCAGAAGCCATCTTTAGAAATCTCACATTGGTACCTTCTTTGGGTACTGTCAGATCTGCAGCAAAAGTGTTCTTAAAATGAACAACGTGCTGAGTCATCATCTGAGACTACTATAACATGAAATATATGGCAAAATGCAGGTAAAACACAGCTGGAGACATATAGTTCTCCCCCAAGGAGTTCAGTTACAAATTTAATTAACACATTTTTTTAACGAGTGTCATCAGCATCGAAGCATGTCCTCTGGAATGGTGGCCGAAGCATGAAGGGGCATAGGAATGTTTAGCATATCTGGCATGTAAATACCTTGCAATGCCAGCTACAAAAGACCCATGCAAATGCCTGTTCTCACTTTCTAGTGACATTGTAAATAAGAAGTGGACAGCATTATTTCCCGTAAATATAAACAAAGTTGTTTGTTGAACGATTGGCTGAACAAGAAGCAGGACTGAGTGGACTTGTAGGCTCTAAAGCAGGGGTTCTCAAACTGGGTCCTGACCCCTCAGGGGGACGTGAAATGTAGGATATTGAAAGTTTTGGAAGGACATAATACTCAAGACATAGTAAAAAGTTAAATCCTTATGTAAAGGAAACCTAGGAAAATAAAATAAATGACCTGTTGTAGTTGCATCAGGGACATTTTTAAAGGCCTGTAAATTAAAAGGAAATCTTATAAAAATGCACAAAAGAAATAACAGAGTTCAATATAATGTGATAGGAATGACAAATTCAAAAAGCAAAGACACAAAATGAGCTATAATCAATAAAGGATGTTAAGGGGAATGCAGGAACAGTAACAAGTGACTAACCTGTCTCCCTACTGCAAAACCCTCCATGACAAGTATGTGACCTTCCTGTTACTCCCAATCTGTGGAAACCTGTACAGATCTCTCCTAGTGACAAGCCCATGACTCCCCCTCCCCCTCCCAGCTGTCAAATCCTCCAATATCACCCTATGCCCAATTACAAGCCTGTAACTCTCCAAAGGATGCATATATAAGATTTAGGAAAATAATGTTTAAAGGTTATTGGTATAAAAACTGACACTGTTTTCTAAATCTGTTTTTGTTTCTTTAGGAACTGTAAAAAAAGATTTGTTTTTTTTGAGGGCTGTTACAGAAATCCGTATCCTTTTACTTACTGTATCTGGCTTACATCTAAAACATAAAACATGTATTTTACAGTATTACTTCTGATTCCCAACAAAATCTGGGAATCAAAGGGTAAAATATTCTTTATGCTTGGTACCTCTAAAACATAGTGAAAATAGGACAATGGAATAATAATTAATCATTCATTGCCTAAGCAATTTATTCTTAGATCATGTACTCATACTTGTTTATAAAAATGATACATTTAAAATATCAATATAAAATACGGGTACTTACCTAATTCAAATATAAAACTTCAAATAAAGCTGAAGTGAATTAGCATATGGATGTGTTTCACATTTGCCATCTTTGGTTCTTTAATATTTGTTTTCTAATCCTCTGACACACTCCTAGGCTAAACATTTTCAAAAATGGGCGCCTAAAATTAGGCTTCTCAAATCCATATTTAGGCAACTAAGTGTCCAGACTTCAAAAGCACTGAGGTGTCAGTGGATCTAATGATGTAAGTGAAAGCTGCTGGATGCTGAGCTCTTTTACAAGCAGGTTGTTACATAACCTTAAGTCCCCATTTTTTAAAATCTTGGCCCTCATTTTCCTAAACACTCAATCAGCATTACTTACGCTTCTTTACTCTGTCTTTGATTACTCTTACATATTGATTGATGTTTCCTTTTCATCTTTGGTATTTTCTTTCAACTAGTTCTCAGAATAAAAACTATATTGAAAAAACTAAACCTGTTATTTTTGTTGTTTGAAAATATACAACAACAATACCAGTGCTGTATATACTAATCGGAGTTGAGCAAAAGTATTTAAAATTGCTGTTAGTTTTAAGATACTATATTTGAACCCCACTACATCTGTATATTTTTTAATTGGACAGTACCTATGTGTCCTTGCACTTTTGCCCCCCTTGGCTTTTCTGGGCAACCTCCCCTCTTTTGTGTGTGTGTACATATGTGTTTTGTGGAGAAAAGTAAAGAAGCATAAAGCTACATATACAGAATGAAGAAAACAGCATGACATTCATTTATGTTTATATATGTTTAAAAAATAAATGTGAAGTAGAAGTTTTGAAACCTTGTTTTTAAAAAATGTTAATCAATTTAATGCTTTTGAATCTGAAGTGTGCTCTTGCTCTCTTCACAGAGCAAGCATGCACAGGCAATGAATGCTCTGCTTCACCCTGGTATACATGTTTTGTGGAGTAAAAGAGTTTCCGTCTGTCTTCAGAGGGATGACCTCTAAGGATTATTTCATTTTTCTTTTAGATCTTAGTCTCTCCTAAGACTGCCAATACATTCCTAAAAGTTACTAATGTGGGGGTTTTGTAAAGTGGACTCCTGTCCACAAGGAATTGAACTGAAACCATCAAATCATTTGAGTTACATTTTGGGAACCACCTGACATGTTTGCATAAGTGGAAATTCTTTATTTAGGTTTTAATAAAGCAGCTATTATTTTCAGTTAAAAGAAAAGAAAGATATATTTTATATTCTTAACTGAATGGTTTGAATATGATCTTAAGCTGCTCAGTTTAGAAATATTTTCAAGGAATTCCCATATTTTAACTACATACAGTCCAAGGCTTTGGATGATGTAAGTAAATAATATTTCTTAATTATGTTTGCAGATTGTATTTAATATATTAAATATGTTAAATAAATTGAAGTGCCATTTTGTTATTTACAAGTGTTATTGATAAATCATTAGTGAGGTACAGAGTAGTGCAGCAGTACACATTTCAGGAGCAGGTAAGCAGAACAGTAATGCAGCTCATCTAGAAAAAGGTCCAGGATTAAATTTCTTTATCCATTTTGAATATAATATTATTGTAAATTGTGATTTGCATAGCCGTTTCACATGTTGACTCATAAGAATGTTTTTTTCCAGAACAAATGTAATCAAATTTTGAAATTAAAATTTGTGAAGTCAATAACACAGTTATGTCGCAGGGAAGACAGTCTTTTAGGAAAGATTTTCTTATCCTACATCTAGGGTTCTTCATCATTTAGGGAATCCTGAGGATTTTCCAATTTTTCCCTGCTTTTATTCTCCAAACCTCAAGACCCTACATTGAAGCAACCGTTCTTCCAGCAGAGGAAGACACTATTACAAGTGTTGCAATCTTATGATTAAAATGTGCAGAGGGGTTTGTATAGGAGATTTAAGTCCAATTCAGTGAGCATTTTAAGCATATGCTATAAAATGGATTGGGGCCTTAGGGGATGGCCATGCAAGCCTCATATCCATTAGTTAACATTTTCTGCAGAGAAGCTGATATGATTGTTTTGCCGTGCAAACACTAATATTACATTTAAACTCCCTGGGGCCTTGTAGCGGGGTGGTTCCCTGCTCCTGCCCAGAAGGGCTTAAAACAGCCCTGGCAGAGGGCTGGGGCAAAGGAAAAGCTACTAGGCTGATTGGAGAAGTAGCCGCAGCTGGGCCACGTCCCAATCAGGCCTCAGCTGGCCCTATATGAGAGGCTGGGAGCCAGGAGCTCAACAGACTCCCTCTAGCTTCTGAGAGGGAGGGACCTGGCTGCAGGGAACTAGAGACAGGGTACCTGAGTGGAGCAGGGCTGGGGAAAGGCTGAGGAGCTGAGGGATCTCCAGTCTGGAAAGCCCCAGGCTGTGGCCTAGCAGAAGACCAAGGAGTACTAGGGGTTGCAGAGGGCAGCCCAGGGGTAGGCCAAGGCAGCAGGTCCAAACCTTCCTTGCCAGTGATGAGTAGGCTGATACTGCAGTCTGCCCAGGGCGTGGGCTAGACGACTGGCAGTAGCCTTATACTGAGGCAAGGTGATAGGGGTACCAAATGGTGGGGGTTCCCCGGGGAGGGGAGACCCTAAGACTGCAGGGTTACTGCCAGGGGGCAGCACCCCAGGTAAAAGGGCACCGGGGTCGAGGGAGGGACACGGGGGCCAGAGGACAGGCAGATCACCGGCCTGCAGAGGGCGCTCTGGAGCTGGAACAAGCTAATTCCCGGAAGTCACCAGCAGGAGGCGCCGCATGGGGTGAGTCCGTACTCCTACAGGCCTTAACATGTGAACCTTTAAAATCATGTGGATTGGTATTCTTTTTACATTTGCAATCTCTTTCCCCTGTTTTTTTTTCTTCTCTTTTTGAAGTGCCTGTCTATTTTATCCATACTAGTTAGATGCCCCATTGCTCAGTAAGAGACCCAGTATTAATTAACAAGGGTTTATCTAATGAGTACCTACAAGATATATTGCACAATTTTTTTCTTATAACTTTCATGAAAATCAACTTTGCTTGTGGCCATACTCTGCCATTATTCTGCATACAGTACTCCCATTGGATTGAAGTTAGTGGTTTTTATGCAACCTTCCACTAGTTCTTCTTAGAGTGCTGTCCCTGTGGGTGCTCCACTTAAGGTGTCGGTGCATCCCGGTGCCATTGATTGGAGATTTTTGGTAGCAGTGTTCGGTCAGGATGTGCGTGCACAGAAGCTGTCTCGCGGTGCCGTTGGAGTCTTGTCTAGCATGTGCACGGCCCGACCCCTTCAGTTCCTTCTCAACCGTCCTCAGCTGAAGACTGAACTAGGGACAGTATGTCAAATTCTTCCCCTGTAGATAGAATAAAGAGAAAAACTAGTTAGATACCTTAGATAAGTTAGTTTATAGTTTAAAAAAATATATTTTCCTGTTTCCTTGCTCCTTTTTGGAGCACTCTCTGAAGCATGCCTGGTTCCCCCAGGCTTTAAAAGATGCTGCAAAGTGATGCCGAGATCAGACAGACACTCGCGGTGTGTGAGATGTCTTGGTGAATCACACATACCCCCATAGTGCGTTCACTGCAACAACCTGAAGATGAGAGCCTGGTGCAACTGGGACCTTCGCCTCAAGATGATCTTAATGGAGAAATCATTACTACCAAGCCCAGAAATGGGCCACCAAAAGCCCCTCTCTAAAGGCTCTCTGACCAGGTCAGAACTGATGAAGAGCACGGCTCGATCCTCTAAAGAAAAGACGGAGCGACCGTCAACCTCTCTGCAGAGGGAACCACATAAAAAGAAATGGTCCTCTGCGAGATCGTTACCTTCAGTGCCAATCACCTCTCAAGTCAGCACTTTCAACTCGCCTGGTACCTCCGGCACAGGCCGCACGGCCGAACCCAAAGCAAAAGAAATGGAGGCAAGGCATAGACATAGCCGAGCCTCCTCCATGGCACCAACTATGTCAGCATGGGAATCGGCACCGGCACTGATCATGCCACCACCTATGGCACTGACAACCAACTCGGCACCACTGACTTCGTTGGCACTGCCATTTCCGGCACCACCGACTGATATAACCACAATGGGACTGCTGGTACCGACAAAGGTGAGCCACAAAGCAGTTGCACATTATTTAGCTCCTACAAAAACAACATCATCGGGACCTTTGGCACCACCACCATCACTAAGTTCCCTGTAACCCACGTGGCCGTGCGGCAGCCTATTAAGCACCACATAGGCACTCAGGGAGCCCTCCCGCTTGGGATCTGCCGTGGCCAGGGGAGGGGCGCCCCTACCCCTACCCCAACCCAGCCCCGGACCTGCCGCGGCCAGGGGATGGGAGCCGCTCCCACGGCCCGAACCCAGCCCAGTCCCGGACCTGCCGTGGCCAGGGGAAGGGTGCCCCTACCTTGGCCTGAATCCAACCTGGACCTGCCGCAGTTGGGGGAGGGGCACCTATCCCGCGGCCCAGCCCCAGAACTGCCGCGACGGGGAGAGGTACCTCTCCCCGCCCCCCAGAGCCCAGGTGCTTCTGCGGGGAGAGAGTGTTGGGGGGAGTCCTCTCTCCCTGCCGTAGCCCCAGGGCAGCCTGCACCCCAAACCCTTCATCCCCGGCCCCACCCCACAGCCCACACCCTCAGCCGGACCCCTCACAGCCCTGCACCCCAACCCTCTTCCCCAGCTTTGAGCCCCCTCTCACACTCTGAACCCCTCGGCCCCACCCCCACCACATGAATTTTGTTATGTGCACCAATTCACTCCGCACATGTGTGGGGAAAATTAAAGGGAACACTGCTCCATCAGCACCACAGCAATTCCTTACACAGAGGGATATTTCAATATCTTTGGTACCCCTATCACCACTTCTTCTCAGCACCAATGGATCTCCCCCATGAAGCATCACTATACAGCCCATGTCTCCCATGGCACTGTCGGTACCAAGTGACAGGCGGATGAGGATCAGGAGAAAGGGGTCTTCTCACTACAGCATTGCACTCCTACTCACCACAGACCAATTGGAGGAACACTGTAGCCACCATAGCCCACTCACCCATGGTATGGACAACCCTGGATGTGTCCCCTCATGGCATTCCCCATGCAGTGACCATGAGGGGACACATCCAGGGTTGTGGGACCCAGGGGCAGAATATAGAGCCCACTACACCAGAACCTTATTGCCACCCAAGGCAAACTTGGGTCTCCTCCCCTATCCCCAGTGATTACATCCATTGCCCCAGAGGATATAGCAGAGGAGCTTGAGGAAGAAACAGGTCAAGAAAATGTACCACCAACTCACAACTCTTCTTCATCTCCTGATGAGGCCATTATGCCACCTCCACCTACAATGATGGATGATTTTAAACAGTTTCAAGAACTGTTTAAGAGAATTGCGCTGAGCCCGGACATACCCATTGGAAGAAGTCCAAGAAAATCAGCATAAATTGCTTGACATTTTGCAAACCTCATCTTCAAAAATTGCACTCCCAGTAAACGAGGCCATTCTGGAACCTGCCAAAACAGTGTGGCAGATGCCAGCCACTATCTTGCCTGCATGCAAAAGGGCCAATAGAAAATATGTGCCAGCCAAAGGAATGGACTTTCTCTTTTCCCACTTGCCACCAAACTCACTGGTAGTTGACACAGCAAACCATTGATCCAAACAGCCTCACTCTAAATCCACACCTCTCGATAAGGACCTCCTAGGAAGGAAGGTCTACACATTGTCCACTTTTCAATTTAGGGTCGCTAACTACAGCGCCCTCCTGGCAAAGTATGACCACGACAACTATGGGAAGCTATTCGAGCTCACAAATGACCTTCCTGAGGACAAACACAATTCAAGACCTTACTAACTGAAGGACAATTGGTGGCCATCACTGCCTTACAGGCTTCCCTGGAGGTTGCTGATACAGCAGTGCATACCACAGCCACAGCAATTGTAATGTGCAGAGTCCCTTGGCTCCTGTCTTCTGGCATCCCAAAAGAACTGCAACTCAAGGTGGAAGACCTCTGCTTTGACAAAGAAAAACTATTCTCATCTAAGATCGATGAGGTGCTACACTTGGTGAAAGACTCATGTGCGACACTCTGCAGGCTCGGCATTTATACACCATTTGCTAAAAGAAAGCGTTACCAACCTTATCACCGTTTTAGGGTCACACCATTTAATCGACAGAAACCCAGACCTTATGAAACCAACAGATAGAGAAACAGACCACAAAGATGTCGACTATCACAACCCCAACCACTTGTGTCACAACCGCCGCCAAATAAACTGCAATTTTGAATGGTTGGTTGAGGGTCTGAACGACCTCAAGACAGTGCCACTTTGCCCATTTGGACATCGGCTGAGACCTTTTTACCAAGCATGGAAGTCCACCACGAAGGACCGTTGTGTCCTAGAGATCATAAGATTGGGCTCTGCCTTTATTTCTTGCCTACCTACTCTATCCCCTTCCCCGTCCCTCTTCGGTGACCCTTCTCATGAGCACCTCTTAAGGCAGGAAGTAAATCATCTACTGGAACTAGGTGCTGTGGAACTAGTACCTACGCAATACAGAGGGAAAGACTTCTATTCCCACTATTTTTTGACCCAAAAGAAAAACAGGATGGCGACCCATACTAGACCTACAAAAACTCTACAAGTTCATCCGCTCCCAGAAATTCAAGATGGTCACATTAAGCACAATAATTCCAGTGCTGGAACAGGGGAACTGGTTTTCAGCCCTCAATCTACAAGACCCGTATTTCCACACAACCATACACCCAGCACACAGACGATTCCTCCTCTTTACAGTAGGACACGAGCACTACCAATACAGGGTGCTCCCATTTAGCCTGGCTACTGCACTGCTCCAAACCACTTGTGATCATCGCAGTGCACCTGCGTAAGCAAGGGATCATGTTTTTCCTGTTTCTAGACAACTGCCTCCTGTAAGGCCCCACTCAGATAGCGATGGCAGAAATCACTCAATGGACTTCTGCCCTCTTCCAAACACTAGGGCTGCAATTAAACATACAAAAATCGACATTGATGCACACGCAACAACTGGACTTGATTGGAGAACCCCTCAATTCTGTTCAAGCCAAAGCATCTCTACTACAGAACAGATTTCTGGCGATAAAGAAATCTCATAGAGATAGTTTACACCACTCCTCGAATCACAGCAAGAACCTGTCTACAGCTGCTAGGACATATGACAGCCACCACATTCATGGTAAAGCATGCCAGATTACATATGCACTGTCTCCAAGGCTGGCTGAGTTCACTGCACAAACCCATCAAACACAGCCTGAACAAGACCTTAACACCACCTCCCAGAGTCCTAGAGTCCCTTCAGTGGTGAACAAAGCAGGAGAATCTCTGCTCAGGGATCCCCTTTTATCAAGAACCTCCCTCAATAATTATCACAACAGACACCTCACTGATAGGTTAGGGTGCACACCTGGATCATCATGCAATTCAAGGCAGATGGTCAGCAGTGGAGAGACATCTCCACATCAACTTACTAGAACTGAGAGCAGTACGGAACACCATCCTCCATTTCCTTCGGTTCATAAAGAACAAGACAGTACAGGTGATGACAGACAATATCACATGCCTGTTCTACATCAGTTGACAAGGGGAAGTGCAATTCCATTTCCTTTGTACTGAGGCCATAAAACTATGCAACTGGCGCATTCATCACCATATTGACATCTCAGCCTCCTACCTTCCTGGATGTCAAAATAGCACAGGGGACACTAAGCAGACAGTTCTCCCAGGAACATGAATGGGAAATAAATCCCACAATCCTACAACATATATTCCAATGATGGGGTTTTCCCACCATCAGCCTATTCGCAACATCACAGAATCACAGATGTTCACTATTCTGGTCAAGAACAGGATTAGGCCCTCAATTCTTAGGGGATGCCTTCCTCACATGGAACACAGTGCTTCTATATACATTCCCACCAATTCCGCTAATCCCCAGAGTCCTACACAAGATTCAGAACGACAATGCCAAAATGATACTGATAGCCTCAGTGTGGCCCAGACAGTCCTGATATCCTTACCTGATGTGCATGACAGTTTGCACTCCATGAACTCTCCTGTTGAGATCAGATCTCCTCTCAAATGCCAGTGGTCATATCCTCCATCCAAACTTGAAACTCCATCTGAAAGCATGGCTCCTTCATGGTTCCAGCAACACAAATTAAACTGTTCGGAGCAAGTCAAACACATGTTATTGAACAGCAGACATACATCCACACGCAATACTTACCTACAAAAATGGAAAACATTCTCCATATGGAGTCAGAAAAACAATTCACTCCCAACACTACACCACTATCACTAGTGCTAAAATACCTCTTAGAGCTAAAGAACTCCAGACTGTCTGCAAGCTCTAAAGTACATCTTGCAACGATCACCACTTTCCATCATAAAATTGATGAATTCTCGGTATTTGCATACCCCATCACCAAGCAGTTTCTCACTGGCATATAGAATCTCTACCCAGAAGTATGCCAACCCATGCCCACTTGGGATCTAAACCTAGTTCTCAAAGGCCTAACTAGACCACCCTTTGAACTCCTGGCCACTTGTTCCATGCAGTATTTGTCAATGAAGGTGGCATTCTTTGTGGCTATCACCTCCGCAAGACGAGTAAGCGAGATAGGTGTATTAATGGCCAATCCACCATATACTGTCTTCTTTAAAGACAAGATCACGTTGCGACCTCACTCAAATTCCTTCCCAAAATAGCATCATCCTTCCATATCAACCAACCTATTAATCTCCCCACATTCGATCCCAGAACACACAGAAGCACATAGGAGGCCATGTTACACACTCTAGACCAGGGATGGGCAAACTACGGCCCTCGGCTGGATCCGGCCCACAAGCTGCACCACAGGGCTCAGCCCCACTCCAGCGCTCCGGCTGGGGCGCTGGGTCGGGGGCCACACCATGGCCCCGGTCCGGCTCCTATGCTTTCCAATGGGAGCTGCAGGGGCGATGCCTGTGGATGGGGCAGTGTGCAGAGCTGCCTGGCCGTGCCTCCGCATAGGAGCCAGAGAAGGAACATGTCACTGCTTCTGGGAGCCACTTGAGGTAAGCACCGCTTGGAGCCTGCACCCCCTGCCCCAGCCCTGATCCCCCTCCTGCTCTCCAAACCCCTAAATTCCAGCCCAGAGCACCTTCCTGCACCCCAAACCTCTCACCCCCAGCCCCACCAGTCAGCCCACATCCCCTCCCACACCCCAACCCCAATTTTGTGAGCATTCATGGCCCACCATACAATTTCTATTCCCCGATGTGGCTCTCGGGCCAAAAGGTTTGCCCACCCCTGCTCTAGACGTTCGAGCAATAGCATTTTACCTGGATAGAACAAAGTCTTTCCACAAATCCCTGAGACTCTTCATCTCGACAACAGAATGATCTGAGGGCTCAGCTATATCTATGCAGAGACTATCTAAGTGGATCTCAAGCTGCATTTGCTTATGTTATCAAACAAATAAGAGAGCCACCAAAGGAGATCAGATCCCATTCTACTCGCTCCATGGCAGCATCCATAGCTTTCCTGAACA
Source organism: Malaclemys terrapin pileata (assembly GCF_027887155.1). Taxonomy (NCBI): domain Eukaryota; kingdom Metazoa; phylum Chordata; order Testudines; family Emydidae; genus Malaclemys; species Malaclemys terrapin. The sequence continues at coordinate 77,956,096 of NC_071512.1, forward strand.
ACATACCAATAGCAGATATCTGCAAAGCTGCTACTTGGGCCACAGAACATACATTCTTTAAACACTACGCAGTTGCACAACACTCACAAGCTAATGCCGTACTAGGCCTAACGGTCCTTTCTTCTTCGAGTGATTGTTCACGTCCATTACACATTAGGTGTGCGCGCGCCGCGTGCACGGACGTCGGAAACTTTTTCCCTTAGCGGCTCCCGTCGGGCCGGCGGGGCCCCCACCTTCCCGCCAGAGCGGCGCCCCGCTCCAGGGTATATATATCCCTGCCGACCCGACCCCTCCAGTTCCTTCTTACCGTCCGTGGCGGCGTTGGAACAACTCTGTCTCTCGTCAGAGAGTGTCCCTTAGCAATAGTCATTAGAGTTATCTAGTAGTTATCAGTTAGTTATAAGATAGTGTTACTCAGTAGTTAATGGCTCATTAGAGTACTTAAAGCTCCTGCTGGGGTTGTTTGTTCAGCCCCGGCACCGGCCCCGGGCGGTGGGGTATGCCACACGCCCAGGGTTTCAAGGCCTGTGCCACGTGCCGCAGGCCTGTGCCATTGAGCGACCCCCACGCTTCGTGTCTGCGTTGCCTGGGGGAAGCTCACCAGAAAGAGCGCTGCAAAATCTGCAAGGCTTTTAAGCCCAGAACTAAAAAAGAGAGGGACTTTCGCCTTAAGCAGCTGCTCATGGAGACGGCGTTACAGCCCTCCACTTCGACGGCACCGTCTGCCTCCGTGCGGAGCGCACCGGCTTCGGTGCGGGAACCGGCACCGGCAGGTCACTCGAAGACCGCGGCACCGACCAGCGGGGTAGGGCACGACGCCGATCGTCTTCGCCGGCGAAAGTGAAGGGCCAGCCTAAGGCCCACGGTCGCTCACCACATAAGAAGGCGGCACCAATAAAGACCTCGAGTGCCCCTAACGCCGACACGGCCTCATCAAGGACCCCGGTAGTGGCTCCGGCGCCGAAGGGCCCGTCGAGCCCCGGGATGAGCGCGTCGAGCGACAATGAAGGGCTAGAGGAACTTGTGGAACAGCCCTCCACTCCGGACACGTTTGAGGCAGCTAAGGACCTCATCGCCTTGTCCGTTGAGGCCCCAGTACGCGCTGAAGGCGCCCCGCCGATGCTGCCGCGCAGAGGCAAGCCGGCGATGGTGCGCCCGTCACGGTCGCCGTCTCGGCACCGTTCCAGGGACCGGTCCCGGTCGAGCTCCGCCTCGGTGGACTCCCGGTTGCCCCCGGCGCAAGAAGCACCGCAGCAGTCGGGCTTCAACAAACGGTCGGCACCGACTCAGCAGCCGAGCACGAGTCGGCACCGCGAAGCATTGGCGGCTCGTTACCCAAGGCCGACCAGCCGTAGCCGTTCCCGGTCCCGGGATCACCGGTACCGTTCCAGGTCCAGGTCGACGAGGCGCCATTCCAGGTCCTGGTCGCGAAGGCGCTACTCTCCAAGATCGGACCGGCACCATTCTACGGCTCCACTGTGGCCTTCCAGGTCACCGTCCGTGGTCTCGGGGACTGACTCAGACCGATACGGCGGGGTTGCCCGTAGGTCACAGGTTAGCAGGGACTACAGACAGTCTCAATGGGGCCAGCCGAGCCAATGGCCATTCTGGACACCCTGGGCCTACCACCAACAAGGGCCCCCATCGAGGGCCTCGAGATCCGGGCCGTACCGGTCCCGCTCCCCGCGGCACCGTCCGCCATCGTATAGGGAGGCAACGGTCTCTAGACCACCGGAGCGGGAAAGAGGGGACTCGGCACCGAGTACAGTACCGTCCCAATCCCACGTGGCGGGTCATGCCGCAGAGGAGCAATTGGCTGAGGCTGCGTTGCAGGATACGGAGGATGGGCAGAAGGCCCCGACCTCTTCCTCCTCGCCAGATGAGGCAGTTGCGGGCACATTGGTGTCCGGCCCTCCCCCGATTGGCCATCGGGCACATCAAGACCTGCTTCGCCGGGTAGCCCTCAATCTGGGTTTGCAGGCGGAAGAGACCGTGGAGCAGGACGACCCCATGGTCGATATCCTGAGCCCAGAGGGCCCCTCCAGAGTCGCTCTCCCGATTATACGGACAGTACAGTCCAACTATAAGACGGTGTGGCAAACACCGGCCTTCAGTGCGCCAACTGCAAAAGGCATGGAGAGAAAATACTTCGCCCCATCTAGAGGGTTTGACTTCCTCTTTCTGCATCCGTCCCCCTGTTCGCTGGTGGTCTCGGCGGTAAACGAGAAAGAGCGGCATGGCCAGCAAGCCCCTGCCCCCAAGGGCAAGGAAGCTAAGAGATTGGACTTATTCGGGAGGAAAGTCTATTCATCGGGAGGCCTTCAGCTGAGGATCGCCAATCAGCAGGCGATTCTAAACAGGCACAATTTTAACTCCTGGGCATCAGTCGCCAAGTTTAAGGACTCCCTCCCACCTGAAGCCCATCAGGAGTTCACGGCCCTGGTAGAGGAGGGAATGGCAGTGGCCAAGACCTCTTTACAGGCCGCTCTAGACTCAGCCGACGCTGCGGCTAGAACGATTGCGTCGGGAGTCGTGATGAGGCGTTCGGCGTGGTTGCAGGCTTCAGGTCTCCCGCCGGAGGTACAGACCACGCTGCAAGACCTCCCGTTTGAAGGTTCGGGCTTGTTTTCCGACCAGACGGACGCCAGGCTGCATAGCCTTAAGGACTCACGAGCGACCCTTAAGTCATTGGGTATGCACACGCCGGTGACACAGCGTAAACCCTTCAAACCCCAGCCGTCGCAAAGGCATTACCACCCTCGGCCCAGACACGAGCCTTACCGCCGTCGAGGCAGGGATAATAGGCGGAGACGAAACAATACGCCTAACCAGGGCCAGAATCATGGCCAGGGCAAGCCATAGCCAGGAAATAAACCAGGCTTTTGAAGCTACGCCCGAGGACAGCGTACCACTCCCTATACCGGATCCTCCTTTGGGTTTCGAGGACCGTCTGTCCCGTTTCTACCGGGCCTGGTTGCACATAACATCGGACCGCTGGGTCCTGCGCACAGTGAAGGCGGGTTATACCCTACAGTTTTCCTCGCCCCCTCCCTGCCATCCCCCTTCCCCGTCCCTCTTCAGGGACCCTTCTCACGAGCAACTCCTCGTTCAGGAGGTACAGACCCTTCTCGCTGCAGGAGCAGTAGAAGAGGTCCCTCCGGACCTAAGGGGAAAAGGATTCTATTCCAGATACTTCCTGATTCCCAAGGCAAAAGGGGGCCTTCGTCCTATCTTGGACCTGCGCGATCTAAACAAGTTCCTGATCAAAGCGCGCTTTCGTATGGTCTCCCTTGGAACTATTATTCCATCCCTGGATCCGGGGGATTGGTATGCTGCCCTCGATATGAAAGATGCCTATTTTCACATCGCAATCAATCCGGCCCACAGGCGGTTTCTGCGCTTCATCGTCAGCCAGCGCCATTTCCAATTTACGGTCCTGCCCTTCGGCCTGGCGACAGCACCGCGGGTGTTTACGAAGTGCATGTCCGTGGTAGCAGCCTTCCTTCGGAAGAGAAGGATGCGTGTGTTCCCGTACCTGGACGATTGGCTACTCGCGGGCAGGTCGGAAGCCAAAGTCCGATCTCACGTAACGCTGGCCTTGCAGACGTTCGACAAGCTCGGCCTCCGGGTCAACGTGCCGAAATCCACGTTAGTCCCCACACAGAGGCTGGACTTCATAGGTGCTACCCTGGACTCGGTAACCGCGCGAGCGAGTTTACCAGAGGCACGGTTCATGTCAATTCACGGGGCCGTAAGCTCGGTTCAAAAATTTCCCACGACAACGGCAAGGTGCTGCATGCAGCTTCTGGGGCATATGGCAGCTTGCACACACGTGGTCAGACATGCCCGGCTGAGGCTCCGGCCTTTACAGTTGTGGTTCGCCCACACGCATTGCCCCAACAGAGACCCATTGGATCAAGTAGTCACGATCCCGAACCAGGTACTCAGCTCGCTACGCTGGTGGCTCGATCGCCAGCAGGTATGCGAAGGGATCCCCTTTGCTGCCCCACAACCCACTCTGACGTTAGTGACAGATGCATCAGACATGGGTTGGGGGGCGCACCTGGGGGAACTGCGGACCCAAGGGCTGTGGTCCAAAGAGGACAAGCTGCTTCACATCAATCTGAAGGAGCTAAGAGCGGTTCGCCTCGCCTGCCAGACCTTCCACGCCTCCCTAAAAGGTCACAGCGTGGCAGTCCTGACAGACAACACTACCGCCATGTTCTATATAAATAAGCAGGGCGGGTCCCGGTCTTCTCCCCTCTGTCACGAGGCACTCCTATTATGGAACTTCTGTATAGCCCATGCGATACACCTCATCGCGACGTATCTTCCGGGAATTCAAAACGGCTTAGCAGACCGCCTCAGCCGATCCTACCAAATGCACGAATGGACGCTGAGAGGAGACGTCCTGCATTCGATCTTCCGGAGGTGGGGTTTTCCCCGGGTGGATCTATTCGCCACCAGGGACAACAGCCAATGCCCTCAGTTCTGCTCGTTCCAGAACCTCAGCCCGGGATCATTAGCAGATGCTTTCATGATCCCATGGGGAGGGAGCCTAAAATATGCCTTCCCTCCATTTCCACTTATACACAAGGTTCTTCTCAAGACCCGCAGGGACAGGGCAACGATCATACTTATTGCCCCGGCCTGGCCTCGCCAGCATTGGTTCACGTCCCTGCTGGAACTGTCCATAGCCGATCCAATCACCCTTCCCCTCCATCGCGACCTAGTCACGCAAGACAAAGGTCGCCTACTCCACCCGAGCCTGTCCTCGCTTCATCTCACAGCATGGTATCTCTCTGGCTGAACAATGCAGAACACAGGTGCTCTCACCAGGTTCAGCAAATCCTCCTTAATAGTAGGAAGCCCTCTACAAGGGCAACATACCTGGCGAAGTGGAAAAGGTTCTCCCACTGGTGTGAGCCTCAACGCATACAACCTTTACAGGCCTCGGTCCCGTCCATCTTGGACTATTTACTGCACCTCAAGAATCAAGGGCTTGCGCCCGCCTCAATTAGAGTTCACTTAGCCGCTATTTCGGCTTTCCATCCGGGAGAGTTGGGAGTGTCAGTATTCTCCAACCCCACAGTGGCCCAATTCCTCAAAGGGCTGGAAAGGGTGTTTCCCTACTCACGCCCGCCGGTTCCGACGTGGTCTCTGAACCTAGTCCTAAATAATCTCATGAGTCCTCCCTTTGAGCCCCTGGCCACTTGCTCCCTCACGCACCTCTCGTGGAAGGTGGCGTTTCTCGTGGCCATCACGTCGGCCAGGAGGGTATCGGAATTGAGGGCCCTCTCGTCGGAACCACCCTATACAGTGTTCCATAAAGATAAGGTGCAACTTAGGCCGCACCCCAAATTCCTCCCAAAGGTGGTATCACAGTTTCACATGGGGCAAGACATTTGCCTACCGGTGTTTTTTCCAAAACCCCATACGGACCCTCACCACCGCAGCCTACATACCCTGGATGTCCGAAGGGCGTTGGCATTTTACCTGGAGCGGACCAGGTCGTTCCGTAGAACACCCCAGCTGTTCATTGCAATTGCGGAACGTGTGAAAGGCTTGCCTATCTCGACACAGCGCTTGTCGGCATGGATTGTGCATTGTATACGCACTTGTTATGAACTCGCCAATGTTCCGGCCCCGGAGATCCGGGCCCATTCGACTAGAGCCCAAGCGTCCTCAAGGGCCTACTTGGCGCAGGTCCCGATCCAGGAGATCTGTAAGGCAGCCACCTGGTCGTCCATACATACGTTCACAGCCCACTACGCGATCCATCATCAGACCAGAGAGGACGCAATGGTCGGCCGGGCTGTGTTACAGTCAGTTGTACCTTGACTCCTACCCACCTCCAATGGTAAGCTTGGGAATCACCTAATGTGTAATGGACGTGAACAATCACTCGAAGAAGAAAAGACGGTTACTTACCTTCTGTAACTGTTGTTCTTCGAGATGTGTTGTTCACGTCCATTACACTTCCCACCCTCCTTCCCCTCTGTCGGAGTCTCCGGCAAGAAGGAACCGGAGGGGTCGGGTCGGCAGGGATATATATACCCTGGAGCGGGGCGCCGCTCTGGCGGGAAGGTGGGGGCCCCGCCGGCCCGACGGGAGCCGCTAAGGGAAAAAGTTTCCGACATCCGTGCACGCGGCGCGCGCACACCTAATGTGTAATGGACGTGAACAACACATCTCGAAGAACAACAGTTACAGAAGGTAAGTAACCGTCTTTTCCTCCACTATGCATATAACTCCAAAGTCCCCCCAACCGTAGGGGCCACTGTTCTACAAACACCCGAAGTGGAACACCCACAGGGACAGCACTCGAAGAAGAAGAAAGAGTTACTCACCTTGTGCAGTAACTGAGGTTCTTTTAGGTGTGTCCCCCTGTGGTGCTCCACTACACACCCATCTCCCATCTACTTTGGAGTTCAATACAAGGACTCTGTGGTGGAGAAGGAACTGAAGGGGTCGGGCTGTGCGCGTGCTGGACGAGATTCCAATGGCCGCAAGACAACTTCTGTGCATGCACGTCCCAACCAAGCATTGCTTCCAAAAATCTCTGATCAACAGTGCCGGGATGCACTGACACCTGAAGTGTAACACTCACAGGGATACACATCTTGAAGAACCTCAGTTACTGCACAAGGTGAATAACCCTCTCTCTTTATGATTTAAGTAGTTCATGAATTTGGCTTAGTAATTTTAAACATGAAAGGACTTAATTACAAAATAATATTGTTCACTTAGCCTCATATATTCATAACAGTCATTGCAATTAACTGTATATTATAGAAATATTATGTTCAACTACAGAATATAGTTACTTGTTTTTTATCAACTGGCCAAGCTTGTGAGGCCTTACTCAGCTTGATGACATTTTTCTGATTTGGATGTAATTTGATAACTCCTGAACATTTTATCTGATCAATTCTAAATTTTCAGGGCATATTCTAGGCATCCATGGGCAAAACCCTCTTAATTTTGGTGACAATCAGAAAACTAGAAGCAGAAAATGGGGAACACAATGCTCCTGGTATCCGATTAGCGCCGTCTGATTAGTTAGCACCTTCTACTAGCTCTCTAATTGTCTATAGATCAAAGAACTGGTTGATGGCAGCCATTAAAATATTCCCCTTATTTTAGTTCTGCCCATTCTCCTAATACAGTAACTCCCATTTAACGTCCTCTCGCTTAACGTTGTTTTGATCTTACATCCCTGCTCAATTACAGAACATGCTCCATTTAAAGTTGTACAATGCTTTGCTATAACGTAGTTTGGCTGCCTGCTTTGTCCACAGCTGGCAGCCCCCCTATCAGCTCCCCTACGCCCCTCCCCCAGCACCTCCTGCCTCCCGGCAGACCCTGCAAATCAGCACCTTCCCCCTCCTCCCCCTGCCTCCTGCCCACAGCAATCAGCTGATCAGCTGGCTTGCGGTGTTCAGGAGGGAGCGAGGATGCGGCGCACTTCCCCCCTCCCTCCCCTGCCTCCTGCCTGCGGCAATCAGCTGGCTTGCGGTGTTCAGGTGGCAGGGGAGGGAGGGGGAGCCTGTGCGCCATGTTCTCGCTTCTCCCCCCTCCCTCCTGCCTCCTGAATGCTGCAAGCCAGCTGATTGCTGTGGGCAGGGGAGGGAGCGGGGAGGAGCAAGGATGAGGCGTGCGGAGTAAAGGGGGGGAAGGAGGAGGAAGGGGAAGAAGAGGTGGGTTAAGGGTGGGGGCTTGAGGGAAGGGGTGGCATGGGCGGGTTGAGGGTTGAGCCCCCCACCCCTGGTGCTTGCAGAGTAGGGGAAGCTGCCGCTGCTATTGCACAATGTGCTTCTCTTAGCCTACAGCACCTTCAGCCTCTTTGCCTGCCTCATTGTCTCCAGTGCCAGTGGGCTGTGCCTGTGTGGGGTAAGGTGGGAACATCTCCCAACTATTGTACTGTACTGTATGGCAAAAAAAAATTTCCCTGGAACCTAATCCCCCCATTTACTTTCATTCTTATGGGGAAATTGTATTCGCTTAACATTGTTTCACTTAAAGTCACATTTTTCAGGAACATAACTACAACGTTAAGTGAGGAGTTACTGTACAATTTTAAAATGTTGACACACTGTAAGAAAGAAAAGGGGAATAAGAATGTTGGGGGGAGGAAAGAGAAATGGGGAGGCAGGGGAGAAAGGATGGAGTGGTGATACATGCAAAATCCCGGGCATGGGGGAGGGGTAAAATGGGGGAACCTGGAATAGGGGGTGCACAAAGAGCTGCTGGGGTGGGAGAAATGTGGGCACACAGAATCCCTGGAGGGAGGAGAATGTGGGGGAATGAGTAATAGGGGGACTGAGGATGCATACGGTGCTCGTAGTGAGAGATGTTGGGCATTCATCTCTGGTAGGGAAGAGAATTGGGAACACGCAGAGGCCACGGCAAGAAGGAGGGGGATGGGGAGGTTCAGCGAGTCTCTAAAATAGAAGGGGATGGGAGGGTGGCATACAGGGGGTTTGTGGGGGAGGAGGTAGGGATACAAGAGTTCCTGGTGAATGCAATGAGCTTGTTCTACGGAAGCAACAAAGTGTGCAACTCCCTAATATAAAAATAGCAAGCAAGTTTTCCAACATTCATTTTCAGCAGCAAAAAGGTAACTATTTTCCTTGATTCAAGTAAACTTAATGAGTCTGCTGAGAAACTTTATTTTAATATTTTAAATTAATATGTGCCTAAATAGGGAACTATGTTCACTTATTTTGTTTTTATAATATTTTTCTCCATAAAAGTTGTTTAAAACTCAGAATTCTGTTAAAGTGATCTTTTTACCAGTATTAGCATTAATAGATACAGAAATTATAAAAAGACGACTACAGGAATGTCTTTGAAATTTTTGTAACAGCAAAATTAATACAACTTTATAATGAGCCTCTCTTTGCTAATAGTTGCACATTGACAGTGGTCTATTTGTACAGCAGTAATTTGAGTCTAGAGACTGGCATTTCTGTGTTTGTGACGACAGTACATCACTACATCATAGTTATAGGTGTATGGCATCTCTTTAATAAATATTTCAATGGCAACCTGGCATAGAAAAAGACATTCTTTATTCTTTTTCCATTTATTTAAGTTCTCATCTAATACAAAGTATCTAATCTTTAGAAAAAACATGTTGTGTCATACCAGCAGTCATTCACTGGTACATATATCAATTTAATAATCCCTCCTGTGTAATTTTTTTCCTTCACAGTTCTGTCAGAATGAATGAATAGGTACATTTGAATAGCTTCATTATATTTACTGCTTTCTAATTCTTTCCTAGATTCTTTACACAGATAGGAATTTTGTGATTTGTGCTCCGACTGGTTCTGGAAAAACTGTAATGTTCGAACTAGCTATTACAAGGTTACTAATGGAAGTGCCGATGCCTTGGTTAAATATTAAAATTGTCTATAGTGAGTATAATGCTAATTTTAAACAATTATTAGCTAGTAGCAATGATAACAAAATGTAAAAGTTGAAATAATTTTCTATGTACACTTAATGGTTACCTTTAATAAGCTTGAACTTAAATACGTGATGACAACTAAGTGAGGCCTACTTCACAAAACGTATGTATTGTATTGGGGTTGTTGTTATAATCATGTATTTGTATTACTGTGACTATTATTATTATTAATCTTTGTATTGCATAAGTGAGATTGGGAACCATTTATTAGGCTCTGCCTGTACACATAGTAAAAGACTGTCCCTGCCCTGAAGAGCTTATAGCCTGAACAGAGAAAGGCTGTGAAGAAACAGAGGCACTGGGAATGCTTTGCTCAGTGCTGCAACCAGGAATAGAATCAAGGTTGTCTGAATCGTAGTCCATTGGTCTGTCCACTGGACCACGACACGGCCTTCCCATTAACCATTTCTTCTTATCTAATCTTCAGGACAAAGCAGGCAAGGTTAAGAGTTATCTGCATTGATTTAATTATAACAAAAATAAAATATAATTAGTATATTTAAAGGTAATGACATCTCTTAATCTGTCATTCTGTTTTTATTTTTGGAGAAAGGAATTTTGTATCTTCATGTAGATCAAATGAGACTGGTGACTTTTCTCCCTACCCTTGATTTGTCCACATTGTAAAGCCACATGCAGTTTGGCACAATTCAACATATTTGGTAGTCTTATGTTAAATGGTCAACTTTGCATTTACAAAGGTTTCTAGCTTAGTTGGTTGAGGTAATAGCTTTTATTGGACCAATTTCTGTTAGTGAGAGAGACAAGCTTTCAAACTTACACAGAGCTCTTCTTCAGATTTAAGAGCTCTGTGTAAGCTTGAAAGCTGCCTCTGTCACCAACAGGAGATGGTCCAATAAAAGATATTATCTCACCCACCTTCTCTCTCTAATATCTTGGGACCAATAAAGCTGCAACAACATTGCAAACCACAAATTTAGTACTTTTTTAGACACGTGTATTACAGTTCCTTGCTGACAGCAGATGGAGACAGATCACTTGAAGTTTAGAGTTATGACTTGTTCTTTATCAAAGGACCTTTTCTTGTCCCAATCAGTGCAAAGTGGATTTAAACTGTGGAGAAGGGAGTTCTCTGCTGGTGGAGATAGTTCTACCGCCTTCTGCACCGGGGCATAAAGAGAGAGAGTGGACATGTCAGGGGCATAAGATCTGTGAGGGAGTTGTTCCCCTCTACTTTAACTGAGGATGCCTCTGGGTCTGGGTGGCTGAGGACTAGGGGGTCACTGGTGGCTCCTTATCCCCCCCCCCACCCATTTCACACCTCCTAGACCTGGGAAGGATGGAGAAACTGCCCCTCAAAATTGTTACTGATAACCCATGATTTTCCTGGATTTATTTGCTTGTGGCTTAACCAGAATTTGGTGGTAGTGATTTCCTAGCAATGCAGACGACTGACATGCTGACCACTGAATCAGGAAATTGATTTATTTGAACAGCTTTACTTGTGGTACTTGCTTCCCCTCTTCCCTCTCCCCCGCCTTGCCAGTTGATGTATACTGTTGTAGTTGCTTTTTTCCAACTGGACTCTGACTACCTAGCCTAGAATGCAGTTGCAACAGGACAAACTTTATTATTCCTGCTTCAATGTCATTGATGGATCACTTCTTTCACTGGTTAAAGGTCCTGAGGCATGGCATTTTCTATATGAGCTACCCATCCCTAAAGGCTTGTATCTGTTGCTACTTGTATGTCAGTGTGGGGAATCAGGGACATTTCTTTTTTGATATTTTAGAAATGAGCCACCGCCTAGGGAAGGTATGATTTGTGTTGACATCCTCAGGAAAAATGTCAGTGTTGCAGAAGTTTCAGAGTAACAGCCGTGTTAGTCTGTATCCGCAAAAAGAAGAACAGGAGTACTTGTGGCACCTTAGGCCTTGGCTACACTTACCAGCTAGTTCGACGGCTGGAAATCGAAGTTCTGGGTTCGACTTATCGCGTCTAGTCTGGACGCGATAAGTCGAACCCGGAAGTGCTTGCCGTCGACTGCGGTACTCCAGCTCGGCGAGAGGAGTACCACGGAGTCGACGGGGGAGCCTGCCTGCCGCGTGTGGACCAAGGTAAGTTCGAACTAAGGTACTTCGACTTCAGCTACGTTATTCACGTAGCTGAAGTTGCGTACCTTAGTTCGAATTAGGGGGGGTAGTGTAGACCAAGCCTTAGAGACTAACAAATTTATTAGAGCATAAGCTTTCGTGGACTACAGCCCACTTATGCATCCGAAGAAGTGGGCTGTAGTCCACGAAAGCTTATGCTCTAATAAATTTGTTAGTCTCTAAGGTGCCACAAGTACTCCTGTTCTTCTTTTTAGTGTTGCAGAAGACTCATTGTATGAATCTGTGCCTGATGATGACTTCAAGACTTGCTTCCCTACACCCCCATGATTACAAATAGTTCTGTACTGAGTCTAGATGGGATCCAACAGGAAACTGACTCTAACTCTGCAGTTGTGGATCATGTTTTCTATTATGAAGACTCTTCCTATGTGTGTATTAAAGAGTGCCCCAGAAAAATCAAGCTCTAATTTGGAGTGAGGTTGTCCTTTGTATATTAATCTATTATGTGGCTGCCAGGAGTGCTTTTCCTGTGTTTTCTTGTGTTTGTGTGAGAGTCTGGCTCTGTCAGTTGGATGTTTGTTCTTCTGTGGGAGTCAGAAAACATCCGAGGATTATGAGAGGGCACTAGGCATTTTGGTATAAAGAGACGTGTTCCAGAGGGATGTTCAAGTCTTTTGTCTCTCTTTGTGGGCAGGAAAGAACTATAGCCCAGAGATCAGAACTGCTGTAGACAGAAGAGAGTAATGCCATCATTAACTCAATGGGTAAATTTTAATATACATGTTAAAAATAAATAAAAATAAAAAAATAAAAATGTTAATTAAGTTCTTCTGGTTTTAGCTTTGCTCAAGAATTTTTTTCCCCCCAAACTCACACATTTAGCAGCTTAAGCAATACATTTGACGTTTTGTTTTAAAATCCTTTACTTTTCTCAGCGTAATCCCTCAATTTTGTATTATTTTTAGTGGCTCCAATAAAAGCTCTGTGCAGTCAGCGTTTTGATGATTGGAAAGATAAATTTGGACCTATAGGGCTCAGCTGTAAAGAACTGACAGGAGATACAGTGATGGATGATTTATTTGAAATACAGCATGCTCACATTATTATGACCACACCAGTAGGTTTCATATATAACTTGCTATTTGTTTTATTGATCTTTTTCTAAACCAAAAATCTGAAGAAAAATGTATTATAGAAGTAATTTGCTGCATGTAGTCTAGCTAATGTATGTATGCATGCTTCCGGGGCTTCCCCTTGTTTTATAGAGATTGGAAACTTTCAGTATAATTGTAAGGTCATTTTACTTGCCTGTATACTGCCATGCATACTTTTAGTGCTATATTTGTCCTGGGGGAATTCTGTGCCACTGCGCACATGCAAAATTTATGACCCCCACAGATTTCTTTGTTTCCCCGCAGAAAAATGACTTTCTGACAGGGAAGCCACAAAAGCGGTCATGCAACTCTCCCCAGCAGTATGTTTTGGGTGCCCAGGGCAGCCGGCAGAGAGGTAAATCACTATGAGGCAGGACAGGGGAAGACCTGGATGGTGGCTCCTACCCTGTGCCAGGCTCAGTTGCTAGTCCGGGCTGGGCTGGGGAAGATAGGACTTCCTCTTCCCTTGCATGGCATCCGGGGCCGGGTCAGACTCACCCCCAGTTTTATCCCCTGGCTGCAGGAAGCTCTGCCAACTCCCCCTCCTACTTTGTGCAACCATTGCTCCTCAGCTGCAGGGGGAGGAATCCCTGTACAGGTAGCTGCTCGCCCATCCGCCCAACCCCCATGCAGCCAGAACCCCTCAGACCCAGACCCTCCCACTGAGCCTTACCCACTGCACTCAGAACCCTCCTCCCCCGATTAGCCTCACTCTCCCTGCACCTGGACCACCACCACAAACCACCTGCACCCACCCCCACCCCACTGAGCCCCAACCAGTTGCACCTGGATCCCCACCCCACTGAGTCCCACTCCCCCATCATCTGCCCCCACACTGAGACCCATCCAGACCCCAACCATCTTCACCTCGACCCCCTGCAGAGTTCAATTACCATTGCACCCAAAAAAACCCAACAAGCCCTGATGAATCCAGATCCCCTCCACACCCAGATTCCCCACTGAGTTTCCCGCACCCAGAACCCTCTCAACCCACACCTGGATCCCCCCACACTAAGCCCCTCCACACTTGAATCCTGCCTTGCTGAGCCTGCCTGCCCACAACTGGTGCACCTGGCATGGAGGGGCAGGGCCCTGGGGTGTTTCTGGGGCAGGCCTGGTCCTTGCATTGTGTCATGGTTGCGTGCAGCCTCACTGCTGAGTCCGTGTCTGGGTTGGGGGAGCTGCACAGTGATTTCCAACCTCTGTGCAGCCAGTGGCCTGTGCTCCCCAATGACATGCTAGAGTCTCCACATTTATTTGACAAATAAAATTTGCCGAATTTTAAAATATTATGCATAGAATTTTAATGTTTTGGTGCAGAATGCCCTCAGGAGTACAATATAAACAATAATTAGTAATAAAATAATAATGTGTCAAATGCAAAATATATAGCATTAGCTCATCAGAACTTTACTTTTTTTTTTTTATCATAAAAATTTGGTCGTGTTTAAGGTCTATCTCTGCTACTACTTCTGGAATCTGTTTTTCATCATTTCTTCTGCCTCTTCTTCCCCCCCCCCCCTCCACCCCAGGAAAAATGGGATAGCATGACTAGAAAATGGAGAGACAACTCTTTAGTCCAACTGGTACGACTGTTCCTCATTGACGAGGTAGTGATTTTTATAGTCTGTTTGTACATGAAGAAAAAGAAAACTTTTAGGAAATATAACAATGTTATATATGTATTTTAACATATTTGTGGGTTAGAATGCAAAAAGTAAGCAATGTTATTTCACAGATTTCTTTAATTATTTTAATAGGTACATGTTGTGAAAGATGAAAGCCGTGGTGCAACACTTGAGGTTGTAGTCAGTCGGATGAAGACTATACAGTCTTCTCTTTCACGTATCTCAGAGAATCCTGACATGCTTACTCCCATGAGATTTGTGGCTGTTTCTGCAACAATCCCAAATGCTGAGGATGTAAGAGTTATAGTTTTAATTACTTTTTTAAAAATATGTATTTGTTTCTTTGACATCAGTTGTAAAAGCAGTAGTTCTTTAGACTATTCACTTCATTTGAGAATCCTGAGGAACTTCATTTGAGAAACTTAAATAAAGAAAAGTGAGTAAAGCTGTAAAATCAGCTTGACATGAATTTTAAAGTAAAGTTGTCATTTCTGGGCTGTCAGCTGAATGCTGCTGTCTTGATGAACGCAGATACAACTTTTGGCCCCAACAATATGGAAATATCAACCAAAAATTGATCAAGTACTGAAGTTTTATATTTTTAATTAAAATTTTAAGGGTGCTAACACAAGTTACAAAAGCCTGGGTACAGATCTTGACTTCAATAGTACCAGTGTAATTTGGAACAGAATTTGGTCTGCTCATTAGTGAAGAAATTATTTTCAAGTGAATTCATTAGTTTAGACACGACAAAAAGGACTTAACATGTAAACTCTCTTTGTCAATGTCATAGGACATGTGGGGCAGTACAAATAGTTGCTTCCCAGTTCTTTATTCTGTATGTGCTGTAGTTTGAAGACAGCATGTATAATAACAGAGGCATTATTTTCAAGCATCATTTTAACTTGCTTCCTTGTTCTTTAAAGATTGCAGAATGGCTTTCAGATGGTATGAGACCTGCTGTATGTCTGAAAATAGATGAAAGTCATCGACCTGTGAAGCTTCGCAAAATAGTTCTTGGATTTCCCTGCAGTAGCAACCAAACAGAATTCAAATTTGACTTAACTCTTAACTACAAAATAGCTAGTGTTATACAGACATACTCTGAACAAAAACCAACCCTTGTGGTATAATACATTTTTCTCTTAATGCTTTTGAAATTCTTGGTTTTCTTCTTAGTACAATTAATACAAAAAAGGTATTTTCTTACTTATAGTTTTGTGCCACAAGAAAAGGAGTACAGCAGGCTGCTTCAGTTCTTGCAAAAGATGCTAAATTTATTATGACTGTGGAACAGAAACAAAGGTATATTTATATTTCTTGTAGTTTCTAACCATAGAAATGTAGGGCTGGAAGGGAATTCGATAAGTCATCTAGTCCAGTCCTTACACTGTGGCAGGGCTAACTATTATCTAGACCATCCCTGATAGGTGTTTGTCTAACCTGTTCCTAAAAACCTCCAGAAACAAAGATTCCACGCCCTCCCTAGATAATTTAGTTCAGTGCTAAACTACACTTATAGTTTAGCAAGTTTTTCCTAATGTCTGTCTTAAATCTTCCTTGCTGCAATTTACGCTCATTATTTATTTTCCTGTCCTCTGTGGATATAGAGAACAATATATCACCGCCTTCTTCATAATAACCTTTTACATACATGAAGACTGTTAGGACCTTAGTCAGTCTTCTCCAGACTAAACAAACCCATTTTTTTCAATTTGTCCTCATAGGTCATGTTTTCTATATCTTTAATAATTTTTGTTGCTTTACTCTGGACTTTCTCCAATTTGTCCACACCTTTCCTGAAGTATGGTGTGCAGAAATGGACAGAAGACTCCAGCTGAGGCCTTATCAGAGCTGAGTAGAGTGGAAAAATTACTTCTTGTCTTGCTTACACCACTCCTGATAGTACATCTGTAACAAAGTGTTTGGCAGCAGCAGCTGTACCAGAATTCTGATTGCTGGATCTCCAATTATATCACCCTGGAGTAAACCTGAAGGCCAAATATTTGCCTAATTGATAAACTGGGAGGGGCTGAGGAGAGCCCCAAAGGCTAATTATCTTAGCCCAGTAGGTAGAAAAGGTACAGGCAGGAAATGCTCAGAGAAGAAGAAAGAGACTGGTAGGCTTTTGAGAGCCAGAGCCAGAAGAGATCTCTCAAGGAGAATATATCTTCTGTCTCCCCTCCTTGGCTCAGTGAGTTAAGGGCTGTATGCTTGTAAATGTAGAGCTGCACACATTTGTAAAGGTGGTAAGGGAGAACACTAAATAAATTGCACAAGTTGTTTGAACAGAATGTCTCTGAGCAGTTTGCATCTACAGAAAAGAAAGGAGCAGAATGCTACCCTTTCATAACATCCCAGAATGATGTTTGCTCATTTTTTGCAACAGTATTACATTGTTGACTCATATTTACTTGGTGATCCATTATAGCCCACAGATCTTTTTCTGCAGTACTCCTTCCTAGGCAGTCATTTCCCATTTTGTATTTGTGCAACTGATTATTCCTTCCTAAGTGGAGTACTTTGCATTTGTCTTTATTGAATTTATTTATTTCAGACGTTTTCTCCAGTTTGTCAAGATTATTTTGAATTCTAGTCCTGTTCTCCAAAGCACTTGCAACCCCTCCCAGCTTGGTATCATCCACAGACTTTGTAAGTGGACTGCCTATGCCATTCTCCAATCCATTTATGAAGACACTGAATAGAACGGGACTCCGGACAGATCCCTTTAGGACCCCACTCTATATGCTCTTCCAGGCTTGACTGTGAACGATTGATAACTACTCTGAGTACAGTTTTCCAACCAGTTGTGCAGGTTGGAAGTAGTAGGTTCATCTAGGCTATAGTTTCCTAGTTTGCTAATGAGAAGATCATGTGAGATAGAATCAAAAGCCTTACTAAAGTCAAGGTATATCATATGTTCTGCTTTCCCCCCTTCCACAAGGCTTGTTGCCCTATTAAAGGATATTAGGTTGGTTTGACATGATTTTTCTTGACAAAGCCATGTTGACTCTTACTTACTACCTTATTATCTTCTAGGTGCTTACAGATTGATTGTTTATTTGCTCCATTATGTTTCTGTGTACCAAAGTTAAGCTGACTGGTCTATAATTCTGTTTGTCCTTATTCCCCTTTTTATAGATAGGTACTATATTTGACTTTTTCCAGCCCTCTGGGATCTCTCCCATCCTCCACAAGTTCTCAAAGATCGCTAATGGTTCAGAGATCTCTTCAGACAGTTCCTTAAGTATTCTAGGATGTATTTCATCAGGCCTTGCTAACTTGAAGACCTCTAACTTGTCCAAGGCCTTGTCTACACTACAGAGTTTTGTTGACACAAGTTATGCCGACGATCAAAAACCACTATAATTACATCCCTTTTGCATGTTCACACAATGCTGCTTCTGTCGGTGGAGCACATCCATAGTTGGTGCTCTAGCATTGACAGTGAGAGCAGTGTGCCATGGATAGCTATCCCACTGTGCTACTCGCCACCTTCTGCATCTAGAAGTTTTGGGAAGGCCAAGTGGATCACAGTTGAAGTTCCCTCTAAGCTGCGCGGCCACGCAGCAGGCAATCAAGGGCCGCATGGGCAGGGGAGAGGTGTCTCTCCCCTGGCCCCAGCCCTAGAGTTGCCATGGCCAGAGAGGCGCCTCTTCCCCAACCCCAGAGCTGCCGTGGCCGGGGAGAGGCACCTCTCCCCTGGCTCCAGGCTGCTGCAGCAAGAGAGGACTGGGGGGAGTCCTCTCTCCCCGCTGCACCCCTGGGGCAGCCTGCACCCCCGGGGCAGTCTGCACCCCAAACCCTTCATCCCTTGCCCTACCCCAGAGCCTGCACCCCCAGCTGGAGCACCCCCCTACCCCAACCCTCTACCCTAGTCCTGAGCCCCTTCCCCCACCCTGAACCCCTTATCCCTGGCCCCACCCCAGAGCCCTCACCCCCCAGCCAGCGCCCTCACCACCCCACACCCCAACCTTCTGCCCTAGCCCTGAACCCCTTCCTGCACCCCAAACCCCTCAGCCCCATCCTCACCACACATCACCTTCATATTGGTGCACATAACAAAATTCATTCTGCACATGGATGTAAAAAACTAGAGGGAACATAGTTCACAGTGCATTATGGGTATGAGCTCAATGTCCCATGATACAGTTTTTTCTGTCCCAGCATTCCATGGGTTTCTGACTGTTTTGTGCCATTTTTCAATGGCTACTGTTTACTGTGCGCCTGCCATGTCTGCCTGAAAGGATGGATCCTGCACTGCTCTCTACTTTTGTGGTCACTGTTATGAACACTTTGTGACTAGTCATGCTGTATATCATGAGCTGAACAGGAATCCTAGGTGCCTGACCTGCTATGTTCCTTGGAAAGAAACAACATCAGATTACTTTTGGCATTCAAATATAGCAATAGTAAAAATAGGAGCAGCTGCGCACGGTGGACTGTCACTTTTGGACTCGGGAAACAAGCATGAATCGTGGGATCGCATCGTTCTGCAGGTCTGGGATGACAAGCAGCCACTGTAGAACTTTCAGAAACAGAAAGGCATCTTCCTGGAACTGTGTGGAATTTGCCTTAGCACTGTGGTGCAAGGACACCCAAATGAGATTACCTTTCAGTGTGGTAATCGCTGTGTCAAAGCTGGCAACTCCAGACTAGTTACTCGCAGATCAGTGTGGAGTTGGGAAATCAACCGTTGAGACTGCGTTAACGCAACTGTGCAGAGCCATTAATCTCATCCTGCTATGAAGGATTGTGACTCTTGGAAATGTGCTTGAAATACTGGATGGCTTTGCGGCACTGGGATTCCCTAACTGCAGCGAGGTGATAAATGGCTTGGCTATCCCAATTTTGGCCCCGGACCATCTTGCGATGGAGTACATCAATAGAAATGGGTATTTCTCTATGGTATTGCAAGTGCTTGTAGATCACTGAGGTCATTTCATTGACGTCAGGGAAGGTGCATGACACATGCATCTTCAGGACTGTACAGAAAGCTGCAAGCAGGGACTTTCTTTCCAGACCAGAAGATTCCAATGGGGGATATTGAAATGCTCATAGTGATCCTGGAACACCCAACATACTCCTTACTACCACGTCTCATGAAGCCTTACACAGGAAACCTGGGCAGCAGCAAGGAGCGCTTCAACAATACGCTGAATGTGTGTTTGGCAGATTAAAATCTCGCAGGCACTGCCTTTATGGCAGGTTAAACCTAAATGAGGAAAAGAGTCCCATGGTCATAGCAGCTTGCTGTGTGCTGCATAGTATTTGAGAGGTTAATGGGGAAAAATTTCCCCCGGAGTGGAGTGCGGAGGCAGATTGTTTGGTGGCTGATTTTAAGCAGCCAGGTATCTGGGCTATTTGGGGGCACTATTCGAATCAGGGAGGCTTTAAGGCACCATTTTAACAATGAGCACTAGTAATCTGACTTTCTATAAAGCACTCTGCCATGCTTTGTTAATTTCTCACCTTGCAAGAAAATGTTGATAATTGCTTCTTGACCATGATTTGTAGTCTGCAAATGTTACAATTGCCACTGTGTATTAATTCTAGCAGCAACCATTCTGTGCAGGAGACAAATAAAGATTATCTTTCAGAGGGTGTGTTTTTATTAAATATCAATTAACAACACAGAAAACACTTGGTTGAAAGGGAGATAACAGTGAAGGGCAGTCTCCTGATGTAGACTCTCATAGCTGTTTGTAACTCCAGCTATCATTTTGGAACCCGTCTGAAGGGATGTAATGAATGGGGTACTGCGACAGGCTTGGAAGATGCAAGGAATGTGTTGGAGAGGTTTGGGGGCTGCAGGGAGGGACGAGCACACATGTATTAGGCCTGCAATATGAATAGGGACTCCAACATCTCTGTATGCACCTCCATCTCTTTTGTCAACTGCTTCTGACCCATTAAAATTTACTCCTGACTCTCCTTCTTCTCCTGCCTCTCTCTTTTATAATTTTCATGTACTGGTTCTTTCCATGCCCTGTATTCATGTTTTTCTGCGCCTGAGGATTGGAGCACCTCTTGAAATAAAGCAGGAATATTTTGTCAGCGGAAGAAGCATTGTAATGTGTACTGATTTGTCAACGAAAGCTGACTTTTGTCAACCAAACTCTGTTGTGTAGACAAGGCCTTTGTAATTCTTCAATTGTTTTTCCCTATTTTAGCCTCAGATCCTACCCCATTTACACTGATGTGCACTATGTTAGGTGTCCGATGTCCAGGGCTGGCTCTAGGCACCAGCAAAGCAAGCAGTTGCTTGGGGCGGTAGATTTGCAAGGGGCGCAAGAATCCAGCATGGGAGCTAAGAACCAACAGGGGCCCCTGGGAGCTGTAGTTCCTTGGTTAGCTCCCTGCCTATAGAGCCAGCCCTGGAGTAGGGAAAGAACTACATTTCCCAGCATTCCCTTGGCCACTAGCAACAGGAAGGGGTGTGGGAAAGGCATATGGAACTGAAATCTGCAGCTTGCTGTGAATGGTAGGAACAGAGCCAGCTCTAGGTTTTTTTGCCGCCCCCCCCCCACCCTGGGATTCCCTCCCCCGCCCACACCCCCTGCTGCCCCAGCTCTGGCCCCCACCTGCACATCCCCTGCTGCCCCAGCCCTGGGCTCTCCCCCCACTTGCAACTCCTGCCGCCCCAGCCCTGGGCTCTCCCCCAAAGAAGGAATTGGGAGGACTAAATGGACGGTGCACCTCTCTATCTGAAGCCTAGTAAGGGAGGTATACGGATCCCACTAGAATTTAAAATGAAAAGTAAGGGAGGGGAGGCTCTGGACCTGGGCAGCTTTAGATACAGCACCAGGCACTTAGGAGGATTTCCACTTCTGAGCCAGGGAAGCAGAAATTGACTTTTCCTCTCCAGATATAGATAATATTCAGAAAGGGAATCTAGAACCTGCCTTCCAGATTTGAACACCCTCAAAATTCAGGAGAGCTCAAGCTCAGTTTGGGCAGCTGTTACTTCATTTCCCCCAAATCAAATATATTGATCCACTGTAACTTGCTGTAGAAAAAGTAGAATAAATTGAGCAAGAAATGCTTCCCAGTGGTTATTAGGACTGGAATTGCTATTTTCAACAGCCATTGCTTTTTTTTTTTTTAAGTTTTAGTTTTATTTGTTTAAAAGAAAGACCGTGATAGTGCATTCCCCATAGAAACAAAGAATGGAACAAAAGAATAATAAAGGCACCTCAACTTTTCCTCATTTATGTAGGACAGTCTTATAATGTTCATCCAGATATCCTCCAGTCACACAAGCTGAAAATTGTTCCACTTTACTGCAGTTCTGTAACCATATGGGAACCAATCCTGTCTGTGTTCTGTGCTCATCCAATATTCCTGCTGAATGACCCGCCCTGGGAGCGAGTTACCAGTGACCCAGGGCTGGGGCAGCAGGAGGGTGCAGTTGGGAGGGGGAGAGCCCAGGGCTGGGGTGAGGGGCAGCCAAAATTTTTTTTGCTTGGGGCAGCAAAAAACCTAGAGCCGGCCCTGCCGATGTCTGCTAAACTTTTGGGTGAAAACTAAAACAAAAAAGGCATTTAACACTTAGGCTATTGCTACATTTTTTGTTATTGTCTTTCCCTCCTCGCTGAGTAATGGGCCTACCCTGTCCTTGATCTTCCTTTTGCTTCTAATGTATTTGTAAAATGTTTTCTTGTTACTCTTTATGTCCCTAGCTAGTTTAATCTCTTTTTTTTTTTGCCTTGGCCTTTCTAATTTTGTCTCTACATGCTTGCGTTGTTCTTTTTATATTCATCCTTTGTAATTTGACCTAGTTCCACTTTTTGAGTTTCAGATCATTGAAGATCTCATAGTTAAGCCACAGTGGTGTCTTCTTGTATGTTTCTTATGCATTGGGATAGTTTGCTCTTGTGCCCCTTGGCAGTTGTTTTAAAAAAGGAACTACTAACTCTCCTGAACTTTTTCCCCCTTAGACTTTCTTCCCAGGGGATCTTACCTACCAATTCTCCGAGTTTGCCAAAATCTGCCTTTTTTAAGTCCATTATCTTTATTCTTCTGTTTTCCCTCCTTCCATTTCTTAGAATCATGAACTCTATCTTTTCTTCAAAAAGAAGAACAGGAGTACTTGTGGCACCTTAGAGACTAACAAATTTATTAGAGCATAAGCTTTTGTGGACTACAGCCCACTTCTTCGGATGCATATAGAATGGAATATATAATGAGGAGATATATATACACACATACAGAGAGCATAAACAGGTGGGAGTTGTCTTACCAACTCTGAGAGGCCAATTAATTAAGAGGAAAAAAAAAAAAAAACTTTTGAAGTGATAATCAAGCTAGCCGAGTACAGACAGTGTGATAAGAAGTGTGAGAGTACTTACAAGGGGAGATAGAGTCAATGTTTGTAATGGCTCAGCCATTTCCAGTCCTTATTCAAACCGGAGTTGATTGTGTCACAGACAACCCCCCAACCTGAAGCAAATACTCACCAGCAACTACACACCACACCACAAAAACACCAACCCAGGAACCTATCCCTGTAGCAAACCTCGTTGCCTACTCTGTCCCCATATCTACTCTGGCAACAGCATCAGAGGACCCAACCACATCAGCCACACCATCAGGGGCTCATTCACCTACTAATGTCATATATGCCATCATGTGCCAGCAATGCCCCTCTGCCATGTACATTGGCCAAACCGGACAGTCCCTCCGCAAAAGAATAAATGGACACAAATCAGACATCAGGAATGGTAACATACACAAGCCAGTAAGTGAACACTTCAATCTCCCTGGTCATTCTATTACAGATTTAAAAGTCACTATCATTGAACAAAAAAACTTTAGAAACAGACTTCAAAGAGAAACAGCAGAACTAAAATTCATTTGCAAATTCAACACCATTAATCTGGGCTTGAATAGGGACTGGGAGTGGCTGGCTCACTACAGAAGCAGCTTTTCCTCTCCTGGAATTGACACCTCCTCATCTATTATTGGGAGTGGACTACATCCACCCTGATTGAATTGGCCCTGTCAACACTGGTTCTCCACTTGTGAAGTAACTCCCTGCTCTCCATGTGTCAGTATATAATGCCTGCATCTGTAACTTTCACTCTATGCATCCGAAGAAGTGAGGTTTTTACTCACGAAAACTCATGCCCAAATAAATCTGTTAGTCTTTAAGGTGCCACCAGACTCCTTGTTGTTTTAGTATTTCTAGGTTTTCCTGTTTATTCTCCAAACTTCTTATATTAGTATTCAGACATCTAGAAGGGAAATCTAATGAACATCTTATATTCCTTCTTGTCTGTCCTTTGTCCCTGCTATAATAAAAGCATACGTGTATTCTAGCCATTCTATGGGCCATGTGAAGAGGGTTGGTGGGTTCAATACAATTTCTAGTAGAGAGGTATCTATATCTCAAAATCATCATTGCGGTTGGCCCCCTTGCTGGGAAATTTCACTAGTGGCCAGGGACTGAATGGACCATGCAGACTGGAATGTGGAATTTCTCGCCACTAGAATGCTCTCTACAGAATAGGGTTGAGATACATTTATAGGACTGTGTAATCCAACTTGCATTTCTGTTGACTGAGCTATACTTATTTCCTCTAAATAAAGGAATCTCTTCTTGAAGGATGTCTTTTGGGTACTTTTCATGAACATTAAATGCATTTAATATTTTAAATTACCTGTTTTTTGAAGAATAAAAACATTAATTTCCAGTGAGGCTGCAAAGACTTACACATATGAATAGTCCCACTGGATATGGTTTTGTTGAACTACTCACAGATACACGTGCCTAATTTAAGATACTGTAAGTCTTTGCAGGATCAAGTCCTTAGTAAACACAGTCCTAACTTCTGTTAGTGATTATTTATTTCACCAGGTAGTTATATCAAAGCTACATTTTCATTTGTACAACTCCTGGTAGGAATAATAGGAGCTGTGTATCTTGTTCAATCCCAAATGCATTTATTAGAGCCCAATTCAAGAAGGATGCTTAAGAACGAGTTTAATTCCCATTTTAAATCAATGGGATTGAAGCATATGCTAAAGTGTTTTCTGTAAAATTGATGGACATTTGCACATACTTAAGTACTTTCCTGAATTGAGGCCTACATGTATATTTTAATACAGTACTTACATTAAAGTTTATTTGAAGGCTGTTTTTTTAAAAAACAGATTTCAAATGGATCTTGAGATAATAATTATGATACAATTCCGTGTTCAGAATTTAAGACACTATTAAACAACTATTAGTAGCCCTCTTCTATATTAATGTCTGTTTGAGAAGTTCTTGAAACTCTTTGAGCCCAGTCATTATTATTACTATTTATTATAATTAATCAGTCAAAACTCTCATTGAAATCAGAGTAGTTTGAAGAAGTGAATAGAAACTTTGCTTGAGAAAGTACTGCAAGATTATGTCCATAAATATTTCTTTCCCAAGTCCAAATTCATCAATATTCAAAGAATATTGACATGAATAGCCCAACATTCATGAACAGGCTTACAGTGCACACAGTATTTTTACTGTGGGAAAATAATCAGATCCAAATTCTTCAATACTTATTCAGGGCCATAAGCACCTCTTCACTTAGGTTGATGTAGTGGAGAGAAACCTGCACAAAGTAAGTGAGATGCAAAAGAAGAGTCGCTCTTTAGCATTCTCTTTCTTTCCCCAAACCTATGGAAGCTATATTAGAGAACTACTATGATGTTGGGACTCATAGTGAACTCTCATGAGGTTGATCAGGAGGGGGTCTGATCTGGTGGAGCTGATAGGTAATGCCACTCATTGTGGCATGCTCTCCTACCAGATTGGTGGAAACATTCCTTACAAATCTGTAGTCACTTTAATGCCACCCATTAGAAGACCCATAAACTCATGTTGCTGCTGAGGGTGATTGTCTTAGACAAGGGAGGAATCGGTGAATGAGGGAAAGTAGCCTCAAAGAACAGTGTGAAGGGGCAGTTGCTTGTGAGTGGATCCTTGGCAGATATGCAGTATGGAGGTTACTCTCTGCGTTTTCACCACGGCTCACTTCATAGAGTTTCTGGCACTCACGGTCTTCCTCTTGTAGATTTTACCGTGGAAGGATGCAATAACGAAATTTAGGTTTTGCCTATAAGGAGGGTTATCGTGTGGCAACCTGGGGTGTAAATGTACAGTGCACTTGCCTGCTGTGAACTAAATTGTATGTGGATCTGTTGCTGTGCACTAAAACTCCCATAGTGCTCTTTGACTTACTGCTGTTTGAATCAGCAGTAAGTGAAAGTGCTCTACAGAACTTTCAGTATGTGGTAGCAGGGTCCACACGGTCAGTTAGTGCATGAAATGCTGAAGTGCTGTAGATTTACAACCCAGGTTCCTGGATATTAATTCTCTATCTAAACATACAGACATTACTCAAACAATGGGAGATTTGCCTGAGTTTGGATTACAGGATTTAGTCGTCTAAAAACAAACAGATTTTAGTTTCAAGTATCCACAAGGTAATTATAAATGAGAAAATTATTTAAAAATTATGCCATATAAGTTGACCTTTTAGTATTCTAAAATGTAGATATGAAATAGGACTGTATTGAAAAACACAAGGATGTAACAGAAATAAGGACAAATGAATTTAAACAGAAGAATAAATCTTATAACTCTTAATGAGTGTAACTGCTGGAATCAAAGTTTAATGTCATTATGCAGTGTTCTTCATAGGATATCGTTGTGCCTTTTTTAAAACACGTTGGTATGTCTTCATATTGTATTTAAATTAGTAAAAATGCTTTATAATTTTGGGTTTAAAAAGTACTTATTGTTTTTGTTTCATTTTTATGTAGATTACAAAAGTGTGCAAATTCAACAAAAGATACCAAAGTGAGAGGTAAGTACAACAATATAGGCAGCGAGTTTTATATGAGCCCGTGGTGCCCATGCTCCACCAGTATTTAGGAACATGGGCCCGGCTCCATCAATGTTTGAGCTTACCACACTTTGGGGGTCCCTGCGCTTCAGGGGAACGCAGGGTCCAGGGCGGCCTAGGGGGTTAGCGAACGACCCAGCCCCAGCCCACCCCATCCCACTCTGCTCGGGGGAGGGGGTGGAAGCTGGAAAGAGGCAGGGCAGGGGCTTGGGGGAAGGGGTGGAATGGGGACGGGGAGGGGGCAGAGCAGGGGTGGGCTGTGGCTGGGTCACTTGCTGCTGCCAGTGCCAGGCCCCCCACTAATTGCCCAGGCTACCATGGACCCTGCATCCCCGTGAAGCGCGGAGACCCCCAAAGCACGGGGCCCAGGGCGGTTGCCCTGGTCCAGCCTATGGATGAGATGGCTCTGTGTGGACCCGTTCTGGGAACCACCAAAAATTATACAAACCTGGCACCCATATACAGCAATGCTAATTTTTGCCAACATGAATTAATAATATTTGCTTGACGAAAGATAGTAAAGGCAATGGATATAATATTTCTTTTTCAGATCTTTTAATGTGTGGTGTGGCTTATCATCATGCTGGTATGGAACTATCTGATAGAAAAATAATTGAAGGAGCTTTTACCAGGGGAGACTTACCAGTGCTTTGTAAGTAAACTTAAAGATTTGAAAGTCAAAATGTTGTTACTATATTTTTTCTTTTTAAATATAGTGAGGAGATTAGTATTTGGAAAAAGTAAACGTTATGATTCTTTCACTTATTTTTATGACATGAAATCCATGATGATAGAGGGTATGGTTCTGCAGCCTGTATACGAGTAGGTCAATTTGTTTCAATAAGTATTTAGGACATTTTACATGCTACTACAGTATAAATGATACTAATACTCCCATGAGGCTGCATGACTGGGCCTGTACTTTAGGGTTTGATCCTGCATTCCTAAGTCCCATTAACTTCAGTTTTTCTTTTCCCTTCAAAAATAAATTCTGGTCAGAATATTACTTCTTCATTGAGGAAGAATAATACCAGTTGAAAATGGAAAGCCAACTCTTTAGTTCTAATCATGTTATCCTATTCTTCTTAAAGAAAATGGATTGAACATGTGAAAAATATTATCTAAATATGACCAGATTCTTCAAGTAAATCAACACACTTATGATTTACTCAGGGGTGAAAGTAACTTAAAGGACTTACCGGTACACAGGGCAGCCAGGCTCCTGGGCAAGATGGGGAGCAGCTCTGGGCCCTGGAAGGGGTGGGGCCTCGAGCAGAAGGGGCAGGGCTTATTTTCACCTCTGGATTTACTAATATGTCTTTTTTCAGAGTAGCAGCCATGTTAGTCTGTATCCTCAAAAAGAACAGGAGTACTTGTGGCACCTTAGAGACTAACAAATTTATTAGAGCATAAGCTTTTGTGGGCTACAACCCACTTCTTCGGATGCATATAGAGTGAAACATATATTGAGGATATATATATATACATACATACAGAGAGCATGAACAAGTGAGAGTTGTCTTAACAACTCTGAGAGGCCAATTAAATAGGAGAAAAAAAACTTTTGAAGTGATAATCAAGATAGCTCAGTACAGACAGTTTGATAAGAAGCAAGTGTGAGAATACTTACAAGGGGAGATAGATTCAATGTTTGTAATGGCTCAGCCATTCCCAGTCCTTATTTAATCCTGAGTTGATTGTATCTAGTTTGCATATCAATTCCAGCTCAGCACTCTCTCGTTGGAGTCTGGTTTTGAACATGTCTTTTGTGTTTGACGCTGTGTGATGGGTGGCCAGGCATAGTAGTCAGACCCTAAAGTCTGCAGTTACAAGACAGGAGTCAAGAATCAGTTGAGTTGGGACACTGGGAGATCAGAATCAGGAGACAAATTAGAGATCAGAACACGAGTCGGGAACTAGAGTCAGGTTGGGTCCGGATACCAGATGTAAGGATCCGTGGACTAGAACCTAGGTCTGCAGATCCTGGGATAGCTGACATTCCCACAGTACCACTGGGAAGGCTTGCAGAGCCACATCCAGGGAGCATTGTGGAAAGTAGGCATCACAGGAAGTACCTCCCAAATGACCCAGAGTGAGAGTACCCTGCAGCCCTCTGATTGATGAAGTGCACTATTTAACCCAGGTAGGTGCCCCAGGAAGTTGTCTGGGCAACCACACAGACTTCTGGCCTGCTGCAACTCCAGACTTCACCTCATCTTCTGATCTCTGGTCTCTGATTCTAGCCTGACCCTGACTCTTGCTTATTGAACCCAGCTGTAGCGATTCCTCTGATCCCTGTTCATTGACTTCTATCCTTGACATGTGGACCCCAGCCCAGCTGTGATTGCTAGGCAAGACTGCCTACACTCTGGTCCCTTACACCAGGGAGTCAGGAGCAGGAGACAAAATGTAAGTCAGGAACCACCAGTCAGGTGCCAGGAGTTAAGCAGGTCAGACTGCCAGGAGAGATCAAGCTGGGGAAGCACGGGTAGATAGTGGGGATTGGGACAAAGCAAGGGGGTGGAGCCTCGTTGTTCAGATGGCTTCCTGTTGCTGGCTTCAGTAGGGACAGTGGGCCAAATAGCCACTTGGGGACTCCACAAATCAGACCTTAGGGGCAGAATCTCACCAATGGGGGTGGGCTTCATGGTTCTCAAGTAGGCTGTTGCCAGAATACTACCATGTGGAGGGTTGGAGCCTGGTTGCTCCTATGCAGAGGTGGATTAAGCTTTTGTGGGGCCTAGGGCCCTGGGCCAGAGCAAGTGGTGGCCCCTCCCCACCCCTTCTGCCTGCAGTCGTCCCCCCCACGCACTTCTTCTGGGGAAATGGAGTTGGAGTGTGGGGGCTTGCCCTGCTCTGCCTGCCTGACATTCCTGCTGGGGAGCAGGGTTGGGGTGTGGGGGCTTCCCCTGCTCCCCAGCAGGAGCACTGGGCAAGCGGAACGTGGCAAATCCCTGCATCCCAACTCCATTCCCCAGCGTGGGGACCCCCATTTTTCCAGGGTCCCGTACAGGCCCAGTGGCTAATCTGCCACTGCTCTAATGAACCTTGTGGGCCTGGAGTTTGAGACTGGTGGGTCATGAAAAATACATTATTATGAGAATTATTCTAGTACTATAGATGTGCATGTCACTTTACAAGCAAATTAAAAGACCCAAAAACTGTCCTTAAGTATACAGTCACTACAAAACAGGATGAAGTAATGGCTATATTCAAACAGTTCCTGAACTATTTGTATTGAATGATTAGCAATTACTTCAATGTGATTTTGGTGCACGAGGAATGAAAGATTGGACCCTGATTTACCTGTAAATGTTAATAAATATTTAAATACAAATATGTTGGCTATATTTAGTTTTTAAGGGAGCATTTGACAACACAGAAATCATGATCAGATACACTGAAATACTGCATATGAATGTATATACAGATTATGGGCCCTATGAGCTCTTCAGTGCCCTTTCCTCCCATTGATTTCATTAGAGTTGAGAGTGCTTAGCACCTCACAGGATTGGACCATATATTTGCTGCTTTATTTAAAATTTTGCTAGTTTACCGAATACTGTTTATTATTAAATTAATATGCTTTAATCTGATTCAGTTACTACTAGTACCTTAGCTATGGGAGTAAATTTACCTGCACACCTGGTAGTTATAAAATCTACAATGCACTATGTTGGAGGAATGTTTCAAGAATACAGTGAAACAGATATTCTGCAAATGATTGGGAGAGCAGGGAGGCCTCAAGTAAGTTAACTGTGTATTTTATATTAATGCTTTCTAAATCTGGCTTAGTAAAAGCTACAGTATACACTTGACAAATAAATAAAAAATACCCACAACTTAAGGGATAGCATTTGCTTTTTAAAGATTTATTTGTAAGTGAATTATTGAGTTAAAATAATACTGAACAAAGAGATCTGTGTGACACTGTAGACAGATCAATGGAGATCTCCATTGATCTGTGTGCAACTGTAGTCCAAAAAGCAAGATGTTAGATTGCATAAGGAATGGAAAGTTGAATAATATGGCAAATATTATAATACCTTTTATATAAATTGTGCAGCTTCATTTGGAATAGTGTGTGTAGTACTGAGAAGGACATCACAGAGCTCTTGCATATTATTTAAATAGAACTAAAAGTTTTTGAAAATTACCTAGATCATTTGTGTTTTATGCTAAAAATCACACGGGTCATATTGTGTCTCCCTAAACCACTGGTTTTCAACCTGTGGTCTGCAGACCCCCAATTTCCAAAGGGGTCCACACCTCCATTAGAAACTTTTAAGAGGTCTGCAAATTTAAAAAGATTGAAATCCACTGCCATAAACTGTTTCTAAATGGATTAAATAATGTATTGTTGAATGTTACATATTAGCAGAAATTCCTGTACCTATGATGGTATGATCTCATTCTACCAGAGCTGTGGCAGCCTCTTTTGCTTGCCTTAAGCAAATCCCTGTTACTGAAATTTCCAAGCTGCAACGTGGAGTTTTTCATCAAGTGCTTGCTCATGTCCATTCCATTAGGTAGGTGTGTGCTTGCTCCAAGCACTGCCACTGGAAAATTTTCCCTCAGTGGTATCCATCAGCTCTGCTGCCCCCTGGAGTCGCACGCTCCTAGGACCAGTATAAAGGGTCCTGCCAGGAGCCGCAGCCCTCTCAGTTCCTTCTTACTGCCTGTGACCGTCGCTGGAATTACCTTATCCTTGCAATCTGCAAGTACACCTTTAGTGGACTTTTTCAACCCTATACTGTATATAGTTATCTCTTTTTGTTAGTAGTTAAATTTCTGTTATTAGATAGATTAGTGGAGTTAGTCTCTGCCTGGTGCTGGGGCATGCCTTGGTCTCCAGGTTTTAAGTCTTGTGCCTTGTGCCACAAGCCTATGCCTGTGAGTGACACCCATTCCAGTTGCCTTAAGTGACTGGGGGAAGCTCACATATAAGAACGTTGTAAGATCTGTAAAGACTTCAGGCCCTGCACCAAAAAGGATACAGACTCCAGACTGAGATTTATCCTAATGGAGGCAGCGCTAAGGCCTCCATCAGCACCGGACCACTTAGACTTGGCACCAAGCACTTCAGTTTCAATAAGGAGTGCTCCAGCTACTCTTTGAGATCCTCAGCGCTGTTCTTCATCACTGGCACTGAGAAAAGATGCTCCTTCTACCTTTCGAGAGCCTTGGCACCATCCACCATCTCCGGTGCCAAAGAAAAATGCTCCAGTGAGAGAACCTTGGCACCATGCTCCGTCACTGGTACCGAGGAAGAAATAGAAGAAGACTGATAGTGGTTTATTCCCATCCCCGAGGTCAGCGGGGCAGGGAAACACTAGTAGAGCGCGACCTGCGTTGGGACACTCCACAGCTTCAGCAACCTGTGCAGTGCCGTTGACTCCAGCCCCAGAGTGGGTACTGTTGAGTCCTGTACCAATGAACTCACCACCGCAGGAGAGCCACTGGAGATACTTTGTTGGCAGTACTATCGACGCCAGACGCATTTGCCGCAGCGAGAGACCTACTCACACTGCCAGTACCAGCGTCTCCAGCTATGCAGGAGCTGACAGCAGTGGCACTGATGGGAAACAACCTCAGCGGCACTGAGGCCCCAGGTGTCTTCAAAAGAAAAACAGTCCCTCTCAGCACTGCTCGCTGGCACTGATTAGCATCGCTCCTCCCTTGTCTTCAGGAGGGGAGTCTTTGGAGACAGAGTCAAAGGCCGATTCATATGCCTCTCGCAGGAACTGACTCCGTCACTCAAATTAGCACTATCCTGCCATGGACCCAAGCCAAGGCATCCCATCCACAGTGTGGCCCCCGGGGCAGTGGCAGATGCAGTACAGTGGCCATTCTGGGACCCCTGAGCTTTCCAGACAATGCAGAGGACTCGTTGCAGAAGGTCATACTCCATGGTGTCTGAGTCCAGAGCACTTCCACTGCTCCACTCAGAGCAGGACCCAGGCTTCAGTACTGAGGCCAGTGCCAAATAGCAAGAGCCAGCACCTTGAGACCTGTCTGGTGCTGAGTGTGAAGAACAGTGCCCCCTACCAGTACGGGCTTCCTCCTCTTCTCCTCATGAGACTGGAGTGGGAGCAGATGTAGCACCCTCCCAGGATGATTACAAGGCTCATCAGAAGCTCCTTAAGAGAGGGGCTCAAGACCTGGAGATCCAAGTAGAAGAGATCAGGGAGTCCTCCCATGCTCTAGTGGACATTCTAATAGTCACAGCCCATCAAGAGTGGCATTGCCCCTTAACAAGGCCATTATGGACCCCATCAAGGCATTATGGCAGGCCCCAGCATCTCTTCAGCCAACAGCAAAGAAAACTGAAAACAAATACTTTATCCCAGCTAAGGGTTGTGAGTTTCTTTTACACATATCCACCACTGGGCTTTTTGGTGGTGTCAACAGCCAATGAGTGGGAAAAACAGGGGCTACAGGGGCCAACCCCCAATTAGACCTTTTTGGCAGAGAGAGCTGTTCAACGGGGGGCCTCCAGCTCAGGATCATGAATCAGCAGGCATTCCTGGGCAAGTACGATTTTAATTTCTGGGATTCCATGCTGAAATTTAAGGAGTTATTACCCCAGGAGTCCAGACAAGAATTTGCAGCTCCTGTGGAAAAAGGCAAATTGGTGCAAAGGCATCCTTGCAAGCAGCCTTGGATAATGCAGACTCTGCAGTCCAATCTATGGCCTCAGCGGTGGCAATGCACAGAAGCTCATGGTTTCAATCCTCGGGCATGCTGCATGCGGTCCAACAGACCTTGCAGGACCTTCCGTTTGTGGGCACATCACCCTTTTCTGAGCAGACAGACTCCAAGCTGCACACCTAAAGGACTCAAGAGCCACTGTACAAGGGTTTGCCGGGCTCAACCCCCTCCGGGGCGGTGGGGAGCCACACCGGCTCCCTACACGCAGTTAAGTTCGGGGGAATTAGTCTGGCTGCGGGGTCTTCCTTGGCAGCCCTTGCAGAACTAGAACAAATACCGTAAACCCAGGCCCTGGGTCAGGGTGGGGCAACAAGGAGTCTGATGCTCAGGCCCTCAGGCAGGACTGAGCAACCACAATACAATAGAAATAGGTCCATGTCCTGGGTCAGGGCGGGGCAACAGTGAGTCAGGGGCTCAGGCCCTTAGGCAGGGCTGAGCAACAACAGTACAATTAGTAGCAAGCCCAGGCCCTAGGGCAGGGCAGGACAGTACAGAGTCAGGAGCTCAGGCCCTCAGGCAGGGCTGAGCAACAACAGTAGGCCCAAGCCTCCACAGGCCTGGGAGACTGCCACCCACAAGTTGGGTGGCAAGGGGGACGCAGGCCCTCCCACTCCACTGCGTCCCAGCTCGGGGCCCTAGCAGAGGCAGAAGACCCGCTGCTGTGTCAGTGGGGATCCTGGCCGCAACACACTGACATGGGCTCTGGTAGTGCTGCAGCCAGACTAGGGTCGATTGCCCCCGGGCTACTTTCAGACTCCCCTTTGGGTAGCACCTGGGTCAGGGTGTTGTCCTCTGGGGGATCCAGCACCATGGGTTCTTCCGGGTAGCGAGCGCAGGGCAAGTGTGCCTTGGGCTGCGGGATTTTCCCAGTCACGGGCTAGGCTGGAGGCGTCTGGCCTCTCCAGCAGCTGGGTCCTTACTGAGCTCTGAGGGTGAGCCTTTATACTTCTGGGTCACCACCTGACCCTCTGAGCTCCCTAGCTCGGCCCACTCCGGCCTCCGGATGGGCTCGTCCCTCTCCGGGATGGCGGGGAGCCACACAGACTCACTACAGCTACTCTGAAGTTTCTAGGACTTTATACGCTGGCACCCACAAGGAAACATTATAAGCCTTAACTGGCTGCTCGATTCTTCCCACCACCTGCCTGGCAAGACTACCAAAGGGAAAGGAGCAGGAGCTTTAGGAGAAGACCTCTGCCTCCATCCACATCTACGCCTTGCCCCGCCTCTCTGCCTCCATCCACATCTACGCCTTGCCCCGCCTCTCCTTCCCCCTCCCTCCCGACACTCTGGTAGGTCCAAGCAGGCCTTTTGGTGGGACGCTTGAGGACAACATACCAGGATAGAATTTGGATCCAGCCTCTCCAGTTTTTGTGGACTGTTTATCCCATTTCAATCAGGCGTGGGCCCACATTACAACAGACGACTGGGTGCTAAGCAGTGGGATACACTCTTTAGTTCAGTTGTTCCCACCCTCCCCATCCCTTTTCAGGGACCTTTCACATGAGCTACTTCTAGCCCAAGAGGTGCAGTCACTACTAAGGGTGGGAGCCATGGAAGAGGTGCCACCAGAGGGCTGATGATTCTACTCCTGATATTTCCTTATCCCGAAAGCCAACAGCAGGCTCAAACCAATTCTGGACCTGCAAAAGCTCAGCAGATACATGAAGAAGCCAAAGTTCTGCATGGTCTCCTTGACTTCCATTATCCCTTCCGTGGATCCTGGGGACTAGTACACCACTCTTGATTTGAAGGATGCTTGCTTGCTTGCTTGCTTCCATAACTCGATCTTTCAGGAACACCGAAGGTTCCTCAGGTTCATCGTGAACCACATGCGCTACCAATTTGCGGTTTTCCCATATGGCCTGTCAGCAACCCTCGAAGTGCATGGCGGTCGTTGCAGCCTTCCTGAGGAGACAAGGGGCTCAGGTCTACCATTACCTTGGTGACTAGCTGGTCAGAGGTTAGACCAATGGCCAGGTGGAGTCTGACATAAAGTTAATCCAGTCAACATTCAGGACTTGGGTCTGCTGATAAACGTTCAGAAGTCTTCCCTCTCCCTGGTTCAGAAGATAGAGTTTATCGGGGTGATCCTCAACTCTGTCCAAGCCAGAACTTTCCTGCCAGAAGCACGGTTCCAAGCAATAGTGCTGCTTATAGAGAACCTCAGAGATCACTCCATCACTACAGCGAGGAACTTCTTGAAGCTCCTGGGCCACATGGCCTCATGCACGTAAGTGGTGCAGCATGTGAGACTTCAACTAAGACCTCTCCAGGCATGGCTGGTGTCCGTATACTCATCAAACCGACACTGTTTGGACACAGTTATCACGGTTCCCTGTCGGTGATCACCTCTCTCAATTGGTGGTTAAACCTGCTGACCCCAACCATCTGTGTCTCTCATTACAGATGCTTCAGTGATAGGCTGGGGTGCTCTTCTATGTTCCCTCAGAACTCAGAGCCTTTGGTCTCTGGAAGAGCTCTCGCTACACACATCAATGTCTGGGGGCTCAGAGCAGTTTGCTTGTCATGCCAGGCATTCCAGATCCATTTGGTGGGCAAGATGTGTCAGTTCTCACAGACAACATGATTGTGATGTTTTATATCAATAGGCAGGGAGGAGCATGCTCCTCTCACCTGTGCCAGGAAATACTTCGCTTGTGGGAATTTTGCATAACGCACTCGATCCACTCCAGGCCTCCTATCTGCTGAGATCACAGAACGAGTTAGCGGATCACCTCAGCAGATCTTTCTCCATTCGTCCAGATGTTGTGAACACCATTTTCCAGAGATGTGGAACTCCCCAGATAGATCTGTTCGTGACAAAGCACAACAGGAAGTGTCTCCAATTCTGTTCCCTCCTGGGTAACAGCCCCGGATCTCTCGCAGACACCTTCCTTATTCCCTACACGAGTCATCTCTTCTATGCGTTTCCTCCCATTCCTCTAATACACAAAGTCTTGCTGAGGATCAGAAAGGACAAAGCGTGGGTCATCCTGATAGCCCGCTCTGCTCTACCTGTCCTGGAAGGTGACCTTCCTGGTGAACATTATTTGTGCCAGAAGTGTCTTAGAGATCTGGGCCCTTACTTCAGAACCACCATAACATGGTATTCTTCGAGGACAAGGTCCAATTGCGTCCTCATCCAGTTTTCCTTCCAAAGATGGTTTCCCAATTCCATAGTAACCAGGATATCTTCCTACTGGTCTTCTATCCAAAACCACATGCCAACAGAGAAGAACAGAGGTTCCACTCGCTAGACATCAGATGTGCACTGGCTTTCTAATAGAAAGGACTAAGCCATTTTGGAAAACTACTCAACTATTCGTGGCCTGTGCAGACAGGATGAAAGGTCTTCCCATCTCAACCCAGAGTATTTCATTGTGGATCACATCCTACATCAGCACATGCTATGACCTCGCAAAGGTCCCTGCCCCAGCTGCCCTGACAACACATTCCACAAGGGCCCAAGCATCTTTGGCAGCATTTGTAGCACAGGTTCCTATCCAGAACGTTTGTAGAGCTGCAATATCGTTGTCGGTTCACACTTTCACTTTTCACTACCCCGTCACCCAACAGGCTAGAGATGATGCTGGATTTGGCAGAGCGGTGTTGCAATCAGCTGGTCAATAAACTCTGAATCCTCCATTTGCAACTGCTAGAGAGTCACCTACATGAAATGGATATGAGCAAGCACTCAAAGAAGAAAAATAGTTACTACCTTTCCATAACTGTTCTTTGAGATGTGTTGCTCCTGCCCATTCCAAGACCTTCCTTCCTATCCCTCTGTTGGAGTTGGCCAGCAAGAAGGAACTGAGGGGGTTGTGGTCAGCAGGACCTTTTATACTGGTGCTGAGTGTGAGACTCCAAGGGCCACCAGAGCCGACCTAACGGATACCTCTGAGGGAAAACTTTCCAGTGGCTATGCTCAGAGTGAGCATATGCCTACCTACGTTGGAATGGACATGAGCAACACATCTCTAAGAACAGCAGTTGTGGAAAGGTTAGTAACCGTTTTTTATGTTCACACATTTAGTAAACATTATTCTCTCAATTTGGCTTCCAGGGCAGACATTAGATGTCACAGCAGTGCTTCAGTCACTATTCAGTTAGGACTCTGTTCTCTCCTTTAGGTTATTTTCAGTACTGTTTATAAAACTACCCGTGAGTGGGAATACACAGAGCCATTCGAACAAGAAATGAAGATTACTTACTTGTAACTGGAATTCTTTGAAATGGCTCTGCATATGCACACTTTCTTCCTGTCTTCTGCTCTTTCTTAGGGTCCTATTGTTCTGTATCTCTGGGATGGTGGCGGAAGGAACACAGGTAGTAGAGGGCGCTGCAGCCTCTTCTATAGCCTCATCCTCAGAATATTAAGAAATGCGGAGAGGAGTAGTAGGAAGGGTTGCGTGAGCATTCTAACAGACACTGCTTGGAGAAGGTTCTACTATTAGGCACCACTAGGAGGCGCAATACCCATAAGTATGAATAAGCGGAGCCATCTCAAAGAACTCTAGTTACAAGTAACCTTCACTTCTTTGAGAATTTGGCCATTAGTATATTCCACAATCCAGCTTCCTTCCCCTGTGCTATGAAGTCCTGTACAGCTGGAATTCTGTGGTGGTTGGCTTGCTCTGCCCTGTATGCTGTTGGTAAGGGGCATGAGAACACTTTGGGCATGTGTGCCTCCCAATGGACACTGCTGAACAAAAGACTCGGGTTTCAAGCTCCTGGAGCACACATAAATGATAACTGGAATATATATGTGGACAAGACATCTTTAAGAACTCCGATTACTGCACATATAAATAATTCTTCTTTCTTATCTTTGGCCATTTAAAAAAAAGATACATGATTTTGCTGCTAGAGGTCCTGATTCAGAAAGATACTTAAGCATATGCCTAACTTTAAGCATGTGTTTAAATTCTTATACTGAATTAGGAAGAGTTATTTGATTCAGGGCTGTTTTCATATGTACCACATACACTGATCCAAATTAAAAAACTTGGAAAATTCCCATACAAAAATTAACAATATACATTTAGCTTTATATTTCCAATTCTAAACAAAGCAAGAGGGAAAGTGAAGGTTGGGTGCTGAGTACATGAGGTAACTTGATAGTGAGTAATGAAGTCAGTAGGGCACTTGGTGTATCTCTTAATGGTTCATTTCCAGGCTTTTTAACATTTGGCAATAATTAATGAGATTATCAGTGTCAAGAATTGGTTTTCTGAGCTTTTGTTTAATAATCATTCATTTAAGAGCTGCTTCCCGCTCTTAAGGGAGGAATTGACAATCTCGCTAATCATAAGACTAATGTCCAGCACTGCAGAGTGCATTGAACGACTACAAAGTGAATTCTCTCCAGTCCTTCTCATTCAGAAGGATTGTGGTGGTGACATGCAGCTTGGGTGAGGTGGGATGTGGAAATCACTTGACTGAGGTTAATGGATTTTTCCAAATGCGTATTTGTCCACAGGATAAGTGGGATTCTCTTTTGTGTATGCACAGTATTGTTTAACAACTGTGCAAAATTTCATTGATCCTAATACTGTCTATAGTATATACGTGTTACAGCAAATAGGTTAGTAGCACCAGCCCAAATGCAAACAATTATTTTTTTTAAAGTTCAGGTACTGTTCAATGTGCAAATGGATTTGTCTTTCAGTTGTTGATGCCTTGGCATTCCTCAACGGGTTAAACATAACATTTTTAAAATACATTTTGAATTGTTACCAAAGATATGAAATGTATATTTTAGGTGTCTCTTGCTAAATCTTAAAGTACTTTTTTTTTTCAGTTTGACACTACAGCTACAGCAGTTATCTTGACTAGGTTAAGTACAAGAGAGAAATATGTACAGCTGTTAAATGGTGCAGATACAATAGAAAGCAGGTAACTAGGTAATTTTGCCACAAGCATACTGATGGATAGAACCAACAGAATGTATTGTTCTTTTGGCTTATCATCCCACGGTTTATAAAAAAACAGGTTTATGGGGAAATCATATAGAGGTACACCAGAGGTGGAAACTTCATTTTATCTATTCAGTGACTGAGAGAATATTAATCAACAAGAAAAGCAAACAATATTTACAAACAAAAAAGTAATCACAGAAGCTTTCTTGTAGTATTTTTTTTAAAGAATCAGTTTTTAATTGAGAAAAATAAATTCTGTAATTTGGGCATCTATCCTGTACATTTAAAACATCATAGATATCTACCAAACACTCCAATCCTGAGCCCATTCCCTTTCCAGTAGTCCAAGAAAAAAAGATGAACTTTGCAGTGTTCCCATACGTGATGGGGTATACCTACCCCATACTGGGATGGAGGGGATTAATCCCAGGCTCTGGGCCAAGGAAGCTGCACCCTGTCATCCCTGCTGGGCATGCTCCAACTGGAATCACAGTATAAGAGGGAGCAGTTCCACTCAGTCTGGGCTGACTGAGGAGGAGAGCAGATGTGTGCTGCAGGCTCCTGTCAGGAAGCTGCTGGAGCCCCAGGCTGCAGAGGCTGACTGCGCTGAAGCCACTGCAGACACCCAGTTGACCGCCGAGGATGACAGAAAAGAGTTTGCTGATGCTGGGAGGCTACCAATGCTGGAAGTGAGGGTAGGAAGTGATGCAGGGAATGGAATGGCTGCAGAGAGAGACCGAGCCTGAACACAGGAGAATCGGTTCCTCGGGGCCGTGGGTTGGGACCCAGTGGAGTAGGTTGGGCCTGAGTCCCCTTATTCTGCACCATACCCACCACTCGATGAGGTCACCGCTCGAAGGCGCGAGCTGTACTGCCTTGAATCGAAGGGCAGCTGCTTAGACTCTGGCCTCTGGGTCACACTGCCTTGAACCAAATGGCAGCTTTTTAGACTCTGGCTAGTGAGCCTTGCTGTCCTGAATCCTGGGACAGCCCAACTGACTCTGGCCATTGGACCATACCGCCCTGAGAAGGGCAGCTATTTAGACTTTGGCCACTGGACCTTGCTGTCCTGAACCCCGGGGTAGCCCTACTGACCCTAGCCATTGGGCCATGCTGCCCTGGGAAAAGGGTTGCTATTTAGACTTCTGGCACTAGGCCTTATAGTCCTGAAGCCCAGGCTTGCCCTGGTGACTTGGGCTACAGGGCCATACCACCCTAAGGAGCTGATGGGTTATACCCACAACACCATAACACTGACATAAATACTGATGCCTATTGTCTCAGTGGATGAGTGAGATGCTTCACAGTTACTTCAGTTACTGTCAGCAGCTTAATGTTAGAGGTGAGTTCTTCTCACCAGTTCTTTTGGTATATAAATTCTGTTCATTTCAAGTGATTAGTCTTGTTCCTAATACCAATGATGTTCCCATTCTAGCGTCCTGGTTTTGGGTGGGGTAAGGAGGTTCTTAAGTTATCCCTGTTTTGGAATGTCTGCCTGTAAATACGTAGATCCCTGCTAAAGTATAAGTCATGTTCCTTGAAAACAGCAGTATGACACTGAATGAGTTTCTGGGTTTGGAGATTGAGCTCCATGTATTTTTCATCAGCTGGAATACTACCCATACCTGATACCTACAAAAGAGAATTAGGTCTATAGTTCTGTCTTAAACATATCAAAGGAAATTGGTTGTAGATATGTGGTGATAGTATTCAAAAAACCAAGAACAGAACATAGAAAGCTCCCAGGCCATGTCTTTGAAGTTTGACACAAGAGAGATTCAGGAAACGCTAGCCTATAATGCTCAATTGATGGAAGGCCTACAGGGAGTGAGAGACATTTAAAAATAAGAACATTCAGACTTACAGTGGAATTTAAATGCTAAAATTGAAAATCGTATAAGCTAAATCTTGTTAAGACTTAAACTTGGATATTTCCCAAAGTATCAAGAATATAATGCAACATGTAAATATAGATAGTTTTGTTTCCTGGATGCCAGTGATGTCCAACAGCCAACACCAAAAATCTCCATTTCTTTTGCTAACTGGAGCCCATTCCATAACAAACAACTTGAATTCTTCATCATTTAAGTATTTTTTACCTTTTTATACTGAGTACAACAAAAAGCAGCAGCAGTAAGTGGACTATTTATGGTAAAATATAATTTAATATTGTTTGTAAAAAATGTTGATTAACATTTACTTAATTTAATTATATTTCTAATTGATTTACCTTTTGTTCCTTACTAGTTTGCACAAACATCTTGTTGAGCATTTAAATGCAGAAATAGTGTTGCACACTATCACGGATGTGAAAATAGCTTTGGAATGGATACGATCAACTTTCCTATACATCAGAGTTTTGAAAAATCCTGTTCATTATGGTTTGTTGCTTTTAAATTGATTAGAATATGATACTGGATTATATGTCATGTCTTAAGATAAAGTAGGTTACAGTAAACTACCTGCATTTTGGCAAGTAATTTTCTGTTAGTGAGAAATGATAAAAAAGATTAGTGTTACTTGTTTTCTCTTGTCTTTTATGGACTGTCATTTCAATAGGGATTGAAGACAATGAAGTTGTTAAAGGTGACCTGGAACATCTTTAGGAAAAAGCATTTCAACCGTGTTAACGTAATTAGCAGGCATTTCAACATATTTTAAACTTGTACTACTTTTTCATTAACAGGTCTGCAAAATTTCAGCCTATGATTACCAACTTCCCACTGTGTTGAGGCATCACAGCACACACAAAGCTGGTGGCATATTACCATTACTTTTCAGCTCTGAGTATTGAGTGTGCCTCCAAGGAAAAGGTAAATCAACTTTTATTTAATATTGAGTGGTTTTTCTTTTTAATATCCTTATTTTATAGAAGATAAAATGAGGATATTAAAATTCAGAAAACTGCTTCATATTGAATAAAAACAGATCTATCTTTTTCCCCCAAAGGCAGATTTTCTGCTTCAGCACTGATCGTACAGGCTGCTGACCCAATCAGCATAAGGCATTCTGT
The DNA here is from genome assembly GCF_027887155.1 of Malaclemys terrapin pileata. Taxonomy (NCBI): domain Eukaryota; kingdom Metazoa; phylum Chordata; order Testudines; family Emydidae; genus Malaclemys; species Malaclemys terrapin. The sequence goes on from NC_071512.1 coordinate 77,997,964, forward strand.
GGTGCTCAGCAAAATGGGATGTCTATGATTGTGATTGTGGAACAGCTGCTTTGTGGCACTGAAAAAGAAAATTAATAATTGGTAAATTTAAATCTTTTTGGTTGACTTTTTCCCAAGTGATAAGTGTTTGGACATTCAGCAGCTGTTAGTAAGGTACTCCTGACTCCTTTATACATATATATATGTCTGTTTACACTTTAGGATATTGTTAATATCATCATACTATTATGTGAAAAGCTATATAAAAATAATACGAAGATTACAATCCCCTGCAAAACCAAGGCCATTATTAGTTAAGACTATTACAATAGATGCCTGTCTCATTGGCACTATCATAATCCAAATAAATTACGTTCACCCAGATTTCAGTGTTTTGTTTCCTAGTTTGGTAGGAAATGGAAACATCACATAAGAAATGTTCTTAACGTTTTGGGAGGAGGGAAATGAGGAAAGCTGCATATTGTTGGAGGAAATTTTTGCTAGGAAATTCTAGCTAGGAAATTTTTTGCTAGGAAGCTGTATCGATGACTTTGAGGAACCCTTGCTCTTGTTTATGGCCGATGACTTCAGACATTTTCAAGACTTATTCTGCAGGATTGCAGATCCCCTGCAGATTCCTTTGGAGGAAGTCAAGGATTAGCATCATAAGATGCTTGATATCCTCCACACGTCCTCTTCCTTCAGAATTGTACTACTGATCAATGAAGCTCTTCTAGACTCTGCAAAAGGGCTCTGACAGACCCGAGCATCCATCCCTCTGACTTGCAAACCTGCTGACAAAAAGATAAATGTCTATCAGGGATGGTCTAGACAGCATTTGGTCCTGCCATGCGGGCAGGGGACTGGACTCGATGACCTCTCGAGGTCCCTTCCAGTCCTAGAATCTATGAATCTACTCCTCAGGGGGCTACCTCTCACCCCCCCCACTGAAGCAACAATTTTGAAAGGCCTCGAGGCCCCAAGAAGCGCCCCCCTCTTCCAGTCATTCCCACCATCTTTGAGGTCCCACCAGTTTGGTGACCGACAAGCTCTGTTTCTCCCATCATGGAGACTAATCACCTCAGACAGGTGGGTTCTAGAGATAATTAAGGAAGGATATTCCATCCCCTTCATATCTGTCCCACCCTGCCACCGCCCACTTCCTGTCCCTCTTCAGGGACCCCCTCACAAACCCATTCTAGAGGGAGAAATAAATTATCTTCTGCAACTGGAAGCCATAGAACTGGTCCCTTTCCAACACAGGGGACAGGGTTTCTACTCCCATTATTTCCTCATCCAGAAGAAATCTGGCAGCTGGCAACACATCCTGGACCTTCGCAATCTAAACAAGTTCGTCAAACTGCAACACTTCAAGGTGGCTACCTCTCCACTATTATCCCAGCACTGGAACAGGAGGACAGGTTTTCTGCCCGTGACCTCCAAGACACATACTTTTATATTGTAATTCACTCTGCCCACAGACGATTTTTCCAATTCATCATGGGCAACAACCACTACCAGTAGAAGGTACTGCCTTTCGAACTATCGACTGCCCCTTTGGTGTTCTTCAAGGTCCTGGCAGTAATCGCAGCCTGCCTAAGGAAACAAGGCATCATCATCTTTCCATACTCGAACAAAACTGTCTCCTCAAGACCCCTGCTGAGACCGACATTCTCCGAGCCGTCTACAACAATGAACTTGTTTACAAAGCTAGGCCTCCTCATGAACCTAGAAAAGTCCACTTTAATGCCAGTACAACACCTGGAATTCATCGATGCATAATTGGACACCATACAAGCCAGAGCCTTTCTACCGCTTCACAGATTCTTGGTCATACTAGATCTGATATCCAATGTGCGGGGTCTGCCCCCGGATCTCTGCCAGGACATGATTCCAACAACAGATTCCTCCCTAATCAGTTGTGTCCCCTAATCACACAGTGCAGGGCAGATGGTTGTTAACAAAATCCACTATACACATCAACCTCCTAGAACTACGAGTGGTCCACGATGCCTGACGACATTTCCTCCCTCTCCTTGAACGTCACACCATCAGAGTCATGACAAACAATCTCGCCTGTATGTTTTACATCAACAGACAATGCGGAGCATGTTCCCACTCTTTTGCTCAGAGGCACTCAAATTGTGGAACTGGTGTATCCAGCACAACATCACCATTTCAGCAGCATACCTCTCCGGATACCAGAATACCATTGCGGACACATTGAGCCAGAGATTCTTCCTTCAGCCCATCTGCAGTTGATAGGGATGTCCTATCATAGATCTTTTTGCTATACCGCAAAACACCCATTGCCCTCAATTCTGTTCCAGAGCAGGACTGGGACCCGGATCGCATTCTTTATCGCATATAGTACACCACTCCTCTGTGCCTTCTCTCCATTTCCCCTCCTATTCCAGATACTTCACAATATACAGGAGGACCAAGCTCACATCATTCTTATAGCTCCAACATGGCAACAACAGGTTTGGTATATTTATCTCCTTCACATGATAGAATGCCAACCGATCGCTCTCTGTCCAATACCACAGCTCCTTTCACAGGATGTATCCTCCATCCCAATCCAGAGATGCTCCCCTTCAAAACCTGGCTCCTCCATTGTTCCAGGATTCAGAAATAACCTGTTTGGATGCAATGAGATACTTTTGAGTGGCAGGCGTGACACAACTAGATGCACTATTCCATTTGAATACACCATGATCAGCTTCAAAAATGGAACACTACGTACTTTGAGGATCACATCCTGAAAGAAATCTTTCCCAAACCCCACTTCTGGCCCTCAAACAGCCATCCAACCTCATCAAGCTCATCATCAGAAGCAAGCTCCATGCAGTCAAGGAAACACCACCTGAAAGCACCAGACCCTACCAGAACAACAGATGCAAAACCTGCAGACACATCACCACGGCTGTGATGATCAATATTCCCCCAATACACCTTTCAAGATCAATTGGTTCTACATATAAGGGATATCTCAGTGGTTTGAGCATTGGCCTGCTAAACCCAGGGTTGTGAGTTCAATCCTTGAGGGGGCCACTTAGGGATCTGGGGCAAAAAATCAAGTACTTGGTCCTGCTAGTGAAGGCAGGGGGCTGGACTCAATGACCTTTTGGGGGTCCCTTCCAGCTCTATGAGATAGGTATATCTCCATATATTTTATTTATTTATTTATCACAATATGTGGTGTTACCTGATCCAGTTTATCAAATACCCCAACAACAACTATGTGAGTGAAACCAGCCAATCACTTTGCTCTCAAATGAACTCTCAAAGAAAGATTATAAAAGACAAAAACACCCTATCACATGTGAGTAAACACTTAAGTGAACACTCTGTGTCTGACCCCTCAGGCCTCATCATCAAAGGAAACCTGCACAACACCTTCAAAAGATGAGCCTGAAAACTTTAATTCATAACTCTGCTGGACGCTAAAAATCATGGACTTAACAAAGGCATTGGTTTTATGGCTTATTACAATTTTTAATGCACTCTGCTGCCTACTAACCCTCCTTTGTCCTAAAACTGGTGAGGTGTTCAGTGCCATCTTCATTTGAAGTGGTCTCCTACAATATTAATCTGAACAATCTGTCCAGCCTTGTATGTAGCTGTGACACTCTGGTTACCATTTCCTGACCTGAATAAGGAAGATCTCTGTGAAGCTCAAAAGCTTGTCCTCTCTACCAGCAGAAGTCAAGCCAATAAAATATATTATCTCATCCACCTTCTCTCTCATATCTAGGACCAACACAGTTACAACAACACTGCAAACTTAAAATGGATACTATTTCATATATATGCAGAAGTTGGTCCAATAAAAGATATTACCTCACCCACTTTGTGCCTTCATTTTAAGTGTCAATTAGTATGAAAGGTACAACCATTGTACTGAAATTGACATTTTTTACAGTCAGTAAATTGTTTTGGTAGACAGTAATGTTGAAAATTAAATGCATTATTGTATTAATTTAAAAGGCCTTTTTTCCTTTTCCTGCAGGTTTTTCGCCTGGACTAGACACAGTTGGAATTGAAGCAAAATTACAAGGTCAGTGCCTTTTCACCTTTCTGAGTACAACATGACATTTTGAGCCAGATTCTTCCACCATATCTGAATAGCTCCATTCATTTCCCTGGAACTACTGATGGAGCAAGATACTATTCAGTGTGATTAAGGTTGGCTGAATCTAGCCTTTTGTGAATTGTTAAAGCAACACTATTACTTTCAAGTATCAGAGGGGTAGCCATGTTAGTCTGAATCTGTAAAAAGTGACAAAGAGTCCTGTGGCACCTTATAGACTAACAGACGTCTGTTAGTCTATAAGGTGCCACGGGACTCTTCGTCGCTTTTTACTATTACTTTCATTTAACTTACATGCTATTCCATATTGTAAATACTGGACTTTCCAAATATGATTCTTTTACGAAAAACAGATTTCATAATATGGCGAAACAATAAATACTCCTCTTCCCAAGTTCTTGCCCACATGTACAGGTATGTATATCCTGCTTCTTGTATATCCTACTCATAAATCAAACTTTGGATACAGTAAGAGTCATTTCATTTTGAATGCTTTTCATTTTCCTTCCTTTCCCTCCATTGATTTGTCATTTGATTTAATTTCTTTTCACATTCCTTCAAAATTTGCTCTACAGAAATTTAATATCAGATTTCCTCTTTCCACAAAACTTAAATACCTGCAGCTTGCCCAAAAGCAATTTAAAAACTGCATGCTTGATGCACATGGGGCAGCAGTAGTAGAGACTATGTGCGGGGGAACTTCAGACTGCCTTGTATTATAGAAAACTTTGCATCAGGCCTCATAACTCCCTGAGGAAGGTGGGAGGAGAATTTTGTACAGGTCAAGGGCATGGTATTTTAGGCCAGTGGGAGTGTATCCAGTGAGCTATAGGAGGGCCTTATATGCTATTCTTTCATGTTACCTATATTGATGGCTGTGATCAGGGGCAGCTCTATGTTTTTTTGCCACCCCAAGCACGGCAGTCAGGCGGCCTTTGGCAGTGTTTCTGCGGATGATCTGCCGGTCCTGCGCCTTCGCTGTACCCGCCGCCAAATTGCCACCAAAACTGTGGGACCAGCGGACCTCCCGCAGGCATGCCGCCGAAGGCTGCCTGACTACCGCCCTCATGGCGACCAGCACGCTGCCCCCCGCGGCTTGCCGCCCCAGGCACGCGCTTGCTGCGCTGGTGCCTGGAGCTGCCCCTGGTTGTGATTTGGCTATGTATACAGTCTGGCTGGTTTAGACTGAGGATTCCATTCCCCAGGACCATGAGATTTTTGACATGGAGCAAAGCCCTTCAATGCATATTCTGCTCTATTGCTAAAGATTTAGCATTTATTGCTTGATTTATTCATTCTGTTTATGTATGCCAGGAGAAATCTTACACATCTTGCAAGATTTGTATGCATAAAGTGTTCCATAACTTATTTAGTCATACCTCAAATCTATTTGATTTATTAGGTCTTCTAAGAATTATTTTGCTATGCTAAAGTTGTTCTAAGCTTGGTTATACATTTATTCATATAGCAAATAGATAAACCAATGCCAGGAAGTAAGATAAGATAATTCAATCAAGCAATTAAGGGACCCCTTGTATGCTGTATTGTTAAAACGGACATGTAGCATCTGACTTTGCAAATACAAAAAGATCAATTATATTCTTCAGTTCTCAGGTTTTTATAGAATAGTCTTTAACTATTACTTAAAGAATTTTTAAAAAGACGATTTTGTTATGGCTTGAACATAAAATAATTATTTACTTTAAGGCTCTTTAAATATTAAAATTACTTCTCAATTTATGACAATACTATCAAATTTCCCAGATGAAACTCAACAGTTTAGGGGTCAGCCCCTCCCGTCTTTAAATGATAAAAACAAATATGCTATACTTTCTTTCATACTGTCTCCAATATAAGAATTATATGAAATGCAAAATAGGTATGGTAATAGAACATTACTTGCCAAGATTTTAACCGCACAAATCTGGAAATTCAACTTTATTATTCTAAAAGATATTGTAACTCAGCCCTCTTGCACATATGCAGTATTTTGTAGTAATGTATATTCTGTTAATTATAACAGATCTTTATATATATGTGTATGAATATGTATATATAGTGTATATACAATGTGGATGATTTGTGGTTGCTATGGGAACTACAACGTTGAGTTTCTTGACATATTTGCATTGAAAAATCTCAACATTGTATTAATGTCATTTTTGCACTTAATTTTCTTGGTTTCGAAAGAGATAAGAACAAAGGAAACACTTTGATCATCATCATCATCATTCAAATATCCACTGCTAGTGACTACATAGGTTTATTTGAATTTGTAACCATTGAAATAAATGCAGGCACAGTTACTATAATGTACATATACCATTAAAAACTCAATCACACGTGCATTTGAATAGCCATGCCTTGCTATGTTGTTAAAAATTAGTGAAAATATTGTATTGTGTTGGATGATTACTAGTGGACTCTCAACCTTTTCAGAGCTTAAGTTGACATTTTAAACTTCTCAGATCTAGTTTCTTTTACACTTTCTACAATTTTAAAGTGAGGTTGGTTGGTTGGTTTTTGTTGCATGTATAGTTGAGCTTGAGCCTGCCCCAGTGAATTTAGTAAGAATTTTTGCCACTGACTTCAATGGGAAAAGGATCGTGTGCTTAGGCCTTCTGTTGAGTTAAGTGGAGTTACTCTGGCTTTACACTGTTGTAACTTAGACCATAATCTTTTCCTTAGTATATACAAAAATATTGTATCTTTTTCCTGCATGTTCGAAAAATTAATTTCTCTTTTCAAACTCTGGACAGAATTGTGTTTGAAGAATTTGAACGATTTGTCATCTCTTGATTTGATCAAGATGGATGAAGAATTTAATTTCAAACCTACAGGTAACATTTACTTCATAATATAATTTAGACTATAGTATTGAAAACGTATTTTTAAAATATTTTTATAAGTTTTAAACATTATTCTTGATATGCATTTATCATAAGACATACTAAGGTGCACAGAGATTGTGCAGTGAACAGAAAACCATTCAGGAGAAAGGTTGTCCTCAGGTACATCTGTGTACCTCCAGTGGAGTTCTACAGATGTAGCTGAGGGCAGAATTTGGCCCATAATGAACATATTCCGTATTTTATTATCTGAGCTGAATTTAATTTAGCAAATGATAGAAGTTGTATTCTTAGGACCATATACTGATCTGGATCCCTGTGCAAATCCTCCTATTAAATCACTGGAAATTCTGCTGCAGATCAAAAGATGGCCTGGTGACAGTGATCTATGTATAATAGTATAAGGAAAATAAAAATGCAGTTCTGTTGCTTAGAAGAAGCAAGTACCCTACACCTCTCTCTTTAAAAAATGCACTAAATATTTTTAATCTTCATCTACAGAGACTGGGAAACTAATGGCTTGGTACTATATTGCATTTGATACAGTGAAACAGTTTTCCACAATTAATGGAACAGAAACTTTATCTGAACTGGTAATATAATTTTTCTAAGAATATATATCTATATCTATATGTACATCTGTAAGTTTAAAACAGAATTGAAGCCAGTTTATATTGTTTTTCCTTACACCAAAAAATTATGAAGTTCAAGATGTATAAGATGTATGCAGTATGATTTTTTTCAACGGTTTTAGTCTCTGAGATCTTCCAATTGTCCCATCTTTTACTCTTCTCAGTTACGTAGCACTGAGTCATCTTACCCTTCTGAATGAAGGAATTCTGAAGCAATTCTGATTATATATAACATACTATATTGTCTTGTGCTGTTACTTCCATTATGTCTTACTACTAACAACAATTGCATGAAAACAGGATCTGTTAAACAATGTTAAATTGTTACAGATCACAATGATATCCGGCTGCATTGAATTTTCAGATGTCAAGTTAAGAATAAATGAGAAGAAAATATTGAACACTTTGAATAAAGACAAGAACAGGATAACTATCAGGTACAAAAAAATCAATGAATTAATGTTCAGAAAGAAAGTATAATTTTTAGTTAAAGTGAATAGCAAAAAATCAGTATGTTTTATTATACAGATTTCCAATGGAAGGGAAGATAAAAACAAGAGAAATGAAAATAAACTGGTAAATATTTTGTCTTATCTCATTGGCTTGAAAATTAAAAACCCTGATCCAAACTCCTATTGACTTCATTGTGTGCAGGCTCATGCCTTTTGATGCCAAACAATGTTGCTTTTATCTTGAACTTGCCTTTGTTTTTCAATGGAGTCTTTGACTCTTGTTTTATTATATTTTGTTTACTAATATTTTTTATATACTAAGAAATATTTCTTTTTCAGTCTTATTCAGGCTCAATTAGGATGCATTCCTATTCAAGACTTCACTTTGACACAAGATATAGGCAAAATTTTCAGGCATGGCGTAAGAGTTACTAAATGTATGTTAAAATTTAATGCATTTTGATATATTTAATAATAAACTGTATTATATTATTAAATATATTTTTTCTTTTGTAGGGTTATCTGACTTTCTGGCATCACGTAAAAACAATTTCCCTGCATTATTAAACTCTTTGATTTTAGCTAAGTGTTTCAGGTGCAAACTGTGGGAAAACTCTCTGCATGTATCCAAACAGCTAGAAAAAATTGGTAGGTACCAGAAAGAAGTAGTAATTATAATAGTGTGTCAAAGTTCATCATTAACTTCACTGTAAACTTTTAGAAGATCTGTTTTCTGGACTAAATAAGTCTTCCAACTTTTCATTTGCCAGAATCATGGTAGAAAAGACTGTTGCAAAGATGATTAGTTGACAGACCAGTACAAATTCTTTCAGAATCAGTAAATTATTAACTGGATTAGTAACTAGAATGAAAACGTTGATCTAGGAATAACAACAAAAATACATTAGAGAAAACATTTAAGGAACTTTTTCCAGAGATTTAACAGTATCAGATTCATGTTTATAAAGAAAATTGAACTATCCTTTGGCAGAAACAACTGATATTTGAACTTTTAATTAATCTTTTTGTAATTTGTGATGTACCCTGCAAAATATTGAATTTCTGCTGCTTTGCTGATAATGTACACAATCCTGTCCTATTACATTACTGTTTTGCTCAATGGTAGACAGTCTTTTAATTGAAAATTCACACACAGGGCACTTTCAAGGATGACATAATTGTGACGAATGTAGTATGTTAATGATGTCTGAGACAGGCTTTAAAATAACTTATTTATTTACCTAACAACAGGAGATTACATACAAAATAAATACAGGACTGATGCTGCTGTAATCTAATCTTGCCGCCTGAGTCTGTGCAGCTGCTTCTTGGTGCTGTGTGGGAGACAGGAATAGTGGTACTGCATAGAGTCCTACAGAATGTGTAGCGACTTCCTGCTACAGTTTTAGCTCTTTAGGACACCTTCTCTTTTTAAAAAAAAATCACCATATTCTCTAACTGAACAAATTCTAACAGTGATTTAACTTAACATTTTTAATGTTGTTTTTACAATATCAGCCAATCTAATTAATCTTCAGCACTTTTCTGTATCTGCAGTATTGGGGGTTTTAGGCATGTCTATGTCTTAAACAGTCAGTTCACTCTCTTTGAAATAGTCTGAAACACAGTCGATCCATTACACTTTTTTGTGCTTCTCGTGATTTTTCACATTGCAACTGTGTTGCTCTATAATTGAGTAGTGCTTAATAAATTGCCTTTTTCCCTTCACTCTACAGAGTCCACATTCTTCAAATCTGTTTTCTTGTGGGTATCAAGAACTAGATCAGGGGTCGGCAACCTTTGGCATGCGGCTCGCCAGGATAAGCACTCTGGCGGGCCGGGCCAGTTTATTTACCTGCTGACGCGGCAGGTTCGGCCGATCGCGGCCCCCCACTCGCCGCGGTTCGCCGTCCCAGGCCAATGGGGGCGGCGGGAAGCCGCAGCCAGCACATCGCTCGCCCGCGCCGCTTCCCACCGCCCCCATTGGCCCGGGACGGCGAACCGCGACGAGGGGGCCGCGATCGGCCGAACCTGCCGCGTCAGCAGGTAAATAAACTGGCCTGGCCCGCCAGGGTGCTTACCCTGGCGAGCCGCGTGCCAAACATTGCCGACCCCTGAACTAGATGATGTACTGAATTTCATAAGTTTTAGCCAGATCTATTAATTCTTGTATTCTTGAATTGTGGTCCATTGCAGTCCTTGAAATTCCATAACATGCAAATACAGACTTAGTGATCACAGTTGAAGCTGTGGTATCTTGAAGTATCAATCTAGAAAGTGGTTAAAATAGTCCATTATGATCAGGTGATCATGTCTGGTGGGCAAACAAATCCATTCCGACTTTGCCTTCGAGTATTGTAGGTTGTTCATGTGGTGTCATGTTTCTTTCCCATTGTGTATCTCTGTATTTCAGGCAGGTTCCACACTTGCTTATTATTTCATCCATATCACTGTTTATATGTAGCCAGAATATTACTTCTGCTCTTTTTTTTTTTTAATTAATCATTCCAAGGAGGTTTTGGTGTGGGACTTAATTCTCATGTACAATAAAGTCCCTTTACAACGCACTGGGAGTGGGAGTAAATGTACTTTTTAAAGGGGCCCTCATATAAATGAGAATCAGGTCCATATTCTTTCCAGTATTTTTCTTCTTATGACTATGGAAATTATTGTTTTTGTACATTTCATGAATACTCCCAAAATCAATGAGAGGTTCATTTTTATATGGTGAATAATGCATGTGGGGAAATGTTGACTCCATCCAGTACTTAGAGCATGTATTACTGCTTGTATTGTTTCATCCTTAGCTGTTTCTCTTTCCTGCTAATCTTTTATTTGTGGCAAAAGGGCGCGTGGTGCTTTTCTTGGTTTCACATGAACTGGTAACTGCTTATTCTAGATCAACTATTTGGAAGGTAGCAAAGAGAACATATGCTTTTGATGGCATCTATTTGGAAGGTGGCAAAGAGAACATATGCTCTTGACAGTCTGCAATTACTAGATGATGTCCTGTCCAGAACTATAGGATTAAACTATACTTTTGTACTTTCATGGTCTGTCTACACTGCAATAAAACACCCGCAGCTGGCCCGTGTCAGCTGACTCAGGTTCGGGCTGCAGGGCTAAAAATTGCAGTGTAGATGTTGGGGCTCGGACTGGAGCAGGTCACAGATGCTGAGCTCCAGCCCGAGTACCAACATCTACACTGCAATTTTACAGTCCTGCAGCCTGAGCCTTATGAGCCCAAGTCAGCTGCCATGGGCCAGTTGCGGGTGTTTTATTCCAGTGTAGACATATACACAGAAGTAACTTCTGTATTCTTCTCAAAGTCCTTTCTTGTGTGTTGTATTCAGTGGGTTAAGGTCAATTTCAGCTTTTCAGCTACAGTTGTACAGAAAATTGTGAACTTTGTACAGCTATATAAAAAGCCCACATCTTTCTCTCTTTTGGTTTCCTCTTGTATGTTTTTCTGTTGCTGTCATAGCTCTTGCAGCATATTTTATTGACAGCCATTCATTTTCATGCCTCTGTAGTAGTGGTAGGGTGACCAGATGTCCCGATTTTATAGGGCCAGTCCCGATTTTTGGGTCTTTTTCTTATATAGGCTCCTATTACCTCCAACCCCCCGTCCTGATTTTTCACATTTGCTGTCTGGTCATCCTAAGTAATAGAGCTCCCAGGTTCCTTTTGAAGGTACTCTTTCGGTGGGTCAAACAATTGCTGAATTAGAGTTGATATCAATACTTTCTTCAAATTCTTGAATTCTTTCATGCTCTGGCAGCTAACTCAATCTTTTATCTTTGTGAAGTGAGGTGAGTTATTCTAACTACATAGTTGGGTGTGAATTTACTGACATAGTTCAACATGCATTGTGGTCTTGGATTTATTTATTTTTATTAAATTTTTGGGTCTCTGTATGTCAGTGTTGCATAAATCTTAGAAACTTCAAGCTTTGTGGTCAATTTATCTCCTAAATGTGTGATTTTTTTTTTAATTGACACGTGACCTTGTTCAATTTAGGACTGTTCTAAATACTTCTTGCATTTTCTAGTACCCTCCACATTTCTCCCTGATGTTCAGCAGAAATGCTGCTCCAGGCTATTATATCAAATGCCAAGTTTCTCCTCACTTCTTCTGGCAGGCAGGATTATGACCAATCACCATCCAGGGTTTTTTCACCTCTTCTGTTTCTTCAGTTTTTTAGCTGCTTCACCCAGAGTATTATGCAAAAAGGCAACTTCTATATCTGCATCTTGTTCTATTTGTCTCCCAACCAGAGAATGAAAAAGAAAAAGGGGGAAAAAACCATATCCTTATAGTAACGTTTTTTCCTTCCTTTTTTGACAGAATCTCCGACTACTTCAGCTAGGCAGTGGCTAAAGCAAGTTCAGGAGCTGTGACAAACAAAATTAGTCAGCTAGTCAGCTTCCTTAAAGGGGGATGAAGGCTCACCTAAGAGGGTAGAGACATTTGCTGAAGTAACAGCAAACTAATAAAGTGATTGATGCAGACTCTGGGGCTGGAAAAGACAGCCTGCACAAAGTTATCACAAAGCGGGAGAAGAAGAGGTCTGTTAGGAAGAGAGGCTCTCCCTAAGTCAGACCTGGAAGAGGTGCTTCAATACTTCATTGAGGGAAGTGATCTCAACAGGCCCCTTCCTTTTCTCTTACCTAGTCCTCCTTGGCTGCTAAATCTTACCAGGAGACTAACCTTTCCTCCCAGAAGTTATCTAAAAAGGCTTGAAGGCTTCTAAGTTGCTGAAGGCTTCTAAGTTGCTTATTCTTAGCCTTCTTTCACTGTTCCTAGAAAATTATTTATGATGAATGCCGATACTTTTTGTTCTAGTGCTGGTCCCTGTGTGAATTCCACACGTGGGTATGCATGCGTACCATGCACCCAAGTCCAGAGATTTTAACGAGCTGTGTCTGTTGCCTTGCACATGTGCAGTAGGTCTCCTTGTGCTCCCAAGTGAGGGTATAAGAAGTGTGTGGGTCAATGCCCCCCAGTTCCTTGTTACCACTGCATGGCTTGATGCAGAATCTGTAGTCCTCGCTTCAGTTTTTCAAAGAACCTGTAAATAAAATTGTAAATAGTTATTCTTCCTAGATTTAATAAAGTTATAGTTTTAGTGTAGCTTCCTTCCCAGACTGGGGATTCCCTCCCCACAATCTGGGACTATGCCCAGAGTCCTGGGCTTCAAAAACTGCGTCTTCTGCCCTAGATCCTTCTCTGTTACCGATAAACAGCAACACTTTCTCTACTGTCTGAGTGAGACACATATTTCTGCAAAGTGCAGTACTTGGCACTTGTTTCCACCAATGGCTTGTAGAGCCTGTGAGCTTCACTTTAGGAAACACTTGATGGAGAAGGCCATGAGGCCCCTTTCCAGTCTGGGCCAGGGAGACATGAGTAGGAGCGGAGCTTTTGGTTTCTAAGCCCAAAGACCCTTCGGGTCTTCCCATGAGAGTAAGGGACACTGTTATGGGCACAAGGGCAGATCCCCATTGAGGTCTATCCATAAGAGACATGGTCCTTTCCTGAGCCCATCAAAGTCAGGTGCCTTCACACGCAGACCCCAAGAAACTGGCTCTGCTAAAACCTCCTAGATTGCAGGGTAAAGTGTGTAGGAAGGATCTGACATTTCCGTCAGTGATTCTGTCACCAAAGCATAAGGACTGTTATCTGCCTGTTCCATCTACAGGTGCAGGTCTGGACTTCTTGGTTCCGACTCGTCCACCCAAAGAATATACCTTACCCAGGGACACACTGTTATTGTTGGTGCCGACCACTGGGACCCGTTGCAAATCAGGACACACATAGACCTACATGGCACCGGCGGATATCTTTCTTTTCTACTTGCAGTCCCCCCGTCTTCTCTGGCCCAGCCTTCCTAAGTGTCCTCCAGAACAAAAATGCAGTGCTCTACACAGGATAGGATCACCTACATCGATGGGCGCATATACATTCCACCGAGGTGCCCCCGGCTAGAAGGGCTCCATCTTTGCCATGACCCTCCATTGACAGGCCACTTTGGCCACCTTAAGACTTCCACACGCCTTCCCATTTCTTCTGGTGGCCCCGTAGGCAAACTGAAGTCCAGGACCATGTTGACTCTTGTGGCCTGTTTGCTCACACCAGGATGCCCCAGTACTCCAGAGACCCCGGGCCTCAATCACCCTGGATTCCATAGTGCAATTCCCTTCCTTTGGCCACAAGTCGCCTTAACTGTTGTAGACCAATTGATCAAAATGGCGCATTTCATCCACTGTATCGGCCTAACCTCTGCTGAAACAATGGCTCGACTCCTAGCAGTTCATGTGATCCATCTTCATGGGCTTTCAGACTGTAGCACTTTGGACCAAGGCTCTCAGTTGGTCTTACGCATTTGGCATAAAGCCCTCTGGCTAATGGATGTTCACACTTTTACTTCCTCCATGTACCACTACCAGACAGATAGGCAGAGAGAGAGGGTGAACTAAGTATTAGAGCAATACCTATGGTGCTTGGTCAACTACTATGAAGATAACTAGTTGTCCCTCCTTTTTTATGCCAAGTTCTCATACAACAACGCTGATTGTGCCTTCTTTGCAAATTATGGGTTCCAACCTCGCTTTCACCTGGCCTTATCAGCAGCCTCCATGAACCCAGCAGCCGGTGACTGAAACCAACAAATTCACCATATCCAGGAGAAACTTAAGGACCACCTTGAAGATGTGAAAAGGAACTACAAGCAGTATGCGGCTGTTGACCCCAGGAAGGCCCAGCTCTCATGGTGGGTCAAAAGGTCTGGCTTGCAGCAAAACACCTCTGTATGAACAGGCCATCCTTCAAGCTAGACCACCAGTTCCTCAGACCCTTCCAGGTTTGTAAGCAAATCAACCCTGTTACAGTCAAATGGCAGCTTCCTCAATCTCTTGAAAGTTATCCAGTTTTCCATGTATCCCTCCTGAAGCATTACACAGAGGGACCCCTTTCTTGATTCATCCCAACAGCTGCCCCCACCAGTCCAGGTCCAAGGGCATTTAATCCATGCTATCCTGACTCTAAGCTGAAGAGGGAGAGACTGTACTACCTAATCAATTGGGAAGGCTAGGGTCCTGAAGAAAACTCCTGGGAACCTGCTACCCATGTCCATATCCATGTCCCTGACCTGCTAAAAAGTTTTCATCAAGACCCCTCAGATAAACCAGGCTCAGTGCCCATCTCAAGGAAGGATGCCTCTGAAGAAGGTGATGATGTACAGATACAGGGACTAGAACCCAGGTCTTCAGAATGTAAGACAGCTGACATTCTCACAGTGCCATCAGGAGGCCCTGCAGAGCCATAGTCAGGAAGCACTATGGAGACCCTGAGTGGCAGTAGCCTGCGGCCCTCTGATTGGTCAGCCACCTTATTTAACCCTGGTGATTGCCCCAGGAAATTGTCTGGGAAGCCACACAGACTTTGGGCCGGCTGCAATTCCAGACCTCACCTTGTCTCCTGATTTCTGGTCTCGAATCCGAGCCTGACCCTTGCTCTTGCCTCCTGACTCTAGCCTGGTAGTACCTCTGATATCCAGGATCTGACTCCAGCCTTACTCTGACCCTGATTCCTGCCTCTCAATTCCAGCCTTGTACTACCTATGGTCTCCAATCCCAGTCTGACTTTGATCCTGACTCTTCGTATTGAACCTAGCTCCAGCGATTTCCTCCGACCCCCGTTCACTGATTACCCACCCTGATGTGTGGACCCCAGACCAGTTGTGACCTCTAGACCAGACCACCTATGCCCTGGTCCCTTACAACACATTTGCTAGACATGCACTAATCCAGGCCTCTGCTGCAGATTCAGCAATGGGATCTGCAGTACTGCAAGCATCTTTGCTGCCTGCTTCCTCACATCCACCTCCAGTCTGATCACAGCTTGCCCATCATCTACATGTGGAATACACATAGGGACCAGGACTTGAGGAAGAAATGGAGGTTATGTACTGTAACTGGAAATTCTTTGACATGTGTGTTCACTATCTATAGTTCACTACCCGTCCTCCATCCCCTCTGCTTTGGATCTGATTAGATTTGCAGTAAGAAGAGGAACTGAAGGGGCAACGACCTGCACTGCCTTGCTTGGGAGAATGAGGAGACCTACTGCACACAGGGCCGGCTCTAGGCACCAGCGTTCCAAGCATGTGCTTGGGGCGTCAGTTTTCAAGGGGCGGCATCCAGCTCTTTGGGGCAGCACTTTTCAAGGGGCGGCACTCCAGCCTTTTTGTTGTTGTTGGTTTTGCTTCGGCAGCGGCATTCCGGCTTTTTTTTTTTTTTTTTTGCTTGGGGTGGCAAAAAACCTGGAGCCGGCCCTGACTGCACATGTGTGGGCCAACAGACACTGCTTGTTAAAATCTCGCACTTGGGCATATAGTGTGCAGCTTGTGTAACCATGTGTTGAATAGAGATAGGACCACACATCTCAAAGAACTTCCAATTACAGTAAGTAACCTCCATTTCTTCCAAGTAGACTTTTCTGTCTAAGTTATTTGTATTCATGCCAGTGAGTCATAGTTCCAAGAAGGAATTTCCTGATTTGGAATCTAAGTGCTGACTCCCATACCCCACAAGGGGAGACTGAGGAATTGGGAATACTTGTAGAGGCATGTTTTTTTGTTTTGTTTTGTTTTTTGCAGAAGTCCCTGCTAGCTTATCCTTTAGTCCAATAGATCACAGAGACTGCCTGTTCTTTTCCTGATTCTAATCAGGTGTTTTGCTAAATCTGTTCAGGGACTGTGTATTCTCCCAGAAGATTTTGGAGGCAAGTGGCTCTCCCTAGAGTGGATTTTAGTTACATCTTGCTCAAAAAAAGATAGACTTCACAGGGATTTCTAGCATATGCTTAAAGGATCCCTTGGGTAATCAACAGGAGTCTCTTGCATGAAAACTTATTTTATTTCAGTGCCATGCTGTTTATTCATTTGTGTGTCCACATTAGTTATTTGCTGACTGTTGGAGTTTTTCCTGTGTAAAGCCTGCAGGAATTGGCCCTTGATCTGCCTTTCTTTGATTCTATAACTTAGTAAAAGACATTGTCATTTTCAAGTGTTTTATACTTCATTTTATTGCTTTTATGTTTTGTTTATACTGTTGTATAAATTGAACTAAACTGTATTAATTTTTCTGGCCACTTGAAGAGAAATAAAATTGTTTTCTTTTCAACAATAGTCATTGACCACCTCTTGAAAAAATGCTAGATAAAAGACCTCTTGTTAAAATTAGTTATGCTTTATATTTATTTGCCATAATGCAGTTGTTGAAAGTAATAATTTGGAATTAGGAATTCCATATAAAAATATTACAACATTTTTCATTTTTTACAGGTGTAACACTATCAAATGCAATGGTAAATGCAGGTCTGACATCATTTAAAAAAATTGAAGATGCAAATGCAAGGGAGCTTGAATTGGTATTTAAAATTTTATATGCCTATTTATATAAGGAAATGCTAATGTTTAATACTTAATAAGTTATAGACTCCAATGTTTTAAGTGGTTTATTCTTGTACAGTATCACACTAGATTAAAGAAATATGCAATTATCTGACAGAGGTAGTTGATTCTTTTCCTGAAGTTGGTTAAGTTGGTGTTTTGCTTCAATTATAAGTTACATCTTAATTTTACTGACATTTTTGTATTACCATATGGGGGAAGAGAGATTCACCCTAGAACTTTCCGCTAACTAAAAGAATAATAGCTCAGATTCAGGAATTTCATCATTATCCTTTTAGTAGTGGAAAGTCGTAGAATGAAATCCTGACCCCACTGAAGTCAATGGCAAAACTCCCATTGAACATGGGTGAGGCCAGGATCTCACTGCTGGTGCGGAAAGATGTGGGATTAAATTTTGCTGGGCTCTGATGCACAATTTCTTTGGCATTTCTGGTTTTTAAGTGTGATAGCATCCTCTCCCCACAGTGTGTAAGGTGCTCTTTCAGATCTCCAAATGTTGTGGGCTTCATTAATACTCTTGTTTTGCATTTGGGAATTTGTTAGATCTTAATTTGCCTTCTCTGCCTGTTTCTCCCCCCACCCCCCAGTTTCTTGTGTTTCATCATTTAATACATTAAAGTTTAGGACAACATAGTATAGATTCCTAATGTAGGCACTAGAGGCAGCTTTTTGAGGTCTGGCTCTACTCTGGAGAGAAGCAACAGTTTGAAGCATTTCTGGCTTTTTGGTTAGGTTGCTATTCAGGTTACCATTGGAGGTAGGGAGATAGGAATCTTATATTTGGTTTGTTTCTTTTAATGACTCAGATGGCCTTACTTGGTTCCTTGTCCTTGGTTTTAAATTTCTCTCATATGTAGTTTTTATATTATGATAAAATAATAGTAAAGTTGGAATGTCAAGTACTCCAAAGTTAGAAAATGCCAGTATTAAGATTTCCTGTGCAACCTTAATTTGGCTCCCTTTTGTTTATGCTTTATGATACAATATTTAATTATATGATCACAAATTACTTTCTCCGCAGAATCCCTGCCACATTCAGTGCGGTGCTGCCTGGCTAAGGCAGGTTAGTCCCTATCTTTTCTGACAGCAGTCTGCGCCCCGGAAGCGGGCAACAGCAGGTCCGGCTCCTAGGCAGGGGGACCACAGGGCTCTGCGTGCGGCCCCGGTCCCAAGCACCGGCTCTGCACTCCCATTGGCTGGTTCCCAGTCAATGGGAACTGGGGGAACGGTGCCTGTGGGCAAGAGCCGTGTGGAGCCGCTTGCACTCGTCCACCTAGGAGCCGGACCTGCTGGTGGCCGCTTCCGGAGCGCAGCGCAGTCTGTGGTGCCAGAACAGGCAGGAAGCCTGCCTTAGCACCGCCGCTGACCGGGAGCTGCCCGAGGTAACCCCGTGCCCCAATCTCCTACCCCAGCTCTGAGCCCCCCCCAAACCTGGAGCCCCTTCCTGCACCCCAAACCCCTCATCCCCAGCTCCGTTGGGTCACGGGCATCAACAGTTTTCTTAAACTGGGTTACCAGAAAAAATTTTTAAAACCACTGTTCTAGACCATACCCTCCACTACACAGCCCTGATTCAGTCCAGAGGAAGTCCCTCCTGTGCACTGAATGAGGCAGGAGCCTCAAGGAAAAGATATGTGGTCATGTAATCCGAGACCATATCGTGAACCATATACACAAGAGTGCCAAATTAAGATGGCAAAAGCTAACTCTTTGTGTGCTTGACTTTGCAATCTTTTTGTTCTTTTAACATAGCTTTTGTGTGTAATTTCTTAGATTTTTAAAAAAAGCAAATTGAAAGAACAAATACCATCACGTGTCTTCATATTGACATCCAAATGGTTCATCAGCCAGGTTAGAACCTCTAGATCCCCAGCATGACCTCTGCCACTGAAGCCAACACAGTAAATGATAGCAAGAGTAGGTTATCATCTGCTATGTGGACCAACCCTAGAGAGGGATAAGACACATTTTACCAGTATTTCATAGATATTTGCTCTCTTCAATTCTCCTTGCCTATTCAGTCCCAGTCTCCACACCTCAGGCTTCTTGTCCCAATCTCCTTGCTCAGCCAGTCCCTGCCTTCCCTTCCTCCAGCTCTTAGTCCCAGGCTCCAATTAGTCCAATGCTTCCCCCAGATCCCAGTGTCAACCACAACACCCGGTCACTGTTTCTCTCTCCCCTTCCCCCACTTGCAGTTTCAGTGTCACCAAGCTCCTTGTCACAATCTACTCCTTTCCTTCCCCCTGGTCTGGCTCTTGTTCTTTCCACATTCAAGTCAGGCAGCTTCCTCTCCCATGCTGCCTGGGCTTATCACAGGGTCCTTGAGTGCCCATGGGAGGCAAGCTCTACGCTTTCAGTTTTGGTGCCTGACCCCCTCACCTCCCCCCCGGCCCTGGCCCATAGCAGACAGGAGCAGCAATTACAGAAAAAGCCTTATTTCACTCCTGTATTCCTGTGTTTAGGCATGCTCTGTTGCTTTTTGGGCATGGTGCATGCCTAGTTTGAACAGCACTGGGAGCTGTGAGGGGATGGAGGCTGCATGCTCATTGAGAATGGACTATTCAGAGATTTTAGCTACTAAACTTTAAGAAGTCTCTACTGAGCATGTGAGAACTGAGATTTTTCAAAGGTTTATAATTTGGCCAAGTACGGATGGGTTTTCACATGAACAGCAAAATGCACATTCCTAATACAAAGGCCACTTTTGCCAAATGTCAGTTCCCTACTCCAAAGTCTGGGGGTGATAGAGCTTCTCAAAGAAAAAGTCACCAGAATTCTTTTGACATTGCAAAACAATGCTTTTTTCCCCTAACCTCATTCTTGGAAGAAGCTGAACAGTTTTAGCTGAGACATTCACCGTCCTGCCCAAAAAGATCAGCCTGTGACACTGAAAAATGGAAAATTTCAGCCTGTTGGTTAAAGTTTGACAGAGTTTTAAGTGACTGAAAATAGCGTCTTATAATTGGAAATGTCAGGAAACTTTAATAGGTAGTGCTACCAGCCTATAACATTAGGATAATATACATTTCCTTAGGGCAGAGGTTCTCAAACTATGGTCCGTGGACCACCGGTGGTCCGTGAACTCCATGCGGGTGGTCCGCAGATAGTTCCCTCTAAGGTGCGTGCCTGGGCGGCCGCACACAAAACAATGAAGGGCCACCCACCTAATTAGTAGAGCTGCGCAGGCATGGCTCCACAAATTAGGTGCCTGTACCCTGGAGAAGACGCACATGTAAGGTGAGGTGGTGGCCTTGGAGGGAATCGGGGGTAGGTGGTACGGGGCACTGGGGTGAGAAGAGGGGGTGGGGGAAATTTGGGATGTGCAGGGCTGTAGCTGCCAGGGAGAGATGGCCCTCCTTCCCAGCTCAGGGGCTGCCACACGGGGGAGAAAGGGCACATCCATCGCATTAGAAAGGTAAGACTACTGATATTAAAATATGAGTTGGGTGCTTTTATTTGTAGAACAAAAAAAAACGTTTATAATTAAGGGTTTTTTTATATGGTGCTTTTATCCAAATCGCTTTACAATAGTTAGCTAATGGTACAAACAACATTTGGAAAGATCATTAAGTGGTCCACTGAGACCCTCAGCAATTTTCAAGTGGTCCATGAAAAAAAAAGTTTGAGAACCACTGCCTTGGGGAACCCCTGTGGATGCTGGGTCATCTAGTAACTTCCTTTTATTATGGTATTGCCAATACTGCATCTAAAACACCTCCTTTCTCCTACTCCACTGTAATGTTGAGGAACTATGGTCCTTCCAAAATGACAATAGAAGCTCTCTATGGTCCCAAAACACTAATTTGTATGACTGAAGTTATGCTTGGACTTCCATATATGTGCTATCACAGTTTTCTCTCAAGAATAGCCCTTACCCAGGATTAGGGTTTTCCCCTCTTACACTTAATAGTATAATTTATCAGATAAAGTTGTTCATATTCATTCTAGCGTGATCTGATCCATTTTACTGGGGGCAGTCTTCTATAGCATTTCTTTTTTTGTGGGTGGAGGAGGGCTGGGACAAAGGAGTTCAATAGGTTCCAAGTTCCGTGCCTGTTGAGGATTATGAGTGAGATGAGAGTCAATCTCTGAGAGACTATTCTGCTTGTGGCTGAACAGTTATTGTACATCAAAGCAACAGATACTTTTTCTTGTCAATTCTTTCCTGGTTGGTGAAGTATTAACTGCTTCCAGTTAAGACATTTCTTCATCAGGATGAGGAAAGAAGAAATTATACCATCCCTGGAAAATAATTATCCCTCTTTAATAATAAGTACAGTATTTGCAAATTATGGGCCAAATCTTGAAACGACATGGAAACCTCCAACTTCTTTGATATTAAGGGTAGTTGTAGGTGAATAAGAACTGTCCATAGTTGATCCTGTGCATTCTCTTATTAAACTTCTTTATTTGAAAGTTATTTTTATTACTGGTAATACATGACTTGTAATATATCAGAAATAAAACTAAATATTTGCAGATTTTAAACAGACATCCTCCTTTTGGAAACCAAATAAAAGAATCTGTGCTACACCTGCCAAAATATGAACTTGACATTGAACAGGTAACTTCTTCCATTTGCTTTAGTTGGATAATGCTTTTATGATTGTTTTGCTTTAGAATTCTGCTAACATAGTAAAAATAAAATATTTCAATAAAATATTATAATATTAAATGTGTACATCCCCCATCAGGAAAACGAAACCAGTCATGCCCCCCCTTCAACCTTGCCATTTGTTGTTAAAGGCCTGCCCATTTAATTTATACATATTCTGTGTTCCTAAGAGTGTTCTTTGTGACCTCTGTATGGGCACACTCCACATTTTAGGAAATATTGTCATAAGAAATGTTCCTGAAACATAAGTTCATTCAAAGACTTCTTAAGTCAGTTGTCTACATTCTACACAAAATATCTGATCTCTTTCTTTTCTTGTTTCTTCTATTTGTCAGCAATCTTTTTATGTTAAAAGATGTGAAAGGAGACAGTTCACCTATTGATCTAGCTCTTTTGAATATGTAAATCTGACAGCTCTCTTCCATCTTAAATATCAAACATGAGGCAAAAAGAGGTCAATAAGAATTTTTTTCTGTTTTTAGATGTCAGATTCAGGAACATACAGAAACAATAGCTGATTAGAATCAAATAATTGATACCATGCATATCAAAGGAGGCATGAGCTAATGCTTTGGTTGGGAGACCGGAAATCCTGAGTTCTGATACTTACTCCCTCTCTGACATTGGGCAAGTCACTTAACCAGTCTGCCTCATCGTTCTTATCTGCAAAATGTGGATGATAACACTTAATTGCCTCATAGCGTTGTTAAGACAATTAGTTACAGTTTGTACTTCGAAGATAAAAAACTTGATATAAGTTTAAAGTGTTATGACTATTACTATAATAATGATCAATTCAGTTTTAGTCTGTCATTTTGTAGATTAGCAGAAGTGCTTGAATAATGTATTGGTAATTCTAAAATCCTTTTCAGAAGGAAAAGTTAACAATGATAAATGCTTCATCCCCAGACATATTTACATATGAATTAATAAGAGAAAAGGAGGATTTTCCTTGTCTTATTCTGTATTCTTTCCTGTGAAGCTAGTTCATGTTTATTTTGATACATATATTTGGGTCTGATACATTTTTGTTGATGCCAACAATGGAGGATCAGAATTTAATGTATTAACCTCTTTCAGCCAAGATTTATTGTGATTCTATTTTAATTTATGTAATCCAAATTGGACCCATAATAGCTGATATCATTAACTGAAAAAAACACCAAGACCATCTCAAATCAGCATTTGAAATAGCATTATATTGTTTATGAAAAATATACATACATGTAAAATACACTTCATTTTTACCATAAGTTTCTCCAAAGCAATTATTTCCTATATCTTCCATAAGAATTCTTCAAAATTATGGGCACAGTTCATTTCTCTAGAATTTGGCGATCACGTTTCTGGCTTCCGTTAACCACTGATTAATCATTTAAATGGTATAATTAGTATCCAGCAATTAAACTTAATAAAGGGATACGGAAGCTCTGATTGTTAGATTACCAAACTGAGCAAGACTGAACTATGCAGTGTTGTAGCTGTCAGTCCCAGGATATTAGAGAAACAAGATGGGTGAGGCAATATCTTTTACTGGACCAACTTCTGTTGGTGAGAGTGACAAACTTTCAAGCTGCTTCTTCTACCAGACCTGAAGAAGAACTCTATGTAAGCTTGAAAGCCTGTCTCACTTACCAACAGAAGTAGGTCCAATAAAAAATATTACCTCATGCCCCTTGTCTCCCACATAGAACTGGCAGTTGTGTCTGTAAGTCATTATAATAGGAAGGTTCTTTAGGGGTTTGTGAGAAAGAAGTTGATGGTCTCAATCTAGTTTGTAGTGAAAAAAGTCCACTCTCAAAATTGCCATGATTAGCACTCATCATTGCAGTCTTAACATTAGAAAAAGAATGGAGACCGAACTATCTTCACTCACCTAAAGTAGTCTCCTTCTAGATCAGACAAATAGACATTGGAATGGGGGAACAGGGCAGTGTTGTGAAAGCTTGCCTCGCTGCTGTCTGTAATGAACTTGTTATGTGGGTGAATAGAATAATAGTTGATTAACTTGCATCACCAGTCTGACATATTTTGAAAACATTAGGATTACAGTAACTCCTCACTTAAAGTCATCCCGGTTAACGTTTTTACGTTGCTGATCAATTAGAGAACATGCTCATTTAAAGTTGCGCAATGCTCCCTTATAATGTCGTTTGGCAGCCGCCTGCTTTGTCCACTGCTCGCAGGAAGAGCAGCCCATTTCAGCTAGCTGGTGGGGGCTTTGAACCAGGGTGTACCGGCAGCCCCACTATCAGCTCCCCATTGCCCTAAGTTCCCTGTGCGGCAGCCACCCAGCAGGCTATCAATTGCCAGTAGTTCAGCTGTCCCTCCCCCGACTGCCATGTGCTGCTCCTGCCCTCTGCCTTGGAACTGCTTCCCGGAGCCTCCTGCTTGCTCTGTTTGTGCGCGGTTGGGGGGGGAGGCGGGGGGCTAATGTCAGGGTGTCCCCCTCCCCCTGCTCCTGCACCCCGCTTACCCCTTCTCTATAGTGCAGGGGGGAGGGGACACGACAGGGCTCAGGACGGAGGGAGCTTGCTCGCAGCACGGGCTGTCTCAACTTGCTGATCTACTTAAAACGGCAGTGTACTTACAGTGGGGTCAGCATACTTAAAGGGGCAATGCACATCTCTCTCTCTCTCACACACGGTGTGTGTCTCTGTCTGCCATGCTGCACCACCTCAACCAAGCTTCACAATCATCATCGCTGTGTACCAGTATAAAAATTGTTTGTTTAAAACTTATACTCTGTGTGTGTGTGTGTGTGTGTGTGTGTGTGTATGTATGTATGTGTGTATATATATATAATTTTGTCTGGTGAAAATTTTTTTCCTGGAACCTAACCCCCCTAGTTACATTCATTCTTATGGGGAAATTGGATTCACTTAACATCATTTCGCTTAAAGTTGCATGTTTCAGGAACATAACTACAACGTTAAGCGAGGAGTTACTGTACTTAATAAAGTTCTAGTCAAATAGGTATTTTACAAATAACACATTTCTAGAAAGCACCTGGTTTAAAGACTAAAACACATCTTGAAATGCTAGTATAAACAGGGCATGAATCATTATTTCTGGTGTTTGAACTCCAGCAATGGATACATGATGAGCATTCATATCTTTCTTTGGATTTACTAGTAAACAGACTGTTCCACTGGAAGTCACTGATGTGCATCCCTCATAGAATCAGGTTTCTATTTTCCTTGGCAGTGAACAGAAGGGGTTTTTCTATGCTGTGACATTCATCTTAGAAGTGCAGAGTATCTTTGAACAGTCATTCAAACTTAGAATCTCAGCAATGAACTCATGATGATAGCCCTTTCTGGTGTATGAACAAAACAAATGTGTGTTCTGTTGAAATTGCACCTGTCCAAATTGAGCCTTTGTTTGTGCGTGGTGTACAAATTCATGAAAAGGCGTGTGGCTTACTCTGAAGTGTTTTTACTGGTTATATCATTTTATGTATGATTTATTTTCCTAGCTTACAAAATACAGTGATACAGTGGCTGAAATCTTAGTGACCATCATATTAACAAACTTTGAACAGCTTCAGATTAAGAGAACTGCACCAGACTTTCACTATGTAACCTTGATCATAGGAGATGCTGATAATCAAGTGGTTTTTAAACAGAAAATTATGTAAGTGTGATCAGTCATGTTATTTACATCTTTAGGAATGCCATTTTGTATTATTTCCATGAAGAGTCAAATAATATGTAGCTGGTGTAACATTTTTTTATATTAATGAGACTAACCAAATCTCTATTATTTTAGTGGAAGTCCTGCTGCAAATGGATTCCCTAGGCCTGATCCTCTGTTGCTTTGTGCACTGTGTAAAATGGGCATAAAGTGCTTCCTGATTTCATAGCATTTTACAGTTGCTTTGCACTGGTGTAAATGGCTAAACAAGGCGCAGTGCAATAGTCATGCCATTCTAAATATCTGTGTAATTATGTTATCAATTTTATTGATTATATTGAAGCCAAAAGCATCCAGTTTTAATATAAATATACAAAATTTACATTACTTAATGCTAATAGAAAGGAAACTTTTGAATTGTTACTCATGAAAATTAGGTACTGAATTATTTACATGGGCAGCACTTGCCTACCTTCCCTACACTGGTTTTTTTTCACCTGGCGGAGGAATTAGACACTCTCTCTCCAGTTGGATGAGCTGTACTTGAAGGGAATGGGAAACAAAGAGTAAAATAAATCTTCTCCAACTAGATGACCTGCACCTGCGTCCTGATCAAGTCCTCACAAAGAGGAAGGCTTGCTCTTTGCACCTTGCATCTTCAGGACCCTGGCTATCTTAGGGCTGCAGGCTGTGTGGGCACATTCTATTGAGAATGTTTTTAAGAGACCCTTCATCAGTTAGATCCCCTGAATCAAAACTGCTCTATGGTCTTTTACTAGATTTCCATACTGCTAGCATCACAAATAAAGTGACTTCTTTTAATAAAATGTTTACCACTATCTTACTGTCCATTGTGTTTACTTAATATCATTATATTATTATATGTTGCAGGGATTCTGTCTTGCTGAAAAATGGAAATTGGACCAAAAAAATTGAAGTGAAAAGAGCTCTTAAATCTGACGAACTTAGCATAAATTTAATTAGCTCTGAATATGGTAGGTTTATTGATATGAATATACTTTTAAAGATGTTGAATAAATAGGGAAACCAGTTTCCTTTATACCAAGCCAAAAATTTAATAAAAATGAATTAATTTTAAAATAATATTCTATTCATTGTTTTATTGTATGGCATACTACACTAAAAGCATTAATAATGAGATTTTTCTAATGTAACTGTTTCATCTAAATGTCATATACATTACCAGTCATCTCTCCTTGCTCCCTAGGATTTAACCCGAGCCCTTCTTCCCAAAACTCTTTAGAAGATGACTCCAAAACCCTTCACCCCGTCCATCCCCAAAGTTTTCCAATCTCCTCTCCATCAGTTCTGAGCCACTTACCAATTCATCATATCAGATTTGCCTGATTTAGCATTGATTCTCTTAATGGCAAATCCCTCCTAGTCTTTTAACCTTGTGTAGATTGTTCTGTTGTCCAAAGCTGTAAATATTAATAGCATTTAACATCAAAAGTACTATCGGCACTTAGTTGTACTTCTTGTGTAGCTGCAAATAGTGCTACTAATGTTCCCTAACAGCAGCTTGCAATGCAATGCTAAGGAGGTGAAAATTGTTCAAAATTGGATCAGAAATGCCCAAGACACAGTCCCACTTCCTAAAACAAATACATATACACATGTTAAAGTGAACAGTGTATATTGTACAGATTAGCTAAATGATTCTTGTAGGAACCATAACTTTAAATTTCCAGATTTTTTTTTCGTTTAAATCTCAATCACAACATTAAATGCAAAATACTATATTACTATAATGGTAAATTATGAAAACATACTGTATAACACTGTTCATTATAAAATTGGAAGTACAGTAAATGGTAATTGAAAAATAATTTTTTATATTTACATAAACATTTTTGTGGATCATTTCGAAAAGTTGGGGTGGATATTCAGCAAAACTATTCAGCCTTTTACTTAGGACCAAAAAGGTTTGGAAATGAAGTGGTTTTACAAAGAAAATTAGAAGCTGAGTCTTCACCTATGTATCATGCCTCTTCAATAAGATCAGCAGCAGCGAGAAAGGATACAGGTAATTAATAATACTCTAAAGAATAGAGTCCCACATCCTGCACCTCTTGAGGTCAATGGAAGTTTGGTCAGTTACTTCAATATGAGTAGGACTGGGCCCCGTATTTGGTCATCTTTCCTCACTTTTGAGTAAAATGTTGTATGAAAACACACTAGAATATATTAAGGAATTTAGTGTACAATGGCTTTGAATCTGGTATAGACAATTAGGACTATTTCCATCGAGTCCCAACAAGGGCATAGAGTGTTGCTCCATCTAGTACCTCATGCTTTCAGAGTTTTAGAGTGGTGTTGAGGTGATGCTTACAGCTTTTAGTGGGGACAATTATTGCTTTGCTATGAAAACAGTCTTAGCAACCCAAAGGGGAAGTCTCTCTGGCAAACATGTAGCAGTTGACTTTTTTGACCCAGTTATTTGGAGGTGAACAAAAATCTAGTGCCATGGATTACTTTGTTCCTTTTTCTCCCTGAGAAACCCTCAACAAAATCAGTGAAATAGAAAAAGTCAGCATTTCTTCTTCTTATATTACCTCAGGAGGTGCCTGTAACCGAGAGATCACCTACATGAAACTTGGGAACAGAGAATGCAGCCATCACTGTAAAAATAAAGATGTATGTGGACATGACTGCTGTGAGTTTCATGAAAACTCATTATTTCTAACATCTAAATTCAAAGGATCTAGTTCCCTCATTTACACAAGTGTACATTAGGATTTTGTTGATATCTATGGTGACATTGGTGTAAAAAGAGTACAAAGCAAGAGAATCATGCTTTAAAATGTCAATATAATGCAATCTAAAAAGTAAAAATTATTAATAAATAAATGCAGTAGAATTATTCTGTAGTGATTACAATGAAGAGTAATATTTTACAGAATTCGATAGCAATGTCAAGCTTCTCATATTTTTGTATGAAAACAAATGCATCAAAATTTGTCTTTTATAAAACATCAAAGATGAAATCTTAGCCCTGTTGAAGTCAAAATTGACTCAAATGGGGCCTGTATTTTACCCCTAAAATTTAATCTGAAGAATCTTCAATTCCTTTTCTTAGGTAAAGTTGGAGTTTCACAGAAATCTGAGTTAAAGAGAGATTCAAAGTTTTCTTCATACCTAGCTGATTTAAGGAACAGAAACTCAATTTCATCAGTTCCCCCAGTAAAACAATTAAAGGTTCGTTTTAACATACACACTCCTGAAAAAAAAATTATTTAAACATGTTTATTGAATATATAAGTATTGGTAGATTGAAGGTATTTTATTAAACACATATAGACACATAGGATCAAATGTATCCCATTGCTGTGAAATATGGAAATAGCGAAGGAGCACAAAAAGGATGAGAAAAGCCCAGTAATCTTGGAAAGGTATAGCTGCTAAGTGGTATGCTTCCCATGAGCCTGTGGAAGCCTTTCTCTGCAAACACTGCCTGATTTGTACTCTGCAGGTTTAGGAAAGTATAGTAGACTGAGTAGCAGGCATAGCTGGAAGCCACCACTCTATGTGACGACCTAGGGAAATACTACCTGAAATTATAAGTAAAAATTAATACTAGTGTCCTGAGAGAATTACGCTGCCAGAGGAGGTTTTAAGAGTAACATTCTTTTTAGATTCTTAGACGCCACAGAGTTTCAAGGCTAAGCACTTTGCCCCCTGGATGTGCCTGCAAACCCCTCTTCCATATGGGGAGAATGTGGCATCTGAATTTTTGCAATGCTTATTTCCCCCTCCCTGCAGGTTTTTCTGCAGTGGAGGATGATTTGACCCAGAGATAACAGAGAAAGAAATGTGGTTAACAGTCTGGGCTTGCTGAGATACTTGCATTACTCCAAGATCTCACTGGCTAAATTGAATAATGTGCGTAATAAAACTTTTAAAAAAATCTATTCCATCAAATAGCTGTACATTTTGTGCATTAATTGTATAAAATAGGAATAATAACTTTCTTCCTATAATGGCTTCCCTATTCTTTGGAAAGTGCAAGTGGTGTGATCCAAACTATTAAAATACAATAATACACTAATCATCTGTAATGATCTTTTTTTTAGATGCAGATACAGTTAAATAAATCTCAAAATGTGGATCTGAAACAATTTGTTTTTACACCGAAATCTTTGTTGCCAGCATTGCCAAGGTACTATATTATTGCTATAAATATAATAGAATTTAAAACCTGCTCAGTTAAAATTCTCTCATTGGCATAAGCAGTGAAGACATGTTTTCTGAAGCAAATTATTTTTAAAATGCAACTTTCTTGTGACTCTGTTTTACTGATTTGTATGAAGGTCTGACTATGTACAGTCTTCTGCCTCAGCTTCACGAGAACACTGGAATAATGTTAACATCCTTGGTAGACCTCAGAACCAACTGCAATCAGAGAGTTATGAAAAGAGTAGTAAGTTATTACTAATGTATGAGATTTTCTATGATTTTTTTCATTGTTTTGAATTAAATGTTTCTTGCAAAATTAAACCTGTTGAAATCACTACAGCAACCACCATAGTGCTGCAGGGAACTGCATATTTAGGGCTATACAATACGCTCTGTCAAGGCAAGGAACTTGCTTTGACATTGGCTTTTCTTCTAAAATCAATTAAAGTTGCAAGCAGAGCTCTCAGCCAATAAATGTCCCTTAAAGGAAAACTGTAGTGGTTAGTTCTAATACTTTAGGGCCTAATTCTGTAAATACTTATTACTGAGTTTGATGCTTATGACTGTGCTTATTCCCGTTGGTGCCAATTGTAATGCATCAGATAGTTTATCTCTATCTCCTTCTGCTTTCCACACACCTTTCCCATCATTAGTGGAGTATCTGAGTGAAAAATGAGCATTTTTGTATTGTTTGCTGGGTTGGGCCCTTAAAACAGCTAAATTAACATTTAGTAAAACCTCTCTCTCTATCTATATTAAAAACTGAAGTTTTATTTTAATACCTTTCAAGGTTCTAATTTCTCCATAAATGTGAGTATATCTCAATAATCAATGAAACTTTACTGCTGCTTCCCATCACTGTTGATGAAGGTCCCAATCCTACCACATAAGCTATTTTCACATACATACACTGCATATTACGTGCTTTCCATTTCTAGCATATGCCGATTTACAGTATACAATTGTGTTCTATTTCCAGTGTTCAAAAGATAGCAGTATTTTCTACTTATTTTGCTAACATGAATGTGTATCTCCAGAAGTGTACTGCCGCCACATCTGCTCATGCTCATTTCTGCTACTCATGCAGTGAAAGGAAATGGAAACCCTTCCATTCTGCATAGTACTCTCAAATAATGTTTTAGTTCAGCTATCTTAACATATTTTAGTTAAATGCTTTTAAAATTAATTATTTAAAATGTGTTTGTCTGCTGTGATTAGTTCTTGGGGAGTTGAATTTATAGGAGAGGGAGACAGTGAGTCAGACTAAATAGAGTGAATAAAGAGCAAATGAATGAGGGAAGGTAAAGGGACTGGGCTCATCAGTGTTAAACTTGCACTCCACCAGACCATAATTCTCACACTGGAAAAAAAATTAAATCAGAGGTGACTTGAAATATTCTTTATAAGGGTCACTTGCTGGAATTTGGAGTGAAGATGACTTTTCTTAAAATAATGTTGAGAAAAAGTGTGTAGCTAACATAGTTTGCTTTTTTTTTATAGGTTGAACAAATAGTCTTAAGCATGCAATCCAGAGTTTTACATCCCTATTATAATTGCATTACAGATTTCTCTTGGGAACATTCTGTGACTGTAAGTGAGGAGAGCCATCAGACGATGACGTCAAAGAAAAATCTTAAAGAATCTTTAATGCATAATTTTACTAATGCAGATAAAAGCAGCTCTTGGTTTTCAGAGGCTTTGAATGTGAACTTTGAATTGGGAGATGAAGTTTGGGATGATTTTGATGATGACAAATTGATACATGCTAGCAGCTTTTTCACTGGTGTGGAGAGTAGAGAAGATTTAGGTAAAATTATTTTGGTGTAACCTATTGTTTATAATTGTCACTGTATGTACCAAATGGACAGTGCACCAGATAATCTTCTTCAAATTAACTCTTCACCCCCTTTTTGTTAAAAGTAATTAATTATGATCTAAAGTAAAATTTAACTTAAAATCTGTGGGTAACTTAATTGACCGTCTAGAATTGTAGTTTAAAGACAGATTTTTCATTAAAAATTACTGCAGCCTAAATATCAAAGATGGTTTTCTACTGAACCTTCATTCACAGTCTCAGAAGTTGGGTATTTGTTAAAATGATGAGCAGGTAAATAGTTAATGTTTTCACTTCAATTGTCACCAATTTGGTACAATTAATTGTAGGTCTTACCAACAAATTATAGACTCAGCACCTGCTAGCCCTCTAAATTATCATAGACTTCAGAGGTTTTAAGATCAACAGATTTTGCCTTTTTCCAGCAGGCAAGTTCTACTGTCTAAATGCTGTGAAATTACTTTGCAACTGCCAAACATTTCTCCCTTCCTGTGGCCTGAATTACAGACACTGTATCCACCCTTTTCCCATAAATTATATCCTAATCAGGTTAAGGGACCTGATTCCATGTGTATTATTCCCTATTCACAATCACAGTCTGAAGCAGGTTCTTTCTGACTGAGTCCATAACCAATCTCTCTCACAAAGATAGATGACTGGAAGAGCCTCCACAGTATTAGATTAGAATACAGATTGGGAGAATGGAAAGTTTCCTTTCTTCCCCTGTGTCTCCATGTAAATATTCACATTTTAGGCCCATTTCTAGAAGGTGCAGAGCACCTTCAAATCTCATTGAAGTAAATGGAATTTGCAGAATTGGGCTTACTCACCAGGGCCTGGGTAGGATAGCTTTATCAAGATGCATGCTTCAAGTTGGAAGAAGAATGGTTCCTGAGAATTAAGAATTGTTTTGGCCTTCCTGCTTTCTGTGTTTCAATAAGTGGTATGGTTTTGAAGACAAAATAAACCTTTGTTAAATTGCATATTGAATTATGCATTCATTGTTCTCACAAGTGAATGTAACCATAAATGACCTTGCAATGTATTTCCTTCTGTTCTTCTGCAGCTATATACATGCTTAAAATCAATAGAAAAGCTATCTAAGGGAACAAGTGTATTAAAAGTCTCCACATTATCATGAAAGTCAAATGATAGATCAATTCAGAATTATTGTGATAATTTTGTAAATATGTGAATTTGTTGTTTTTTTATTTATGCTGCAGTGTTGATAAATGTAAACTTTAAAATTAATCGTCTTAACAGCATCAGAACAAGTAACAAATGTTAAATTAAAGTCTTAGAATAGGCTGCATCTACACTGCAAAATGTGACCCTTAATTCACCCCTGGTGGTAGCAATGGCAGGAACTATAGCATAGATAGGGCTCAAGCAGACTAAGTTGTTTTCACCACCATTTTGTCTATCCCCACTCTGAGCAGAGTTGAACAATACAATGGTAAAAACACCTGTCTAAATTAGTTTCTTCTTTGAATGGTGGTCCCTATGTGTATTCCACATGTGGGCACACAGGCGCGTCATGCACCTGAGACTAGAGATTTCTAGCAAATAATGTCTGTTGGACCACACTTGTGCAGTGGTTCTCATGTTCCATACCGAAGGTATAAGGGGTGATTTGAACTGACACCTCTCCAGTTCCTTCTTACTGCAGCATGGCCTGAGTCAGAATCCTCTGTCTCCAAAGAGTATTGTCTACCTATCTATAAACATCTTGTACATAGTTCTAGTATTTTACCATTTTAATAGTTTCCCCCACCTCAGGGACCTTTCCCATTTTTCCCTTTGGGAGAAGGACTGTGGCCAGAGTCCCAAGGTTTAAGAACTGTCTCTCCTATACCTGCTCCTTCTCGATCAGTGATGAACACTAATGCTGCCTTTACTACCTTGGGGAGGCTTATATCTCTGCCAAGTGCAGCAACAGCTGCTGCTTCCCTCCCTGAAACTGAGATGGACGAGAACTTTGACTGAGGAAGTATCTTGTGGAGAAGGCCATGAGACCCCCATCAGATCCAGGCTGGGGAGAATTCCCTGTATATCGGCTTCAGGCTGTGAGCAGTGCCCCTTTGAGGACAAGCTCTGGAATAGAGGCCAGAGTTGTTAAGCCCAACTTCCGAAGGAATCATTAGCTTAGGCCTTTCATGAGAGTAAGGGGCACTCTCATAGACATAAGAATATATCCCTTTCTTTATCTGCTCTTAAAAGAAAGGATCCCTTTCTGTCTCTGTTCAAGTTGTGAGAGTCCTAAAAACTTAGGTCCACCTAAATCTTCTGGCCACAAGGGTAAGGTGCGAAGGAGAAAGGATCCGTCGGTTCTGGCTCTGGCTCCAACTCATAAGTTGAAAGATCAGCACCAACTGAAATTTCCAAGTTGGACTCCTCTTTGATGATACTGATTGACTCCCATCAGGGTCCACTGATGACCATGCCCATAGTCACACTAGATCCATCGGTTCTGACTACCATAATGCTTTGCACTCAGGGACAGACTGAAACTTAACTCTGTGAGGGTGAGATAAGGCAAAAATATCCTCCAACCTCCTCCTCTTCTTCAAGTGCTTACTCATGTCCATTTCATATTAGGTGTGTGTGCTCGCCACATGCAATGGTGCCGGAAGTTTTTCCCTCAGTAGTATCTGTAGGGGACCAGCTCTGGCGCCCTCTGGCTCCCCCCACCCTCAGTTCCTTCTTGCCGCCAGTGATGGTGCTGGAACGTCTGTGCTCATTCAGTGTTTCTTATGAAAGTTTTCCTGTAAAATAGTTGTATGTAGTTAATAGTTCCCTTAGTGTTGGCTCTAATTTAGCCAGACCCAGACGGGACTCATATCCCGGTCCCCATGCTTTAAGCCTGTGATCATTGTAAGCAGCCTATGCCCATCAGCGAACCGCACAGTAGTTGTTTAAGGTGTCTGGGCGAAGGGTACATAAGTGAAAAGTATCACATCGGTAAATCCTTTAAACCCCAGACAAAAAAGGAGAGAGACATCCATCTCCGGGCACTCCTGATGGAGTCAGTGCTAATGCCGACACTGGACCAGAAATCTGACTCAGTCCTGAGCACCGCAGCGTCGGTGCGGAGTGCCCTGCCAGCGCAGTCTACAAGCTGGCACCGATCCCCCTTCCTGGTTCTGGCCAAGAAGCCAAAGAGGACCACAAGGGGAAGATCTCCCACTTCCCGTAAGACAGTGTTTCCCAAACTTGGGACGCCGCTTGTTTAGGGAAAGCCCCTCGTGGGCCGGGCCGGTTTGTTTACCTGCCCGCATCCGCAGGTCCGGCCGATCGCGGCTCCCAGTGGCTGCGGTTCACTGCTCCAGATCAATGGGAGCTGTTGGAAGCAGCAGCCAGTATGTCCCTCGGCCCGTGCCACTTCCAGCAGCTCCCATTGGCCAGGAGCGGCGAACCACGGCCAGTGGGAGCTGCGATCGGCTGCACCTGCGGACACAGCAGGTACGCAAACCGGCCCAGCCCGCCAGGGGCTTTCCCTAAACAAGCAGCGTCCCAAGTTTGGGAAGCACTGCCATAAGAGAAAGGAGAGGGCCGGAGGAGAGCTAAGACCTGTGCTGGGTGGCTCAGCACCTCCGTCAGGGAGTCGGGCCCCAGCTCAAGTCGAGCGGTCTAGCCCATCCCGTAACATGCCTGCCACGCCAGACAGTGACAAGGGCCTCTGTCAACTGGAGGTCCCGTTGACACCCGACGCCCTGCAGGCAGTGCAGTAGATCCTGATGCTACCAGTGCCACCCACACCGGCTCTGGCAGTACCCCAGTGCAGGGGTAAACGCGCCTTGGGATCTCCCTGTGTGTCACTTCCTCAGCAGCACCGCTCCCCATCAGAAGTTGGGAGGCCAGCTCAGCGAAGCCCTCTTCAGGCTCCGGACCCTGGGCACCAACAGCAGGATTCGAGGCACAGCTCACCGGTAACCTGGCGCATACCTACAGAGGCACACGCCCCCCCCGGCAAGAGCATCAAGACTGGCCCTTCATGTCTCCAATGCCTCGGCACTGATCATGTGACTGATAGTTTGAGCAGAGCCACCAGTCACTCACCCGCTGACACTTGTTGCCAAGACACGGATCCCCACGGTGAGGGAGATCCAACAACTGGCCCATTCCAGCTCCCGAGCCCGGTCTAGATCCCGGTACCAGTCGAGCAGCATGAGGTGTAGATCGACGGATTACCAACAACGATCAGCCAAATGCTGCCAGTCCCCAAGGTCCTGCGTGAGGAACTCGTCTCGATCGGACAGGTCTATGTCTAGGCATAGCAGCTGGCACTACACAGAGAAGGGCCAACAGTCTGCCCGATCATGGTCACCTGACAGCAACCCCTCTGCTTCTGGCTCTGGCACTGAGCAGGAGTCCTTGACATTGGGACAAGCCCTGGCACCGGCGGTACCATCTACGTCATCGGCACCGCAACCAACCCCATGGCTCCAAGGCCAGTGGCCAGCGGCCTGGTAACCCTGGAACCCTTGGGAGTTTACCCAGTCTTCGCAGGGCATCCGGTCAATGTCGGGAGCCTCGGATAGGCCATTTGGCTTCAGCATCCCACCCTTCCCGGAGGTGGAGGCCCCAGAAGAGAAGACCCCCCCCCCAGGCCCATGAGGACCCAGGGGAACAGCCAGAGGGACCACCAGAGGATATGACAGCTCCTATGGCACTGGCTTCTTCCTCATCGTCTCCAGGCAAAGCTATTACGGGTCCTTCTCACCTAGTTCCATAAGATAATGCTAAAGCTCATCAAGAACTATTGAAAAGGGTCGCCTCCAACCTGGGCTCCACAAAGAGGAGCTAGAGGAGCCAGCGGACACCCTGGTCAGCGTCCTTTGCTCTACGGCATCTGCTAGGGTGGCTTTGCCCCTATATGAAGAGGTATCGAAAATTACTAATGTCCTATGGCAAACCCCCTCCTTCCTGCCCCCATTTCAAAATACTTTGTGCCAGCTAAAGGTCACGAGTACCTGTACACTCACCTGGTCCCAAACTCACTCGTAGTTGAGGCTGTTAATCAGAGGGAGAGGCAGGGTCAAACCAGGGCTATGCCCAAGAATAAAAACTTGGAGACTGGATCTGTTTGGGCGAAAAATTTATTTGTCTTCCAGCCTTCAATTGAGAGTGGCCAATCACCAAGCCCTCCTTGATGGCTACAATTATAACATGTGGCAGGCCATGGCCAAGTTTGAGGTTTCACTTCCCGAATGGTCCAGGAAGGAATTCCGGGCGATCCTCGAGGAAGGCACAGCTGCAGCCAGAGCGGCCCTCCAGGCAGTTTCAGATGCAGCAGACTCGGTGGCTTGCACCATGGCCTCAGCCATCTCCAAGTGGCAGGCAACCTGGCTGCTCCTCTCTGGCTTGTTGACTGAAGCTCAGCAATCGATGCAGGCCCTCCCCTTTGACAACCAGGCCCTGTTTGCAGAGCAGACAGACAGTAAGCTGCATGGACTAAAGGACTCCTGCACTATCCTGAAAACTCTAGGGCTGTACGTCCCCAGTCCAGCCTGTAAGCGGTTCAAACCACAGCAATCTCAGTGCCAAGGGAGCCAACCCCGGCAAGCGCCATCCCAGCCACCCACCTCCACCCTCTGCCCAATCAGGCTCAACCCGCAATAAGCAGGGTGGCAAGCGAGCATTTTGAGGGTGCGCCCGAGGGCAACCTACCAGACTATACCCCAGATCCATCTTTCCCACTTTTCTCCAACAGCCTTTCTTTTTCTTCTCTGCATGGACCACTATAACTTCAGACTGCTAGGTCCTCAATACAGTGGCATAGGGTTATATGCTCCAGTTTCTTTCTACCCCTCCTTCCCACCACCCCTTCCCCGTCCCTCTTCAGGGACCCCTCTCATGAGAGAGTCTCCTCGCGCCGGAGGTAGAAGGGTTGCTGCAGTTGGGGGAGATGGAGGAAGTTCCTCACGAGTACAGGAACAAGGGGTTCTGTTCCTTGTACTTTTTAATCCCCAAAGCCCAGGGCAGTCTACGGCCCATCCTGGACCTGCGCAACCTCTACAAATACCTAAAGCAATTGAAGTTCTGCATGGTCTCACTGGCCTCCATCATTCCCTCCCTGGATCTTGGAGACTGGTATGCCGCCCTCAACTTGAAGGACACATATTTCCACGTAGCGATCTTTCAAGGTCACAGATGCTTCCTACGATTTACGGTGGGACCCGATCACTATCAGTTTGTGGTCCTCCCATTCGGCCTACTGACAGCACCCAGGGTGTTTACCAAATGTATGTCAGCGGTAGCCGCTTACGTCAGGCGTCGGGATATCCAGATCTACCCATACCTCGATAACTGGCTCATCAAAGGCCACTCCAGTTCCCAAGTCCAAAGGGATGTTGAGGTGCTGCAGGCCACCTGCTGATCCCTGGGACTGCTCGTAAATGACAAAAAGTCGACGTTAGTTCCGGTGCAGAGAATAGAGTTCATCAAAGTGGTGCTCGACTCCACATGTGCCAGGGCATTTCTGCTGCAGGAGAAGTTCCAAGCGTTGGAGGACCTCATTGCGGGAGTCTGTGCGTTCCCCCTGACCATGGCTAGGGTTTGCCTTTGCCTGCTGGGCCACATGGCAGCATGTACGTATGTCGGTCACCATGCCAGGCTCTGGATGCGCCCCTTACATCTGTGGCTGGTGACGGTCTATTCCCAGTTCAGAGATCACCTGGAAAAGGTCGTTACCATCCCACTGACGATACTTACCTCGCTGCAATGGTGGACCAGCCCCAGGGCAGTCCTGGAGGGAGTTCAATTTGAGAGCCCTTGTCACTCGATGGAGTTGATATCGGACACCTGGGACCTCGGCTGGGGAAGCACATCTCGACGACCTTCAGACCCAGGGCATGTGGTCCCCAGAAGACATGATGTTGTAGATAGACGTCAAAGAGCTCAGAGTGGTCCGCTTGGCATGAGGAGTCTTCTTACCGCACCTGATGGGCAAAGCGGTGAGAGTGATGGACAACACAGCCTTGATGTTCTACATCAACAGGCAAGGGGGAGCATGCTTGTCGGCTCTCTGCCAAGAGTCATTCCATAAGTGGCATTTCTGCATCAGCTACAAGATCCACTTGGAAGCTTGTCATCTTCCCAGCATCAGAAACATACTGGCAGATCACCTCAGCAGGTTCTTCTCCTCTCATCACGAGTGGTCACTCCACCCAGAGGTAGCCTGCATGATCTTCCAGAGGTGGGGATCTCCCCAAGTGGACCTGTTCGCCACCAGACAAAACAGAAAATGTCATCGTTGTTCTCTGCAGGGTCTGGGCAAGGACTCTCTCTCTGATGCCTTCCTCCTGTTGTGGTCTGGGAGCCTGATGTATGAGTTCCTGCTAAGTCTGCTCATCAGCAGGGCCCTGGCAAAGATCAAGAGAGACAAGGCACAAGTTATCGTGATCGCCCTGGCATGGCCGTGCCAGCACTGGTTTGGCCCCTGCCCAACCAACTGGACCTGCTGTCTCAGGACCATGGGCGTCTCATACATCCCAATCTCGCCCCCCTCCACCTCTCGGTGTGGAGGCTGCGTGGCTGAACCCGGAGGAGAGGACCTGCTCTCTTGAGGTCCAACAGGTCCTCCTGGGAAGTATGAAGCCTTCCACTAGAGCAACTTAACCTCGTCCCCTTGGACAGGTTTCCCACTGGGCGTCCGAGCACGGTATCTCTCTGTTGCGCTCATCCGTACAGTCTATCCTAGACTGCCTTCTCCATCTGAAGAACCAGGGTCTGGCACACTCTTCAATCAGGGACCCTCTCGCGGCCATCTCCGCCTTTCACCCTCCGATCCAAGGTCAGATGGTGTTCTCTCATGACATGTCGGTCAGATTCTTGAGAAGCCTCGAGAGCCTCTTCCTGCCAGTCCAGGCTCCTGTCCCCAGAGTGGGACCTTAACTTGGTTCCTTCTAGGCTCACAGGCCCACCCTTTGAGCCGTTGGGCTCCTGTTCCCTTTCCGACCTGTTATGGAAGGTCACCTTCCTTGTAACAGTAACGTCAGCGAGACGAGTCTCAGAGATTAAAGCCCTGTCATTAGAGGCCCCATATACGGTGTTCTACAAGGACAAGGTTCAGCTGCGACCACATCTGACCTTTCTGCTGAAAGTGGTGTCTTCCTTCCATGTTAACCAGGACATCTTCCTCCTGGTATTTTCTCCCAAGCCACACACCACTAGTGAAGAAAGGAAGACGCAAGCCCTGTACATCAGACGTGCCCTGGCATTTTACCTGGAGCATACCAAGCCTTTCCGCAAGTCGACCCTGCTCTTCATTGTGACAGCGGACAGGATGACGGGCCTTATGGTGTCCTTGCAGAGGATTTCCAACTGGGTCACCTCCTGCATCGGGACCTGGTACGAGCTGGCACAAGTCCCAATCGTGAGGGCCCACTCGACCAGAGCTCAGGTGTCCTCGGCGGCCTTCCTGGAGCACATTCCTATCCATTCCTATCCAAAGTCCCTCAGGAAGAGAGTATCCAATTCCAAACTCTTATTGATGAGGGCAAACTGGTAGCTAAGACATCATTGCAAGCGGCATGGACACGGCTGACACCAGACCTAGATCCATAGCCACAGTGACAGTTACGAGACATGAATTGTGGCTCCACTCTTCGGAGTTCTCCAGGGAGGTACAGAGTACCATTGAGGACTTGCCCTTTGAGTCTCATCACTTTAATGAGAAGACAGATGAGTCACTACACCCATTAAAAGACTCAAGACAGTCCCATACATCCTGGGTAGTTATACCTCGGTCCCGAAGAGGAACCACCACAAACAGATGTGTAAGCCAAGGCCTCTTCACCAGCCTTTCTGTCACCAGCACTTATATGAGCCATCATGCAAATTCCAGAAAGGACAAAGACAGGTATGCAGCCTCCTCAACCTCAGCCACTCAAACCCATCTGCTGTCCAAGAGTTACTGTTGATGGGAAGCTTTAGAACTGCATACCATTACTGATGCCATCGCTTGTCGCCCATCCTCCCGCAAAGTTTTGGTGTCCATGTAGTGTACTTTGCCCACAACTGGAGGACAATAACAATGAAGAAGTGGGTACTAGATATCCACTCTGACTACACTGCTGAGTTCCTTTCCCCTCCTCTGAACAAACCCCCTTCCTGGCCTCTCCTCAGGGATCTCCTGAGGAGATCCTCTGGCAGGTGGTGGATTTTCTCCTCCAAAGTGGGTCTATGTTTTCCCTTCAACATCAAGGGAAACAGTTCTACTCCCAGTATTTCATACTATATCCATACTATCAGATTCTTTACGGGAATCACAAGGACCTTCCCACCAGTAGTGAAGCCAACATTGCAATAGGACCTCAGTCTTGTACTTTCAATATTTACCAAGCCACCCTGTAAACCATTGACCATGTGGTCGATGTCTGTATACTTGAAGTCACCTTTCTCATTGCCATCACATCATCCAGAAGGGTGAATGAACTGGGAGCACTTATGGATGATCTACCATACACCACATTTCATAAGGAGAAGTTTTCCCTTCACCTTTTACCCAAAGTTCATCCCTAAGATAATTTCTGAGTTTCACATAAATCAATCTATTCACTTACTTGTATTCTTTCCAAAACCTCATGTTTCCAGTGAGAGAAAGGAGTCTTCATTCCCTGGTCATTAGACAGGCTCTAGCAGTCTACCTTCAAAGAGTGAAACCAATCAGGAAAATGTCTACATTTTTTGTCACTATAGTAGAGTGATCATGGGGACAAGTATTATCTGCTCAGAGACTCTCTAAGTGGATCTCTTGCTGTATCACTCTTTGTTATCAGTTGGCACATCTCTTTTCTCTGCGGGGAAGGACCCACTCCAGTAGAGCACAGGCAATCTCAATAACATCTCTTCAATATGTACCTATACTGGATATTTGTAAGGCAGAAACCTGAAGTTCCATCCCTACCTTCACAAAGCATTACACCTTATTCCAAGCCTCTTCTGCAGATTCAGCAGCTGGGACAACAGTATTACAGACATATATATCAACTGCATCCTCACACCCCTTCCTCTTTGAGTACCACTTACCAGGTATGGAATATACATTAGGGACCAGCACTCAAAGGAGAAATGGAGATTTCTTTAAGTGCTTGCTCATGACCATTCCATGCTAGGTGTGTGCATGCCATGTGCACAGTTGCCAGAGATTTTTCCCTTCACGGTATCAGTAGGTCTGGCTCTAGCACATCATGGAGCTGCACGAGTATGTGCCAGTATAAAGGGTGCCGCCAGCTCTGCACCCTCTCAGTTCCTTCCTACCGCCCATGATGGTTACTTGGAACAATCCCTCTTGCTAGGCTTCTTTCCCAGTGATATGGACTTTGTACTATATTGTATAGTTTTTGTAGTTAGTGTATATAGTTCTTACCTAGTGTTAGTGTATATTGTGTGAATAGTAGTCCGTGTCGTTGAGGGACTTTCATCAAGCTTCAAGCCATGTGCCTCCTGCGGCAAGCCCAGTAAGTGACCCACATTCTAGTATCGAAAGTGCCTTGGGGAAACTCATGTTACGGAGATGTGCCAGATCTGCAGGGGCTTCAGACTGTGCACTCAAAAAGATAGAGACGTTCATCTGAAGGCCTTACTCATGGAGGCAGCCCTCAGAACAGCCTCAGAGGTGAGCTGCTCCGAATCGGCACTCTGTACTTCGGCTTCCATGCAAAGCGCTCCACCGGCATCATGCTTTTCCCTGCACCATTCTCCATCCCTGGTGCCAAGGAATAAGCATAAGAAATAGCGTGCCGAGAGTGGGCACTCTCTGGTGCTGAAGAGTGACAAGCGAGGACTGACTAGAGCATTGAGTCCCACGCTGGACCACTTGTCCTTCCCAGGGCCTCCGTTAGCTCCAGCGACTCCACCTAGACATGGAGTCCAGTCCAGGGCCCACCCCTGACTCCCAAGAGTGGTTGTGGGAACTCGTGCCTGCGGGCCCCTTCAACTCCGGAGGCTTTCCAGTTGGCAAAGGATCTGATATCCCTCCCAAACCCATCCACCCCCCAAGGTCCCCTGACGGCCACGGCTACCGGTAATAGAAGGGATCAAGGGGCGGTGAGCTTCATCGTGGCACCAACCATCATAGCACCATCTAGAGGAAAACCGTCTATAATCCCATTGCAACAATTTCCAGCCGGTCATTGGTCACCAGTTCCCTGGCACCACCTGGAGGCGGAAGCGGATATGGCGCCTCCGTGGTCTCTGAGGGAAGACCCTTTGAGCCATTAGTATCTTGTTCCTTACTACTTCTGTCTTGGAAGATTGCTTTCCTGGTGGCAATCACCTCCGTCAGAAGGATCTCCAAGATCAAAGCCCTGCTGTCAGAACCCCCTTATACAGTGACCAAGGACAAGGTTCAGCTGTGCCCCTATTCAGCCTTCCTACCAAAGGTGGTGTCACAATTCCACAACAACCAGGACATTTTTCTGCCTGTTTACTTCCCAAAACTTCACAAGACTGCTGAGGAATATCAGCTCCATACCTTAGGCCTTCTATATTGAGAGGAGTAAGCCCTGTATCCGGGCTTGTTACGAGCAGGTGAAGGTTCCGTCTCCAGCCATTGTGACTGCTCATTCTACGAAAGCTCAGGCTTTGTCAGTGTTCCTCGCACAAATATCAATCCAGGATATCTGCAGAGCTGCGACATGGTCATCGGTTCATACCTTCACGTCCCACTGCGCCATCACCAGCAGACACGTGACAATGCCAGTTTTGGAAGAGTGATGTTTCAGTCAGCAGGTCCATAAACTCCAAGCCAACCTCTGAGGGTCCTGGTTGTGAGTCACCTAGCATGGAATGGATGTGAGCAAGCACTCAAAGAAGTAAAAATGGTTGCTAACCTTTTGTAACTATTGTTCTTCAAGATGTGGTACTCATGTCCATTCCATGACCCACCCTCCTACCCCTCTGTTGGAGTTATTGGCAAGAAGAAACTGAGAGGATGCGGAGCTGCAGTACCCCTTATACCAGAGCATACATGCATGGCTCTGGGGGCGCTAGAGCCAGTCCTATGGATACCACTAAGGGAAAAATCTTTGGCAACTGTGCATACGGTGCACACACAGCTAGCGTGGAATGAACATAAGCTACACATCTCAAAGAACAACAGTTACAAAAGGTTAATAACTTTTTTTTCTTACCTATAACTGGAGGTTCTTTGTGAAGTGTGGTTCCTATCTGTTTTCCACCACCCACTCTTCTTCCCCTCTGCTTCGGATCCTGTCTAGTTCATGCTAAGAGGAAGACCTGGACAGGTGTCCATCTACACCCCCTCTTATTCCCTCAGTATAAAGAATGAGGGGAGCAACTACACAGGCAAGGACACTACTTGCTAGAAATCTCTGGTCTCAGGTGCATGGAGCACCTGCGTTCCACATGTGGCATAAGGATAGGGACCACACATCTCAGAGAATGCCCAGTTACAGGTAAGTAACCTCCATTTCCAGATTTGCTACTTGTGGTGAATTTTTGGGTCACATTTTTGCCAATATAGACAAAGGAGGACCAAATTTATTATTGTTAGTTATTATTTTTATTACTGTGGCACCTAGAGGCTTCAACTGCAATTGGGGTTCCATTGTGCCTAGACACTGTATAAACATATAGTACAACATATAT
This sequence comes from Malaclemys terrapin pileata, assembly GCF_027887155.1. Lineage (NCBI taxonomy): Eukaryota > Metazoa > Chordata > Testudines > Emydidae > Malaclemys > Malaclemys terrapin. Next base: position 78,042,341 of record NC_071512.1, read on the forward strand.
AGTTGTTGCCCTGAAGTGCTTGAAATCTAAATAGCTAAAGACAAAGGGTGGGAAGAGAAATGGAAGCTCAGAGAGGTAAAGTGACTTGCTGAAAATAACATAGCAGAGCTAGGAATAGAACATACATCTTCTGAGCCCCAATTCAGGTCCCAATCCAGGGAACCACACAGACTATCAGTAAATTGATCCACTGATGTCATGGATTTACACCAGCAGAATATTTGACTCATTCAGTTTTTTCTATAGTGGTATAAGACCAACACTCATGGAACAGTAAGAAAGAAATAGCTTTGAATCTTTCAGAGGATATGTGACTCTTCAGGTTTGATAGTTTGACTGTTTCCCTCGACATTTTAAAATTAATCAAAAAGCCAAACAAACATTAAAACTTGATGAATATTAAAGTTCCTTTGTGAGACTATGACTTCTGGAATTCCAGAAAGGATTCATAAGGAGTTCTTTGGCTATTTTGTGACTATATTTTACAATTATCATTCTAATATAGGATCTGGAAACACTTGCCTTCAAAGTACAATAGAATGTAAACCACTGTTTCAGAATTCAGAGAGCAAAGTCACAAGTGACATTTCAAAAAAGTAAGTATAATACTAGTTATTATTCAGTTCAGTAAAAGCATTGTCTATATTTGAGGGACATATGTATTATTAAATTTGTATCAGTGTGTCCCTGAGGTTTTGGGAAAGCTTGAGAACTAAGTAGCTGGAATACAAGCTCTAAAGTCAGAAGTTTGAACATTTTAAAAAACTACTTTAAATAGTTAATTTTTGAATTATTTTAAATAAACTTAGACCTGGAGGGATAGAAATTGAAAGCACTGAACTTTGAGAAAACCATTTATGCTTATGCACAAATATCTAAATTATCCAAACTTTCTACATTTTCAGTTTTTGCATGTTACAAGATAAGTCTGATGTTCATCTACAAAATTCTGCCTTTTCCACATTAAATGCACCATCAGAAAAGAAATTATCTGTACAATATGGAAATACGAATACTGTAAGTAAAGATATATTTATAACAGGATTTCTTGCAATGCAGTGAAGTGATTTTTTTTGTAAACTTGTTTGCTATATTGGACTTATTCAGTTTTGCCACGTTCAGTTGTCTGTGGATATTTGGATGACTGGTGTGTCTATTCACATACATTTTTGTGGAAGCTATCTTAGTTCTTAAAATATGTATATTCATCCATTTTTGGCTTTGTGTGCCCTTCACTTACAAAAAGAAATAGGACCTGAATTTTGACCGATAAATTCCATTATGCAGTGTTTTGGAACTGATTTCAACAAGCCAGTTGGTTTTTTAGGCTTTCATTCAACAAAGCACTTAAGCCCATGCTGAACCTTAATCACATGTATATCCCATTGACTAGTGTAATCTCAATTTTATATATCAAATCTTTATTTTTAGAGTTTGAATCCTATCACATTAAGCATAGCTTTGATTGCATGCTACTGTATATATTAGAGTTTATTACAATATGGAAGATTGTCTTAAAATTAGTTATTTTTAATCATGTTTATTTTGTAACCTATACATTTCAGTTCAGCTTTCAAAAAAGAAAACATCCAAATCCTCTACAAGAGTTGAAAAACAGAGAGTTTTCTCCTAACTCAGAAATAATCTCAGGTTCTTCTCAATTCATTGGAAAGGAGAATTTTTTTATTTGCAACAAAGAAAGGAAAAAAGAAATTGATGTCAGGTAATAAAAATGATTTGTGTATTCTGTTGTAGATTCTTATCCTTCAAGGTACTGAGGATCTTAGGTCATAGGCAAAGCTCTTCTTTCTAACTTACAAGTTTTTATTTTAATAGTCGTAATTAGCTTTTCATGCAGATAGACTTTAAAATTATTTTTTGGATACAGATCTTTCCTGGCTGTTTTATAAATAATATTCTAATTTCATGGTTTTTGGTATAAAGTATTGTTCACAATTTAATTCTTTTGGTTTGCTTCATTTTCATTAGATATCTTTCAGACGATGAAACCAATGACATTAAGCCTTTTCTTGGAATATTTGATGGCATTTTCTAAAACATAAACAAGATATATCGTAAGTGCTGAAACATATTATACTCTCATTTCCAGAATGAAAACTTTAAATATAGTTAGAGGATTTTCTTTAATAGCTGTTCATTAATAGCCATCTTTGCTACACAGACTAGATAATGAAATTGCTAGCTAATTTATTTACAGAATTCCATGTATGTTTTATCTTTTAAAAAGTTATTAAAATCTTTGTTTATCTAACTTGCTGTTTTTAGGATTGGAATGATAAACATATTTGACAGTCTCTCATTAAAGGGGATAGTTTTCAAGCTAAGCACTTTTTGTATAAATCATATGTAATTTTACCATAAGAACAAAGATGCTGTTTGTAATATGCATGTGCTCACAAAACACATTTCTGAGTAACTGAAATGTTGTTCATTAACAAATTTCTTATGCTATTTGTTTTTATGATGTCTGGTAGGTATCCCATTTAGACTGAATTTTTCATAATACTGATTTTTTTCTGAAACAATGAGATTTACAAATAAAAAGAAATAGACTGAATTATTTAATATATTCTGTACTCTATATTTCTTTCTACAGCGCTATAAGCCTGTAATGTATTTGTCAGCATTAAAACGTTGTATAGTATTGTCCATGCAAAATGTATCTCAGAATGGACCACAAGACAGTTTTAAAATATGTCCACAGAGAATATCTGGACGTAGTATTTGGGTGTTGACATTGCCACATAAACTTATAAAATGGGCATTTATGCATTTTAAGTCTGATTTGTACATACTAATATTGGATTTAAGCGTCCTGTTAAAGCACCTATGCTTGAATATTAGGCTTCCCAAATTAATACAGTTATGGATATATATAATATTACATAAAAATCTATATTAAGAAAATGTTACAGTTACACGGTTAAACACTCAAAAGTAAGGAAATACCATTGTTTTGGTTTTGTATTTTTGATTTTCTTATCCTTAATATTCAGTTTCGAAAATGTTTGGAGAATAAATCAAAACAGACCATGAATTAGAAAACACAATCAAGACAAGCAAACAGAAACTACACAATTGAAAATCAGAGTGCAAAAACACACCCATTTTGACAGACTGAGTGCCCCAAGGGTCGGTCCTGGGGCCGGTTTTGTTTAATATCTTTATTAATGATCTGGAGGATGGTGTGGACTGCACTCTCAGCAAGTTTGCAGATGACACTAAACTAGGAGGCGTGGTAGATACACTAGAGGGTAGGGATCGGATACAGAGGGACCTAGACAAATTAGAGGATTGGGCAGAAAAAAACCTGATGAGGTTCAACAAGGACAAGTGCAGAGTCCTGCACTTAGGACGGAAGAATCCCATGCACTGCTACAGACTAGGGACCGAATGGCTAGGTAGCAGTTCTGCTGAAAAGGACCTAGGGGTCACAGTGGACGAGAAGCTGGGTATGAGTCAACAGTGTGCTCTTGTTGCCAAGAAGGCTAACGGCATTTTGGGCTGTATAAGTAGGGGCATTGCCAGCAGATCGAGGAACGTGATCGTTCCCCTTTATTCGACATTGGTGAGGCCTCATCTGGAATACTGTGTCCAGTTTTGGGCCCCACACTACAAGAAGGATGTGGAAAAATTGGAAAGAGTCCAGCGGAGGGCAACAAAAATGATTAGGGGTCTGGAGCACATGACTTATGAGGAGAGGCTGAGAGAACTGGGATTGTTTAGTCTCCAGAAGAGAAGAATGAGGGGGGATTTGATAGCAGCCTTCAACTACCTGAAGGGGGGTTCCAAAGAGGATGGAGCTCGGCTGTTCTCAGTGGTGGCAGATGACAGAACAAGGAGCAATGGTCTCAAGTTGCGGTGGGGGAGGTCCAGGTTGGATATCAGGAAAAACTATTTCACTAGGAGGGTGGTGAAACACTGGAATGCGTTACCTAGGGAGGTGGTGGAGTCTCCTTCCTTGGAGGTTTTTAAGGCCCGGCTTGACAAAGCCCTGGCTGGGATGATTTAGCTGGGAATTGGTCCTGCTTTGAGCAGGGGGTTGGACTAGATGACCTCTTGAGGTCCCTTCCAACTCTGATATTCTATTCTATTCTATTCTATTCTATAATATGTTGAGCACTCTGAGTTGACAACTTCAGCTTAGCACCTAATCAAAATGAGCAGGATACGTTTTCTGATTTTTTCCCCTCCAATAATTTCTTTCCCTTGCTATTGACTGTTTTGGCCACATTTGCACATTGAGTGAGATATTTCCATTGAGTTGTCTTCAGTGGGGCCTAGATCTTAGTTGTTTGTAAGTTGGAAAGCGCTTTAAATTAGTATTGTCAATTTAGATTTATTGTGTAATAAGTGTTTTTAGTACATGCAATTACAGATTCCGATAGCAAATTATTTTAACTGAATTTTAAAAAAATCCAGCATTTTATGGAATTATGGTAACCTTCCTTGTTAGGAGACAGCCAACAGTAGGGGAAGGCAAAAGATCTAAAACCACATATTACATGATAAATCTAAATTGACAGTGCCAATTCAAAGTACTTTCCAACCTACCAAATGTTTAGAAAAAGATCTAGACCTCATAGGAAACATGGTAGCTCTTTCCTACAGAAGGAGATGATATAGGCCAATATGAAGAGCTTTTTGGTGAGCTGTGTGTGGTGCAGAACAAGGCCCATATTATTGCTCCTTTGCAAAATTAGATATGCCTGTATGTGCCCCAAAATTGAACACCGCCTGAATTTGAGCCTTTATACTTCATCTACATTTGCTAGTTTTATATTGATAATATTATCTTGAAGATATTAGCTTTGAAGTTACTCTCTTTTCCCCTTAAATTAAAGCTTACCCAAGTGTAGGGGGTTAGTAATTATTATTGGAATTTTTACATCTTCAAACTGGTTAATTTTCTATAGCCAAATTTCAGATCTCTTCTGATAGTTTTCCTCCCCATATGAAATTTTTCATTTCATATGCTGTTCATCAATAACCTATCCTCCATGTTTTGGGGAATATCATCAGTTTGTTTGTAATTCACGGTCATATTTCTTTTGATAGAAAAGGCTTTCATTTCCATTTTGGTGTATAGTCAGAACACATTGTAATAAACTCATTTTACTACCTTCAAGACTATTGTGACTTTTTTTCACCTCATTTATTAAATCACTTCCTGACTTTCTTTCCTTTCATAACAAATCAATATCTTATAATGTACTTAGAAAATAACAAAACTGTGCTATTGTTGTTAATGGTAACAGTATTTCACAGATCTCAAAAGGTATGAACCTTTTTTATACTGCAGCGTCCTTTTAGTAATGCTGAATTTAGGGTAAAAAATAGAAGAGCTTGCAGTATTTAATTAGATTGTTTCATTTGACACCATTCTACTTCATTATTCATTTTGGTTCTGTGATTCTTTAAAGTGTAATTTCCTTTCAAAAAAAGAGTTTGGAAATATTAATATATGCTGAAATGTTCCTAAGTCTCAAGAGAAGGAAAGATTGTTGTTTTTTTAATATGCTGACATCCATTTTCTGATTGTTCAGCTTTCTGATTTATAAATACACCTCTACCTCGATATAACGCTCTCCTCAGGAGCCAAAAAAATCTTACCGCGTTATAGGTGAAACTGCATTATATTGAACTTGCTTTGATCCACCGGAGTGCACAGCCCCGCCCCCTGGGAGCCCTGCTTTACCGCATTATATCCAAATTTGTGTTATATCTGGTCGCGTTATATCGAGGTAGTGGTGTAGTTGCAATACCTGATCAAGATCAAAGGTGATAAACATAGGATTAGTAGGTCTTCTCAGCAGTATTTAGTTCACACTAGCATGCAATAATTCCTTTTAAAAGCAAATAAAGGTAGAAGGAATGGGTTTGTTGCAGTATCAGCAAAACTTAGCCAAGTCTAAGTAAAATTTATCTTACAGTGTACATATCAAATGTGCTGGTAGTCATGAAAAAACACTGGACTGCTTATAGTAAATACACAAGTCTACTTCAAGAACTTTTAAGACTGCCATGGTCAATATAAGTGGTGGCATAAATGCTGGTTGTGACGGGTTACCCCCTTTCAAGGTGCCACTTGATGTGCTGAGATGCCACTGAGCCCACCTGTTCTGCCAGCATGGGCCCCCTTTAATCTGTCTTGCTGAGCCAAGCTCTTAAGCCTCCTCTAGCACACACACAGGCAAGGCCACCCCAACTGCAGAAAGACAGACACTGAGATCAGCTCTGGGAAGACTCACCTTAAGACTGACCCAGCACTCAGGAGCCCACCTCCCCTGGAGCGCAGACCCAAAGGTATATTGTGAAATCCGCCCCCTCCCTCAATGTGGAGGAAGGTATGCATAGCCTCTTCCACTCCCCTCCCATTATGATATACACAAACTGGATTTCAAAATAAACAAAAAAAAGTTTATTAACTAGTAAGAGTAGATTTGAAGTGAGTATAAGAGAGAACAAACAGAACAAATCAGATTACTAACAAAACACGCAAACTAAGCTTGATTCACTAAAGAAACAGGTTACAAAATGTAATTTGTCACCCTAAATATTGCCACAGGTAGATTACAGAAACTCTTGAAAGGCATCTGCACTGACCTGCAGTTTGAGACTTCAGGTATTTCCACTCACAGACTGGACACCCTCCCAGCCTGGGTTCAGCCCTTCTCTCCTCAGTTCAGTTCTTGCTTCCAGGTGTTTTTCAGTGTCTCTTTGGGTGGGGAGGCAGAGGAGAACTCAGATGATGTCACTCCCCTGCCTTATATAGCTTTTGTGTATGGTGGAAACCCTTTGTCTTCCAGTGGAAAAACACTAGCATTCCAAGGAGTGGGTCCAGTACCAGGTGACCCAGACCCATGTCTCGGCAGGGCTGTGGCAGCCATTATTCATATGCTGTCTGGAGCGTCCACAGAAAGACTAAGCTCTTTCACAGTCAATTTGCTAATGGGCCATCAGCCCTGTCTGGTTTTTCCATTGTTGTATCTGAAGGACTAGGTGTGGGTGACACCCAAAGTAGCATATTTGAAATACAGATACATGATCAATATTCCTAACTTCAGATACAGAAATGATACAAATTGGATAATCACATTCAGTAAATCATAACCTTTCCAATGATCTCTTACGTGAGCCATCTTGCATAAAGTATATCTCAGTTATGTCATATCCATATCATAAGCATATTTTCTTAAAGAATATGGAGTATAACATCACACTGGTCACATCCTGAATGATGCATTGGAGCTGCTCAGAGGTCTGACATGACTTTTCAGAAAATTTGCCGTTTTGTTTTCATGAGCAGGCATACTTTGCCTGTATGTAATTTGCCATGATATGCTCTCTTATTTTGAGATCACTGAGCACCATGCTAAATGTACTGCACCTATGAAGTATCCTATTATATCTTTGTTAAAGTGAATAATTAAGATATATTCTGCCTTCACATACACCTCATGTAATCCTATTTAAGTAACTGACACAGAAATCACCATGTTAATTCAATAGAAATATTTTATAGAGTTCTTTGATCTTAAATTATTGCTTAACTTATATCTGGAACTATGGCAGGAGTATTGACAAATGCTATATATATTTTTCTCATACTGCAACATGGCAAGCATCTGTTTAATTTGAAAATCACTAATATCGTCAACTTGCAATTACATAGTGCCTTTCACCCTAAAGATTTTTATACACTATTCACTTTAAAATTATCTCACCTACTTGTGAACTGCCGCCACCGCTGGGGTGTAATGCAAGTAGCTGTTTAACAGAACATAGGACAGTAACTGAAGAATAATCTCATATTCATTTGATACTGAATGTGGATTTTAGATAGGTAAAATATAATTGTCTGTATTGGAATTAAGCAAGGATATAGAGATTAACACCTTTTCTTACAAAAAGTGCACTGTCATGTTAAGTGTTGACAAATGGACCTTGGTCCTACACCTTATCGAAGGAGACCACCTCTTCCAGCAGCAGTTTCCTCCCACCCCATGGTTGTTATAGCATCGATTCAGTAAAAACTGATTAAAACCTAAACATCAATATACATAATGATATAGCTCACATCACCATAATATCTGAGCATCTGATTAATTTATTCTGACCACACCCTGGGAAGTAGGAAAATATCCCTGTCTTGTAGATTTTAACAGTATGGCTTGCCCTGTGGGCTAGAGAGCCTATTGCTAAGGCAACCTGATTACAGCATTAGTTCTACCTGGGGGAATCAGACTGCAGTAGAGAGGGGAAGAGTCAGGCTTTTAAGTGATAGCAAAACTTGGGTAAGGAAAGATCCAGGCAGGAAGCAAGCTCAGAGCAGTAAGGAAAGCTTTCCAGGCAGGGAGTCCTGGAGGGACACTGACTAAGCAGGCAAGAGATGAAGAGACCCAGAAGGGAACTTAAGAGGCTGGGTAGGAAGTGGCCCAGGAAAACTATAGCACAGGTAAAGGAGCAGGCCAGATCTAGCTGTTCAGTACAGGGCCCTGGGCTGGAACCTAGAGTAGAGGGTGGAATTGGGTTCCCCTATTGGACCCAGGGAAGGGGGCATACAAGCCCATCACAAAGGTTAACCAGCCCAGTGGAGGGGGCTACAGGTTAAACCCCCAAAATAGGCTAGGAATAGACCCCTAGGAATAGATGTTAGAAGGATTTTGTTTGTTTTAAAGACATATTTAGGACTTTTAAATTTGGACAGTCGTGACTCCAGAAGGTGCTGACTTAAGTCTTAAGACAATGACCCAGCTGGAGGACTAAGTCACTGCAAGAGAAATTGCTGGAGCGACCGTTGGCAGGGGGCGCTAGAGAAGTGAGCAAGCTGCTACACCATGCCTGGCCACAAGGAGGCCCATAGCAGTAAATAAACTCTGTTTCACAGATAAAGAGCTGAGGCAAAGGCCAATTAAGCAATCTGCCCAGTGTTACACAGGGAGCCTGTGCAGAGCTGGCAACCGAACCCAGTTCTCCTGCAGCCCAGTCCAGTGTCTTAAGCATGCTAACCTTCCTCTGTAGAGGCTGGTCTAAAGCCCACTGAGATCAAAGGAAAGACTCAGCTGACTTCAGTGCACCTTGGATCAGACCCATACTGACTCACCAGTGGTAATTCCTACAACACTTCCCTTCTAAGTATTGTCATGCCTGATCCTGCTTTGTTTGTGAAATCTGACACAAACAAAACCAACCATAGAATGGCTACATCCTTACTAATGTCACTACACACAACTTTCCTACAGATATTATGGGAGATAATAAAAATGCTAATTAAATACAACAGGTGTAATAAGGACAATTTTACTAAGCTACTAAAAATAAAATATGAGCTTGAAATAAATTTTTTTGTCTATAATTTAATTGTAAGTGAGTATATTCAAGTATTTTGATTTTTTTTCTAGTATAGAAATGTAGCATTAAATGAGTGACTGGGCTTGGATAGAACAACTAGTTCTCCAAGGATTCAAGAGAATGCTATGGTCATTATTCAAGGGAAGATTCTATGTAACTTACATTATAACAATGCTGCTTCCCATAATGGAGTGGTGAAAGAAAAATTCAATATGACAAGATGTCAAATTTTACTATCTTACCAGTTTGAGAAGCACATGCTGATACCTGCTTTTAATTTAACTTGTCCTGTCAGATATTGGTTTCCAGATAAAAACTGAGGTTGACAATAGCTGCATCTGAATATGAAGAAATCGGAAACGAAATCTATTGAAAAGCATGATTCTCAAAATTGTTAGTGCGAGAATGTACTTAGGACTAAATTCACAAAAGGATTTAGGTGCTGAACTGCCATTTCTGGTGTGTAAATCCCAGAATCAGGCCCCCCGGGATTCACAACCCCCCTGCTCAATTGCCCCCAAACACTGTAGGTGCCTAAACTCGCTCTGTGCCAAAGTTTTGCAGTAAAAGTTCCATAGGGGCCCAAGTTCCTGCTTCTGGGTATGTGCATTGCTGCCTCTTCCTAGACATCTGGGCATCTATCTCCTGCCTAAGTCTCAGAGTGATCAACAGACTGGAGGAAAGACAGATGTTCTGTCTAACTCACCTGCAGTACCCAATCTGGTAAGGGTATGTCTACACTACGGGATTAATCCGAATTTATATAATTCGGATTTGAAAAACAGGTTGTATAAAGTCGAAATGAATGCGGCCACACTAAGCACATTAATTCGGTGGTGTGCGTCCAAGTACCGGGGCTAGCGTCGATTTCTGCACCGTTGCACTGTGGGTAGCTATCCCATAGCTATCCCATAGTTCCCGCAGTCTCCCGCGCCCATTGGGATTTTGGGTTAAGATCCCAGTGCCTGATGGGACAAAAAACATCGTCGCAGGTGGTTCTGGGTACAGCCTCACCTCCTCCCTCCCTCCCTCCCTGCATGAAAGCAACGGACGGCAGACAACCATTTTCGCGCCTTTTTTCCTGGGTGGGTGAACACTGCAGACTCCATACCACGGCAAGCATGGAGCCCGCTGAGCTCAAGACAGCAGTCATGAATATTGTAAACACCTCGCGCGTTCTCGTGGAGTTTATGCTCAGCCAGGACCAGAAAAACGAGGCAAGGAGGCAGCGGCGGCGGCAGCGCAGCGACAAGCATGATGAGGACATTGACATGGACATGGACACGGACATGGATACAGAATTCTGTGAAACCACGGGCCCCGGTGCTTTGGAGATCATGTTGTTAATGGGGCAGATTCTATCCATGGAACGCCGATTCTGGGCAAGGGAAACAAGCACAGACTGGTGGGACCGCATAGTGTTGCAGGTCTGGGACGATTCCCAGTGGCTGCGGAACTTTCACATGCGTAAGGGCACTTTCATGGAACTTTGTGACTTGCTGTCCCCTGCCCTGAAACGACAGAATACCAAGATGAGAGCAGCCCTCACAATTGAGAAGCGCGTGGCGATAGCCCTGTGGAAGCTTGCAACGCCAGACAGCTACCGGTCAGTCGGGAATCAATTTGGAGTGGGCAAATCTACTGTGGGGGCTGCAGTGATGCAAGTAGCCAAAGCAATCACTCAGGTGCTGCTACGAAAGTTAGTGACTCTGGGAAATGTGCAGGCTATAGTGGATGGTTTTGCTGCAATGGGATTCCCTAACTGTGGTGGGGCGATAGACGGAACCCATATCCCTATCTTGGCACCGGAGCACCAAGCCACCAAGTACATAAACTGCAAGGGGTACTTTTCAATGGTGCTGCAAGCACTTGTGGATCACAAGGGACGTTTCACCAACATCAACGCGGGCTGGGCGGGAAGGGTTCATGACGCTCGCGTCTTCAGGAACACTACTCTGTTTAAAGGGCTGCAGCAAGGGACTTACTTTCCAGACCAGAAAATAACCGTTGGGGATGTTGAAATGCCAATAGTTATTCTTGGGGACCCAGCCTACCCCTTAATGCTATGGCTTATGAAGCCGTACACAGGCAGCCTGGACAGGAGTCAGGAGCTGTTTAACTACAGGCTAAGCAAGTGCAGAATGGTGGTAGAATGTGCATTTGGCCGTTTAAAAGGTCGCTGGCGATCATTATTGACTCGCTCTGACCTCAGCCAAAGAAATCTCCCCATTGTTATTTCTGCTTGCTGTGTGCTCCATAATCTCTGTGAAAGTAAGGGGGAGACCTTTATGGCGGGGTGGGAGGCTGAGGCAAATCGCCTGGCTGCTGATTACGCGCAGCCAGACACCAGGGCGATTAGAAGAGCACACCAGGAAGTGCTGTGCATCAGAGAAGCTTTAAAAACCAGTTTCATGACTGGCCAGGCTACAGTGTGAAATATCTGTTTGTTTCTCCTTCATGAAAACCCGCCCCCTTTATTGACTGATTTTCTGTAAGGAACCCACCCTCCCCCTTCCCCCAGCTTTCTTTCAAACCAAATAAAGTCACTATCATTTAAAAATCATTTATTCTTTATTAATAGATTAGAAAAAGAGGGAGGGAACCTGGGTGGTATTTGGGAGGAGGATTGCTGGGAAGGAAAAAGCCACAAAGAAAAGGTTAAAAAAATGACAGCCTTTTGCTTGGGCTGTCTACTGGGGTGGAATGGGAAGGTGTACGGAGCCTCCCCCCCCCGCGTTCTTACACGTCTGGGTGAGGAGGATACGGAACATGGGGAGGGGGGAGGGTGGAACAGGGGCTGAAGCTGCAGTCTGTTTTCCAGCAGCCGTTCCTGAAGCTCCACCAGACGCCGGAGCATGTCTGTTTGCTCACGCAGCAGCCCCAGCGTTGCATCCTGCCTCCTCTGGTCTTCCTGCCGCCATCTCTCATCTCGAGCGTCTCTCCTCTCCTCACGTTGGTCCCTCCTGTCCTCACGTTGGTCCCTCGTGTCCTCACGTTGGTCCCTCCTGTCCTCACGTTCACTGGCTTCTTTACTATACTTTGAAACTGTTTCCTTCCACTCATTCAGATGAGCTCTGTCACTGCGACTGGATTCCATAATTTCAGAAAACATCTCGTCTCGCGTTCTCTTCTTACGACGCCTTATCTGTGATAACCTTCGGGATGGAGGAGGGAGGCTTGAGGAATTTGCAGCTGCTGTAGGGAGGGGAAAAAAGAGAGAATTGTTTAAAAAGCTACATTTTGCAGAACAATGCTTATACTCTTTCACGGTGACCAACACTATTCACATTACATAGCACATGTGATTTCTGTGCAAGGTCGCATTTTGCCTCTTAATGCTGAGTGCCTGTGGCTTTGCTGCTAGAGATCACAGGTCTGGGCAACAGAATTCGGCTTGCATGCGGCCATGGTAAGCCATTGTCTTACAGCTTCTGCGCCCTCCTTTCCCACATACCAAGCATAGCCTGTAGAGTGCTGCGGTTTTTCTGTTAACATTCAGCAGCACCAGAAAACAAACTAACCACCCCCCCCTCTCGCCATGAATTCTCTGGGATGATCGCTGTACCCCTCCCCCCCACCGCGTGGCTGGTATCAGGGAAGATCCCTGCAGGCACCAAACTAACCACCACCACCCCCGCCGCCCCCCCCCCTCCCGCCATGAATTCTCTGGGATGATCACGGTACCCCTCCCCCCACCGCGTGGCTGGTAACAGGGAAGATCCCTGCTAGCCAAACGCGAAAAACTCAGGCCCAATTTCCCATCTGCGCTTGGCTAACTGCAGGGAAGGATTTATTTTCCGCCACAGGCAAACAGCCCAGTAGGAACGGCCACCTCTGTCCCCTTAATTAAGTTCCCGTATTTCAACCAGGTTACCAGGAGTGATATCACTCTCCTGAGGATTACACAACAAGATAAAGAACGGATGTTGCTTGAATGCCAGCAAACACCGGGACCATACGCTGCCAGGCTTTGTCAGGCAATGATACCAGATTACTTGCTGCAAGCATGGCGTGGTCAAGTGTCCTACCATGGAGGAGGGAATAAGGATGCACTGTCCAGAAACCTTCTGGCAAGGCTTTCGGAGTACCTCCAGGAGAGCTTCATGGAGATGTCCCTGGAGGATTTCCGCTCCATCCCCAGACACGTTAACAGACTTTTCCAGTAGCTGAACTGACCGCGAATGCAAAGTCAGGCAAAGTAATCATTAAAAACCGTTTGCTTTTAAAACAAGTTTTATATTTTAAAAGGTAAACTCACCTGAGGTCCCTTCCATGGGGTCAGAGTCTTGGGTACTGGCTTGGGAGGGTACTTCAGTCAGGGTGAGAAAAAGATCCTGGCTGTTGGGGAGAACGGAGTGCTGTGTGCTCTCTGCAAGCTCATCCTCATCCTCCTCCTCCTCCTCTCCCCCATCGGCAGAATCCTCAGGCGTCGCTGATGAGACTATCCCCGACCCAGAATCCACGATCACAGGTGGGGTAGTGGTGGCAGCCCCCCCTAGAATTGCATGCAGCTCGGCGTAGAAGCGGCATGTCCGCGGCTCTGACCCGGAGCGACCGTTTGCCTCCTTTGTTTTTTGATAGGCTTGTCTGAGCTCCTTGACTTTCACGCGGCACTGCTCTCCATCATGCCCTTGGAGATTTTTTCAAAAGTTTTTGCATTTCGTCTTTTAGAACGAAGTTCTGCAAGCACTGAATCCTCTCCCCATACAGCGATCAGATCCAGTACCTCCCTCACGGTCCATGCTGGTGCTCTTTTTCGATTATCAGCCTGCATGGTTACCTGTGCTGATGAGCTATCTGTGGTCACCTGTGCTCTCCACGCTGGGCAAACAGGAAATGAAATTCAAATGTTCGCGGGGCTTTTCCTGTCTACCTGGCCAGTGCATCCAAGTTTAGATTGCTGTCCAGAGCGGTCACAATGATGCACTGTGGGATAGCTCCCGGAGGCCAATACCATCGAATTGCGGCCACACTATCCCTAATTCAAAATGTTAAAATCGATTTTGGCGCTACTCCGCTCGTCGGGGTGGAGTACAGAAATCGATTTAAAGGGCCCTTTACATCGAAATAAATAGCGTCGTTGTGTGGACGGTTGCAGGGTTAATTCGAATTAAAGCTGATAAATCCGAATTAAAGTCGTAGTGTAGACCAGGCCTAAGTAGGCTCATCAGAGCTCGTCTACTGGATCAGGCATGGTATGCAAACTTGCTCAGAATGGTTGGGTTGGGGAGGGGAGAGAAGGAGGATCTCCCTCATGACTTTTAGCCCAGTGGTTAGCGTACTCACCTGGGAGACCACTGGTTCAAGTCCCCGCTCTGCCTGAAGGAGGGAGACGGGATTTGATCAGTCACCTCTCAGGTGAATGCCTTAACCACTTGGGCGATGAGATATTGTGATTGGGTATCCTTCAGTCTCTTCTGTTGATGTTGTTCCACTGTGAATAAATAATGAGTCACTGAGAGACTGACTTTGTATCCAGTGGTTAGAGCTGTCATCTGGGAGATGGGAGACCCAGGATCCATTCCCCCTACTCCACTCCTAAATTCCTTTGTGACTCTAGCCCTCAGGGCTTATACATGCTGCCCATCAGATGTTATGTATGTATATGCATATAATATAATCTGTGAATGTAGTGGGATGTGCCATTTTAATCATATACCTGCATCTCATATTTAGTTTTTAATTATTATTTTGCTTTCATACTGTTTTAAACATTTTATTGGCTTAAAATTACTTTTTTACTTTATTGTAACTGTAGCAAGTTGCAAACCAGTTGTTAATGTAAGTAGGGGTATTGATAGTAGGTAGGGTTGCCATGCATCATGTAAAATCAGTTTCTGGGCTTAAATAGGGTTACCATTCGTCCGGATTCTCCGGGACATGTCCGGCTTTTTAGGTTAAAAATAGCATCGTGGGGGGAATTTGTAAATATCTTAAAATGTCCAGCATTCTCCCCCCTCTGCAGAGCATGGTGCGGGTGATAGGGCGGCCGGCTGGATTGAGCCACTAGCCTGGGGCTCTGGCAGCCAGAGCCTCTCCTCCCCTCCCCCGTCTTTTCCCCTGCAGCTTCAAATCACTGGCCAGGTGGCCTCCGGCACCTCTAGAGCTCCTCCCCCTCCCCTGCTGCCCAGCATGCCGCTCCCTGGGGAGAGCCGGGGCATGGCTGTTCTAACCTGCTTTTGCAGGGGTGAGAGAACTGCCCCGCAGCAGGGAAAACAGAGTTTAGCTCCTGTCTGGAGCCCAGGTGTCTGTTTCCTCACGGGGCGCTGGTCGTGCCCTCGCTGGAACGGAGTGGGGGCAGGGGGAGGGTGACTGCGGGGCACTTGACCGATGGAAAGGACGCCTGGCAGCAGTAGCCGTGCCCAGCCTGGTGCTGGGCGCTGGGGGATAGATTTTGGGGAAGATTTAAAAAAACAAAGCCCCAGACAGATGATGGTTAGAGGCCTTGGGGGACAGATGATGGTTAGAGGCCTTGGGGGGTCCCCCCCATTAATGTCTTCTGAAGTCTCCCCACCCCCAGGCCCTCTGAGCCAGTTGTGGCTGTGTCCAGATGCCCCCTGGAGTATGCTGTGGAGCGGCACGGTAAGGGAGCCAGGGGGTTGGAGAAGGGGCAGGGGGGTTCTGGAGGGACAGGGAGTAGGGGGGGTTGGATGGGTTGGAGGTTCTGGGGGGGCCTGTCAGGGGACAGGGGTGTGGAGAGTGGTCGGAGCAGTCAGGGGACAGGGAGCAGGGGGGGTAGATGGGTTGGGAGTTCTGGGGGGGGCAGTCAGGGCACAGTGAGTGGTTGGATGGGCGTGGGAGTCCCGGGGGTCTGTCTGGGGGCAGGGGTGTGGATAAGGGTCGGAGCAGTCAGGGGACAGGTAGGGGGTAAGGTCCTAGGGGGGCAGTTAGGGTGGGGGGATCTCAGGAGGGGGCAGTCAGGGGACAAGGAGCAGGGAGGCTTAGGTAGGGGGTGGGGTCCCAGGAGGGGGCAGTCAGGGGACAAGGAGCGGGGAGGGGTTGGGGATTCTGAGGGGGGCAGTCGGGGGCGGGAAGTGGGAGGGAGTGGGTGGAGGGGGGATCCCCCGGTCCTCTTTTTTGATTGTTGAAATATGGTAACCCTAGCTTAAACATATGGTGACATGATAACAGGATCCAGTCCACAGTGGTTTTCTACATGCTACATGTGGCTGACATGCAATGACTTGTACAGTGCAATTCTTTTTGTCAACATTAAATGACACTTCCTGCTCTTACTCAAGGATTTAAAAAAATATTCCTTAGTGTAGGAAAGAAGGCAAAATAAATCCTGTTCAACAGAATAAGGATGCTTTATTTGGATAAATGAAACAGAGTTTCTTTTATAACTGTAAAACTTCCTATGAAAGTATTAATGTAAATTTCAAAATAAAAAGAAGCTTGTAACTGCAAATGAATATGATATATTTGCTTCTCCCCCACTCTATTTAGAGGCAAAACCTATTTATGAGGCTTTAAGTGCAAATAATTCCCATGGCTTCAGTGAAGAAACAGCTGCAGAATATAGTCTCATTTGCATATAAATGACATGATTGCAGCTCAGAGAGGAATATTGAAAAATTCACATTGCTACAGTGAAAACCTGATAGTCACACACATTATGGTCAGATTGTATAATATTTTTTTTAAACTGCTACATGTTGATGTCTGTCTGATCACACTTCCAATAGGATTCAGGCTGTATCAGTTTTACCCACTATAAGATTGTTGAATTTTTAAATGTGAACTTATTAAACTATTACTTTTTAAAATAGGTTAAAAAAATGTAGGTCAGCAATCTAAACTGTTTATAAATGGTCTGAATATTCAGTAATCCAAGTGCCCAACCACAAACCATGCACTTTCTTTATCTCCAGTACTAAAATCCTGTGATTTTGGGGAAAATACTACTGTTTAGATAAGATGAAAGAAGTTCTACCAACTACCTCAGTCGTTTCACGGGCCAAATTACTAATGGACAGAGTGATATTTATTTTAATATCCCCCAAACAATTTCCTCAGTACATAATTATATCTAGGATATGGTTGTTCTCTCTAAAAATTCCCTCCACGCAGGGCCAACAGTTAACCTGGTGAGATGTCATCCCTAAACAAAAATCCAGTTTCAAAACTAAAGCTATAAATATTTGACTATACAAGCCATCTTATTCCAGTTATTCCACAACCCCATCACCAATACATTAAAACAAGTTGCAGAATAATATCTATAATTCTAGGTGGAATATTTTGCATGCTGTTTCATTGACAGGTTTCAATAACTGTACAGGATCCATGCCGCCATTGAGTAAGTCCCTATTTAGCTGCTCAACAGCAGCCATAGGAGGGAGTTTGCAGCACCTAATGTTGCTTTAACATCAACTCCCACCCAGAGTTTTAGGCACTGAGCAAAGCAAGATTCTGCAGAGAACTTCTGGTCCACTGCTCCACCTCCACACAGCCCTGCCCACACAACCCTGCAGAGCACCAACTCCACAGAATTCCAGAAGAACATCCTTGGGAAGCCTGCTGGGATGGGGGGAAGAGGGAACATGATGCAGTCAGCATCGCCCCACTTTCATGCAAGTAGAGAGAGTTGCATCTGAGTATACACCCCTTGTAAAGGAGCTCCTGGGGCCCTCGTTGCAGACATGACAATTCCTACCTAAATTATGCCCCCTACGGTTAGACCCTACTGAGCCAGAGAGTGGGGATTTGGCAGAGGAGATTAAGTCCCAGCAGGCGTTCCAGACAAATTTTTTGCTCTTGCTTACAAATACCTTCTTGAGCTGAGGCTATGTCTACACTACGGACCTTACAGTGGCCCAGCTGCACCGCTGTAAGGTCTCCTGTGTAGCCACTTAGAGCTCTCCCGACGGCATAATTAAACCACTCCCAATGAACAGCGGTAGCTATGTTGGCAGGAGAGCATCTGTCTACACAGGCACTTTTGTCAGTGAAACTTATGTCAGTTGGGGGTGTTTTTTCCACACCCCTGACCGACAAAAGTTTTGCCAACAAAAGTGCTAGTGTAGACAAAGCCTGAGCGTCACTGGAGGAACCCATAGATCTCCAATCCACAGAGGAGTTAATCAGTTGCAGCTAAGTCTAATTAGTCTGAATGCCTTAGGAAGGGGCTGGGTGCCTTTTAGGGATGAAATAGACAGAAGCTTCTACCTGAAAGCTGGTACAGGCATGTCTGGAGACACAAGAGCTGCCCCGTTTATATTGTTTGTTTTGGTGTTTAAAGACTGTTGATTTACTTGAAGGAATGCAGTTAGTGTTTGGTAGCAGGCCTTATTCTGATTGCACAAAAACTGCCTTATAAATAAACTTGAAATCGTGACAGAGAGATTAATTTTTGTAGTCAAGTTACTATGCCTGGATATACAGTTCTCTTGTCTCACAGCAGCATTCCTGTGTCATATGTGTATTACATCCAGAAAGGGTTTTTTCTGCCTACCCTGGGACTTTTGCTGAATGTATGTCTACAGGCATTGACCCTATATCAGCTACATTCCTGTATATGAATTAGCACAGTGGCTGATCCAGCCCCAGACTAGGTTGTTGGTTCAGTATTGACATGGGTGAAATTTTCAGATGGGCCTAAATGATTTAAGAGCCTAATTCTTACTGACTTTCAGTGGAACTGAGGCTACTAAGTCCCAGTGAATGTCAGTGAGTCTTAGATTCTTAAGTCATCTAGGTACATTTGAAAATTTTTACCCAAAAGCAGCACTTAGTAAATCACCACCACATGATGTTAAAATTATTTTGCTTCTAAAAGATACCATTAGAAACTATTAGCAAACTGTAGCCAATGAAACGGACACACTTCAATTTGTGACATACTGCAGGAATACATTCCAGATTCGGAAGGCTTGTTTAGTAAGAAAACTTCCTGTAATAGGAAGATAAGAGGCCCAAGTGAATTACTCCCTTTTTCTCTGGGGTATGATTGTCTCAGACAACCGTATCAGCAGAGGATTAGACACATTCTCACTTCCTAGAACAGCTTTACTAAAATGACAACATATATTTGGGATGATGGTGGTAAAATGGACATTGCATTCGAGAAGAAGATAAAACTGGCTGTTTAGATTGTTGAAAAAACATTTCAGATAAGCTTGTGGTTCCACAGAAATTAATCCCCACCCTTTGACTTGCTATCAGCCAATCAGAAATGCTCTTTCAGTTCAAACAGCTAATAATCTCTCAGTCTTGTAGCTTAAGGGATACAATTTTCAAAATTATTGCAGTGTGGGAACCATAAAGTCACGCACAAGGAAGACTGCACTTGATATAATTTATTTTAGATTTCCACCTAGGGTATGTTCTGATGCTCCACATGAAAGTCAAATTGTCCATGTAAAATGGTTTCCAGGTGATAAATTGACCCTCAGGGTTCTAGTAAAATAATAGATTCAGAGTTATATCTGACTCTCGCAATCTATAAAGGCTAGTTATCAGCTTTTTGAAGGATTTGATAAGGAGAAGAAAAAATAGCTTTTGTATACTGACATTTTTCTCATTAATGGGAGCAATGTTAAAACCACAAACACCTATCGGATTTGGTTGTAAATACGTCACTGACATAAGTTTTGGGAGGTTGCTGTTCTGTCTGAGTAGGAGTGTATTTGCCTTACTTGCATCTACTGTAATAGGCATATGGAACTTGTAATATTTCTGACATGCACATACAGCTTTTTAAAGCTGGGTCACTCACTATGCCACTATCTGTCAAATTCAAGGCCATCACATTTTAAAATGTATGTTCTATCAACAGTGCATGCCCTAGTGGAAGTTTTATTAGACAATAATTCTCTCTCATTCTTGGAAAAAGGAAAACACTTCCTAGTATTATAACAATTTTTTTAAGCTCATAATATAAAAATGGTAAAATGCTGCAGGATTCTTTGCTGTTTAAATACAGCAAACAATTATCTAAAAAGGAACATGATGTTATTTCATACTCTGAAAATCCTGATCTGCACATTTATATAGCATGGGCTGAAGTTTGGTTGATTCTTAGGATTTTATTTAAACCTACGTGTATGTTCTCAAGAATGCCCACCAGTGTAGTTGTTATGGTCACTTACATGCTATACAGTGGCAGGATGATGACACAAAGTAATAGATATACATGCAATAGCCTGGTAAGCCTCTTTGGCCCGTTTCACTTTTTTTCCATTTTGGCATTGAAATTGTGTAATACTTCACTGAGTACACTGCATGCACTGTTTGGCAGAATAAACTTGGTAGTGTTTTTATAAGAGGGTAAATTGTGCCAGGTGTAAAATAGGTCTGTATAATATTAGTTGTCAGCAAAACTATTCTGGAAAATATGTTGGAACTTACTCAGAAGGATTTGCCAGTTTCTTAAAGTGCATTTCTTTTGGGGAGGTTGATCTGATGATATTAGAAATTTTGTTACTTCCCCTCTGTTTTTGTGTTACTCACTCTGGGCCTGCTTTTCAAGTTTGACCTCCAGTTTTAATAGTCCAAATGTTACCAGTTAAAAATCAAACTACGTGATATGTGGACCCAATGAAGTAATTAGGCACCAAAATGCTAGCTTTTGTGCCCATCATTAACTGAGAGTCCAAACTTGTGCCTGCCAAATTGTAGACCAGGTTTAAAAATTAAGCCCCCTTTGTCTTCCTGATGCACTTCATAAAGACAAGTATTTCCTCTTTTGGGGGTGTGATGGTGTGCATTCAAGATATATGGGGTTTTAATAAATAGTTGTGTACATGACAAACGCCTGACATAAAAGGAAAGACTTATGAAGAACTGTGAAACGCCTAGCAAATAAGGAGCCAAATCATGTCCCTCAGAGACTAGTAAGTGGAGGTGTCCTCTGCATGTGGATTTCCCTTCCTCCACACAGAAGTGGGGCATGGATATCTTCATGGGTACTGTACCAGACCCATCCAGGGTCAGTGCTAGGGAAGGGGATAGAAGCTGGAGGGGCTGGGATTGTATATGACCCCCAACCCCGACTTTTGGCTTCACAAAAGCTACCTGGAAAATTGCCACTGCCGCCATAGGGAAAAGCCATGGCAGTGCAGCAATAGACCTAGACTGCAAGGGAGCAGGGGGAGGTCCACTGGGGTCAAGGCCAGAGCAAGGGGACAGAGTCACTGTGTGTATGGCCCGGGCCACTTGCATATGCCCTGGGATCCACCAGTTTTGGGGGCGGTTTTTCCTTGGGACAGAAGCCCAGCCCCTTATGACAGGGCAGGGTGGGGTAATGCTTGCAAAGGAATCCTCACAGAAAGTCTGATTTAGATGTGTGGGGAAAAAAAAATCCCCTCCTACTGCTTTTTATGTGGGAGGGGAGTATCTGGCCCAAGAATTTTAATTCAATTTATAACTAAAAAACAGAAGGAAGAAGCTAGCATCAAGCAAAATACTGCTGCCTCATATTTACTGCTTTAGAAATGAGCTACTACATTTCTTGGCGCACAGGGATTTTCTCCACTTTGGATTGATTAAAGAATAAGGACATTCTGACATGCACAGTTAAAATGAAACATGCATGTCAATTGGACTATAGTGTAGGTATTATGGAGATACATGTAATAACCAAGGTTTTGAGGTACTTTCTATTCATTTGAAAGTGTCCATTTTGCTAGACAACACCATTCTGACCAGTTTATTCTTTCTGTATAGTTGTAGAAGTTAATGTGACTTACACACATCCACATAGAGATTAGACCCCTAAAATAGTGAAACTACTCAGAGCATTGATTTGTTGGTAATGCTTTTATGATTAGGTAATGGTGAATATATGAACTTCAAAGGAGATTCTTCTTCGATGAGCTCCACTTTACGTGTCCATGCGCCCCTGCGCTTGTAATTGGAGATTTGGAGTAGCAGTGCCTGGTTGGGTTGCACATGTGCTGTCCCCATCTCGCATCGCCGCAGGCAGTTACATAGCACTGTGCGACCAACCCCCCTTCAGTTCTTTCTCTACCCCCTTTGAATTGAGGAGTACTTAGCAGCGCCTCTATACCTAACCGAAATAACTGAATAACTATGCTAAGAGTTCGTTGTTGATTAGTTTTAATTGCCTTTCCTTCTCCATTTTTTCCTTCCCCTTTTTTTTAAATAAATAAAAACACATTTTTCTCTCATATTAGAAAATTAAGTTTCAGTTTCTAGTGACCCTTTTGAGTAGAGTACAGTAATGGTTCTCCCTTGCGGGAGAAACCCTTCTCTGAAGGGCATGCCCAGCTTCCCAGGTTTTAAATGCTGCCTTATGTGCAAACTCTCTATCCCAGTCTCAGACGGGCATTCACAGTGTGTCTGCTGCCGCGGTGAGATGCACATCCTGCAGAAGTGCTCATATTGCCATAACCTGAAAGCCCACACAAGGAAGGCAAGACACTTGCAGTTGAAACTTCTCATGATGGAAAGTCTCTACGCCCAGTATCCAAGCCCGAATCATGGACCTCTCCTGGACAACAGTCTCCCACCGTAGCCTCTGACAGAGGCTTTCCTTTATTGGCTCAGGCAAAAGAGCACCCCGTCAAGAAAGTGACTAAAAAGCAGGCTCTGACTTCTCCTTCTTGGGAATCCACCAAGAAATGGCATTTCCCAGATCAGCATACCCCATCAGTACTGACCACGCCAGGACCTTCCACCGCCCAGGTAGCGGGACCATCTGGTACCATGGGTTCCATAAGAGCAAAAGACCCTAAGTGGGCTAGCTCAGACAATGGCAGGGAAATTGAAACCCTCTACCTTGGCACTGTTGGAGCCGATGAGACACTTGGCACTGAGTAGCTTGGCATCACTACAGACCATGGCACAACCTTCTGTCGGCACAACCCACATGGTACAATCCTCAGCACTGACAACTGCACAGCAGCAGTCGGGTACCACTAGCAACACCTTCAGTGGCACTGAGGCTCCTGGTGCTGCAGCAATTCCTGCACCATAAGGACTTGCTGGTTTCCTCAATGCCAGAATCTCTTCTTCTCGGTACTGACATCACTCCAGCATGGCCAGTACCGAGCCCTCTCACCACACTGCCCAGATCTCTTCCCTTCTCAAGTGATGAGGATGATGGAGGAATCTACTCCTCTCACCACTCTTCCCCGCTCTACACATCTACTGGACTAGGTCCATCATAGCAAAGGGGCTATCACACGGGGCCTGAAATACAGAGTTGGTATGGACACCCGTAGATGCCATTGATGCCTTTCCCACCAAGGTGGCCTTACTGGAACCCCCCCCCCCCCGAAGCATACCTCCCACAACATCACAAGCCTCCCAGTCTACCCAGGATGAGGACACAGCATTCGCCTTCATCTTCAGTACTGGGGACACTCTGAGCCCCCAGAAGAGGCGGTCGAGGAGTTGAAGGAGGTTTCAGACCAGGAAGATGCACTAGCAGCCAATTTCTCATCCTCTTCCCCAGATGAAAACATCATGCCCCCACATCCCACCATGAGGGATGACTTTAAACAATTTCAGGAGCTCTTTAAGAAAGTGGCAGACTCATTGGACATTTCACTAAAGGAAGTGGCTGAATCCCAACATAAGCTACTAGATATTTTGCATACATCAACCTCCTTCAAAATTGCTTTACCAACTATTGACTCACTCATGGAACAAGCAAAAACCATCTGGCAGACCCCAGCGACAATCTCCCCACCTGAAAAAGGAAGGATAAATAGTATTATTGTGCCCTCTAAGGGAATGGAATTCCCTTTTTCACACCCTGCACCAAACTCACCAACTATAAGGCATTACTGGCCAAGTACAACAACACAAATTATTCAAATCTGTCAGAATTTATTGAATTCCTGTCGGAAGAAAAGAGGACAATTTAGGGCCATCATCTCCAAGGAGCATCTTCTTGATAGAACAGCATTGCAAGCTTCATTGGGTCTGCAGACACTGGTGCAGTCTATAGCCACAACTGTAGTCATGTGACCTGCATCCTGGCTACACCTCTCTGATTTTCCTAGAGAAGTACAATAGACAGTTGAGAATCTTCCATTTGATGGCCCTCAACCCCTTGCAGCCAAAATTGATGAGTCTCTTCAGAGTGATGCTGAAGTTCCTGGGCATCTACATGCCTATGAATAAGAAAAAAACAGGGCAAATACTATGCATCATAAAGATTTCAATCTGCACCTAACACACAACCCACAAAGACGGACAGCAAAGAGGTGTGAGTGGCAGGCAGGGGGACTCTGGGAGAGCAGGGAGAAGTAGGGCCAGGAGCGGAGTGAGGGTTTGGAGTGTGGGTGGGCTTTGGGGGAGGAGGCCAAGTGGGGGCAGTCCTTGGAGTGGAGCAGGGGGCAGGGCCATTGTCCAGGTGCTGGTGGGCCCCCCCATTTCTAGGGAGCTTCTGGCACTCATGCCCAGTCTCCCCAAATGTGGGAGTCACATGCTGCCCTTGCATCCCTACTAGGTTGGGGGGCACACTTACACACTCATGCTGTCCAAGGCCGTTGGTCCCCATCAGAATCCCTCCTATAGATACACCTACTGGAGCAATGGGTGGTTTGCAATGCATGCTGTCATTTCCTATCTGTGATCAAGATCAAAACGATAAAGATCCTTACAGACAACATTGCTTGCATATTCTATATAAATCAACAAGGGGGTGCATGTTCACATGCCCTATGCATGGACGCCATGCTACTTTGGACCTGGTGCATCAGTCACAACATCGACATCTCAGCCTCCTACCTACCAGAATGTAGGAACACCACTGCAGATGCGCTAAGCAGAAAATTCTCCCTGGACCATGAGGGGGAAATGGACCCTCAGCTACTATGGAATATATTCAGAGAGTGGGCATTTTCAACTATAGACCTCTCCGCAATGACAAAATGCAAATGTCTGCAGTTCTGCTCCAGAGCAGGATAGGGTCACCATTCCTGGGTGACACTTTTCTCAAATGGGATGCACCCCTACTTTACATCTTACCTCCAACCCCCCTTCTTTAATGGGTAATACACAAGATCAGAATTCCAAAGTCATCTTGATAGCCCCCACATGGCCCTGGCAAATGTGGTTTCCTTACCTCCTAAAGATGGCTGCGTGCTCATCACACGTTCTTCCTCTTCTGCCTCATCCCCGGATCAGGTTCACCACCCCAACCTGACAAGACTCTGCCTCAAGGCATGGCTACTCCATGGCTCCGAGAAGCCAAAATGACCTGTTCAGAGGAAGTAAGAGACAGTCTGTTAAATAGTCGCATACCAACTACCCGACATACATACCTACACAAATGAAGGTGATTCACTATATGGTACCAAAATAAACTAATCACAGTAGTCTCCTCTCCTCTCCCTCTGATATTGAACTATATATTGGAATTTAAGAAATCTGGTCTCTCCCTGAGCTCAGAGTACATCTTGTAGCTATCACAGCATTCCACCGTAAGGTGGATGAGTTATTGATCTTTGCCCACCCAATCACCAAACGTTTTCCTAAGGGCCTTCATAACATCTGCCCCAAAATACGAACTCCTACTCCAACACTTAATCTAGTGTTACGGGGCATTATCAGACCACCTTTTGAACCATTAACGACATGTTCACTACTCCACCTTTCAGTGAAGGTTGCCTTCCTCATCACCATCACGTCTGCCAGATAGGTGGGGGAGCTAAGGGCCCTCATGGCACACTCACCATACCCAACATTCTTCAAAAATAAAGTGACCCTAAGACCGCATCTCAAGTTCTTACTTAGGATTGCCTCCTCACTCCATCTGAATCAGCCCATTCATCTCCTGTCGTTCTTCCCAAAACCCCATGGGAATAAATGAGAAGCAGCACTCTACATCCTGGACATCCAAACGGTTCTAGCCTTTTATATTGAGAGAACAAAGACTTTTCAAAAGTCACCAAAATTATTCCTCTCCATCACAGAACACTCAAAAGAAGACGCCGTATCTAAACAGACACTATCTAAATGGATTTCTGGATGCACTGACTTTTGCTATAGTCAATCCCCCTGTTTTAACAGCATGAGGCTTTGTACCTCAAGTGTAAGATCTGAAAAAAGATAATTAAATTTACATTTCCAGTTGCTATATAATTGGAATGGGAAATCAGTTGTTTGCCACAGAGTGGAATTGGTAATATTGTTTCAAGTACTGACTAACATCTGTAAACATCTGTGCCTGCACACAGATTCTGTCAAGAGATTTCAGAACATATTTCTTTAAAAGGTCAGTGAGGAATACAACCCCCATGATGCACTGCACACTAAGTGTTTTAATATGTCTTTCATATAGGTCTCATATTGGACATTTCTCCTTCTTAATTATGCCAACAGTTTCCAGCCTGAGGCACACTGAAGAATCATCCATCTGCCATGGTGGGTAAAAATTTTACACAAAGAAGTGATGGTGCCCGATTCCCTTTTTGAATACAAACTACAGAGTTAAACACCCTGTCCGCTTAAAAATCATATTGGAAAACAGTTCCCCTCTCAGTTTTGTTTTTAATAGAACCTCAGAAGCTTCACTGGGAAATTCATTTTTTAATTGAATTTGTCTGGCTAGAGACTTGTAGCTGGTTTCCTTTGATAATTATTCTGCAAGAAGAAGCAATTTTTGTGATGCATCCTTGTGCTCCCTCTGTATCTGCATCAAGAGGATGTCATCACTATGTTCATGCACTGCTCTGAGAGTCACACACACTGTCCCACATGAGACCAGGACATAATGAGCGCAGATGCTCTGGGCTGCCTATCGGAAATGTGAATGGGAGTAAAAACAGTCCATGTTATTACAATGTAGTGTTACGCAAAACTGCCCCTCTCTCTCTCTCTCTCTCTCTATATATATATATAGAGAGAGAGAGAGAGAGAGAGTGTTCCTCCTCTAGCTTGATGGGTCCTGCGCTTATTGGCGGATTTGCTCACCTCAGAGATTTATCTTGTGGGTTGAGAAACAGCCCAGAGACCTTCCCCTCTGGTAGAAGCCACAGTCCAGGTCAATTCCTCCTGTGTCTGATCAGGAGTTGGGAGGTTTGGGAGGAATCCAGGCCCGCCCTCTACTCTGGGTTCAAGCCCAGGGCCCTGTGGACTGCAGCTGTCTAGAGTGCCTCCTGGTACAGCTGCACAACAGCTACAACTCCCTGGGCTACTTCCCCATAGCCTCCTCCCAACATCTTCTTTATCCTCACCACAGGACCTTTCTCCAGGTGTTTGATAATGCTTGTACTCCTCAATCCTCCAGCAATACGCCTTCTCACTCTCAGCTCCTAGTGCCTCTTGCTCCCAGCTCCTCGCATGCACACTACAAACTGAAGTGAGGTCCTTTTTAAACTCAGGTGCCCTGATTGGCAGCCGGTTTCAAGCGGAGTGCCCCAAGGGTCGGTCCTGGGGCCGGTTTTGTTTAATATCTTTATTAATGATCTGGAGGATGGTGTGGACTGCACTCTCAGCAAGTTTGCAGATGACACTAAACTAGGAGGCGTGGTAGATACACTAGAGGGTAGGGATCGGATACAGAGGGACCTAGACAAATTAGAGGTTTGGGCCGAAAAAAACCTGATGAGGTTCAACAAGGACAAGTGCAGAGTCCTGCACTTAGGACAGAAGAATCCCATGCACTGCTACAGACTAGGGACCGAATGGCTAGGTAGCAGTTCTGCAGAAAAGGACCTAGGGGTCACAGTGGACGAGAAGCTGGATATGAGTCAACAGTGTGCTCTTGTTGCCAAGAAGGCTAACGGCATTTTGGGCTGTATAAGTAGGGGCATTGCCAGCAGATCGAGGAACATGATCGTTCCCCTTTATTCGACATTGGTGAGGCCTCATCTGGAATACTGTGTCCAGTTTTGGGCCCCACACTACAAGAAGGATGTGGAAAAATTGGAAAGAGTCCAGCAGAGGGCAACAAAAATGATTAGGAGTCTGGAGCACATGACTTATGAGGAGAGGCTGAGGGAACTGGGATTGTTTAGTCTCCAGAAGAGAAGAATGAGGGGGGATTTGATAGCAGCCTTCAACTACCTGAAGGGGGGTTCCAAAGAGGATGGAGCTCGGCTGTTCTCAGTGGTGGCAGATGACAGAACAAGGAGCAATGGTCTCAAGTTGCAGTGGGGGAGGTCCAGGTTGGATATCAGGAAAAACTATTTCACTAGGAGGGTGGTGAAACACTGGAGTGCGTTACCTAGGGAGGTGGTGGAGTCTCCTTCCTTGGAGGTTTTTAAGGCCCGGCTTGACAAAGCCCTGGCTGGGATGATTTAGCTGGGAATTGGTCCTACTTTGAGCAGGGGGTTGGACTAGATGACCTCTTGAGGTCCCTTCCAACTCTGATATTCTATGATTCTATGATTAGCCAGCTTGTCCTAATTGATTCTAGCAGTTTCTTCTTAATTGGCTCCAGGTGTCCTAATTAGCCTGCCTGCCTTAATTGGTTCTAGCAAGTTCCTGCTTGTTCTGGAACCGCCCCTGTTACCTTACCCAGGGAAAAGGGATCTACTTAATCTGGGACTAATATATCTGCCTTCTAACACTCTCCTGTAGCCATCTGGCCTGACCCTGTCACAATATATATATATATATGCGTTACTTCTATTTATTTAGTTTTATTCACACCAATCTGTATGATGTCCCTTCTCCTTCCCTTCCCCAGCTACCTTTTTTTTTTTTTCTTTTCAGAAAACCAAGGACTACATCATGCCTTTAGCTATGAGCAGAGGTTACTCCTGGGCAGCAACTTTCACCCTTCAGGGCCAGCAGGAGGAGCCAGTAACTGCTGTAGCACTGTTTTCACCTTCCAAGGACCTTGCTGAGCAGTCTCTGTAGGGGTGGGACCAACGTGTTGGGAGGGAGCAGACCAGAGGCAGTGGCAGGAAAATGTACAGTACCGCTCTTCCCCAAGCCAAGCTGTGTTCACCAGGAATGGTAATAAAGGTAATTTGGGGGTATGTTGCCTTTCCTGCCTGGTTCTTCCATGCTGGAGGACCTTGGCAATACAATTACATTGGAGCCATGGTCTGCCAGAGAGCAGAAGGAGGTGTGAGTGCCCTGACATCCTCACGTTTGTGGGGGTTAATTCACAGAGCTGTTTCTAGATAGAGGTGAGAAAAAAACCTCACTTCACCTGAGGAACAATGTGGAGGATCCTTGTGGTGTTCCACTTAGCTCCCTTCTATGGGTTTTACCACAGGAGGGAGAGATCAAGATCTCTGAATAGTGGACTATATTTATCTCTGGAGACACTACATTAAAATCAATATGCTACTCAGGAGTGAGGTAAGCCAAAGAGCAGCTGCTTCTTCCATTGTCTGCCTTGGGGACAGTTCCTGCTCCTATAACTTTTATGTCTGACGTAAAGAGATGCATGCGTGAAGCCATTTGCTGTGCACAACAACCAAAGCTTTATTGGTACTACAAAAGCAAGGAATTATGGTGCATATTCTTGAGAGCCATCTACCACCACCTTAGTTATTAACTGACAATTTACATAAATAGACACCTTTCTTTTATAGATCACTCTTATAACAATGTTATCTAATCCTTTAAAAATATTGACATTCCAATCCTGTGTAGATGAAGTAGATTTAAAATAAAAATTTAGCAGAAACTGACTTTTTTGCTAAAAGCAGGATTTCTGCAAGAATTCCCAGCACTTACAGTAGACTAGTGATAGCTACAAGAGGTTGAGTAGGTAAATAATGCAAATGGATTTTAAAATTTACTGTATTTTATGATCAGGTGAGACGGAATTTTGTTAACCTCCTTACTACATATTGTATTATATATGAAGGCAACTGATTTAAAGTCTAAATAAAAATTATTTATACTGGTGGCTGCCCTGTTGGCAGAGATAGCTAGGCATTAATGATTAAGCACCATTTCCCAGAAAAACTTCCACCTTCTCCACAAATGGATATGACTTTTAGATGGTAAAAAATGTCTACACATTCAGGATCGCAGAGGGGAGATTATGGCTGGCTCCTGCAAAAGTGTGTAAAGGAGAGTGAGAGGGCAAAGATTTTCCACCTATCCACCTGACCTAGAATAACTGGCTACAATTGCTACGCTATTGTATCCCAAGAACCAGCTCCCTACTATCACCCACTTTGCTATGAGCTACCTCAAAAGAAGAGGCAAGAAGCAAGAGGCATGGCTATGACTCTTTCCCCTACCCTGCAACTGGCTAACTCTGTATATACTGAGGGGTTGCAAGCAGGCACACTCATCCTGCAAGCTGAGCTCCCCCAGGCTATTTCTTAGAGCTGTCACATCCATCAGGTAAGCGTCGTAGCTGGCAGTCTTATCTATACAGGAGCTTTACTGCCTGTTCCAGGAGGACAAGGTGGTGCTCAGATCACCAGAATCCTTTCTTCCTAAGGAAATTCCTCTTTCCACACTTCCCAAGAGGTTGTGAGTCCTTTGTTCTGGCCAAAACCGCAACATTCAAATGGAAAAGACATGGCACACCTTAGATGTTCAAAGAGCACTGAAAATTATCTCAAGTGTACAGAATCCACAAGAAGATCGGGCTCCCTATTTGTGTCCTTCCACCCAAAAAGCCAGGACTCAGAGTTTCCAAATCCTCCATCATTAGGTGGATTAGACTATGTATGGGGGAAGCCTAATACAAATCTTCACAGGATTCATGGTGGAATAAGCAAGTGCGTCCACTTCAGAAATTCACAAAGTGGCCCCTTGGTCTAAGCTAACATTTTCATTAAGCACTACAAGGTGGACCTTCTGTCTTCTTCAGAGGCTTCCTTTGGCAGGAAGGTGCTACAGGCAGTGGCCAAGAAGAAATAAAGGCTTTTAAGCAAGCTCACAAAATGGGGAGTGCTTCTTTCCTGCCAAGCTTTTGTTTCATAACTCTCCCTACATCTGTTCACTGCTCACTACTTCCCAGACATCCAGAATTGTGGGAGACACTGGGCTGCAGAACAGAATATTTCTTACTGATAACTTCCTTTCTTCTAGCAGCATCTCCCACAATTGTATCCACCTGGATGATTCATGAGTCAAGGGTCAGATATTAAATAGAATCATTACCATATGACCGTCTTCCTTGGCCTAATGTACATAGTTATTTTGTGATTTCTGGAAATATTTGTCAATAATGATGTTATGCAAGTTTTATAGCTTGTGAATAACTCATCTAGCAGCAAGCAGGAGGAGAAAGGGCATGGCCAGATTTTAGCGCCAAAATGCTGATCTGCCTTCATGAGCTGCAGAGACAGAAGAGCAGCCTCTAGATGTCCAGAACTGCAGGAGATGTTGCTAGCAGAATAGAAGTTATTGGTAAGTACTTTTCCAATCTGTGTTTCTTGGCACCTGCCATTCTGCCCCATCATCCCCCGCAGAACAGATCAGCAAGCAGGGAGTGCCACCATTTCCTCACCTTCCTATGGAGTCTTTACACTACACTTATCACTGTGGTAGCGGAAAGCTTGGAGATCCACAGGAATAACAAAGCCCTGTCCCGTGAATGCCAGTTTGTGCACATTCCCTCTCCCAGACTGCCTGTGCCAGTGGCAGCATGGCTCTTATATCTAGGCTGTCTCCCCACCCCCAACCAACCAATGCACGCTCTGTGGTGTGGAAAAGCGATAGAGGAAAAGTTATTGCTCCTTAAAGCAGAAGTAGGTTACAGGGTTTTTTGTATTATAATTTACACTCTCCTGCGAGGGGAACAAGCCACCCAGAGCAACTGTTCCCCTGACCTCTCTCCAAACCCTCTCCCGCTTAGGCTGCATGGCAATGGCACACAGCTCCCACATTACAGTCTTGGAGGAGGAGGGGCAGATTTGTGACATTATTCTGTGTGCTGCCCTCCCATTATCTCTCTGTTTGGCTAGGCTCAGCCGAAAGAAGCAAATGACCCTATGCTACCATCAGGGTTGAAAATGCGTTTGTGCAAACCTGCAGTAGAGGTACATGATCACAAAATAGTATTTATACATTTCCTGCAGTAGAGGTTTGTAATCGAAACTGATTAATATAATCTTGAAATTCCCTTTCAGGGTTAATAAGATGTTAACATAAAAGAAAAAAGAAAAAAAAAAACATGTGTCTTATGTATTTATGCCAGTGATTTTTGGGTTTAAAACTACTCATGCATGAAAAATGACTGTAGGAATTGTATACTCCCATGTGTGAATAATGACTACACTGAAGCATGAATTATAGCAGCACTACACTGACACTGCTGCAGCGTACGTGTTCTCTTTGGGAACGTTACAAAGTGTTTTTTAAATGCTGGTGCATGTTAATATATTGATTTAAATCAGTGTCCTTTTTGTACCCTTTGGATTTGTTCAGTCTAGCAGATAATGTGTCTCACATTCCCTCTAAGAGATGTTCCGTAAACTAGGGAAATTAAGAATTTATGCAAAGATGTGTTTTTAATGTAAATTTACCAATACTATTATTTATTAACAGATTCAAATATTCTTACAATATCCTATTTTTTTTATTCTAGCCAAATGGATAGTTTATGCTAATCATTTGCAGCAAACCAACTTTTGAATTTGGTTTTGTTTTTCATATCTATACACACATTCTATGCTCAGGTATTAATTAAACCCTGTACTGACTTTAAATGCTTCTATTGTCCTTTTCATTTAAATAGGACTTTTGTTAGATCTTTAACAAGACCTCAGTGGGGTAATAAATCTAAGCAATTGTCCTTATTAGGAGTAGATTATTCTCATGGGACTATAACAGTCACTGAAGTAACTAAAGCCATTTGTAGACACTGCACTAAGATTTTTTTAAACACTAAACTGACTTGTGAATCCGTTGCTTAGATGCTCAAATTAAATTAAATGATATTTTGTTTATTTTTCACATTTTTCATTTCACTTGTTTGTGTTTGCTTATAAACTTTAAGGGTTTAGTTCAGCAAAATTCACTTCCACAGTAGTGAGCCTTGTTCTCAACAAACAGCTTTCTTAGCAGGAATTGAAACCAAAAATGTATCTCTGTCTCTTTTGTTAGTAACCCTTGCAACTCTTATAATCTATAGGCCACGGTTACGTGATAAGTATATTCACATGCCCATCTTATTGTATATAATAGACGATCCTTAGTGAAGAAATTATTCCTGAATTTGGCCAACTCTCATGGTTGATTAAAGACATCCCTTAGTATAGACCAGTATGGTATTTGTGCAAAAATCTTCTTTGACACTGGGCCAGCTTCTGAAGTCCTTATTCAGCTCTTCATTGGGCAAAAGTTAAACAAGGACTTTTCAGTATTTCACTGACTGCTAATAGGCTATTGGGTTTTTATAGGTTCTTTGAACAACCTTCCCATAGGAGTAGTGGGGGCAAACAACCTAACTACTATTAAGATGGAGTTTAATAAATTTATGTACAAGATTACATGATGAGGTTGCCTCTGATAGCAGGGAACTTGATGACCAAGGAGGTCCCTTCCAGCACTGTATCCTGTGTCCTATGTTCATGATGGCTTTTGCTCTACTTCTGTTGGATGATGCCTTCTTCTCCCCCCCACCCCCAAAAAAACCCAACAACAACATGTGAGTTGTTATAATGCTGGTTCTTCACTATCTGAGGGATGTTTTGGTTGAATGGTTTCTCCCTTGTACACAAAAGGCCCAATCCTGTTCTCCTACAATATATTTTATTGCCAGCTCTGGCATAGACACTAAGGCCTACATTTTCAAAAGTGTCCAATTCTTTTGGGAGACTCCATTTTTGGGTGCCCAAGTTGCGATATGAAGTGCCTAATTTTCAGGTCAGAACTAACACCTTAGTCTCTACCCAGAAACCAACAGGCAGCCAGTGCAAATTCAGAGCAAAGCTCACAGCGAGCAACATTGTTTAATAAACAGGCTGCTGCCTCCTGCACTAGGTTCAGTTTCTGAGCTGATTTAAGGTGTCACCCCCTGCTGGCCGCATTGTAGTAATCCAGGCTTGAAGAGCGAAAGCCATGGCTAACAGTACCAAAGTCCACATCCAATAGGAAGGATCACAATGTACTGACCAGAAGCAGATTAAAAGAAGCTATCTTGGTCACTCCAGCTGCACGATCCTTCAGCCTCTGGAATTCCAATAGATCCTAATATTGCTAGCTTATGGCAATTTTTCCTGAGTAGTCTGTGCCCTGCAATCCAGAATGCCCATAGTGATGAACACTATGAGCACACTGCCTTCTGCCTATGTCCCCTACACTATGAGGGAGCAATATATGGCTGGCGGTGTTAAGCCTACATTGCCCCTGCAGCAGGGGAATTTTCCCCTGGTCTCTTGTGACCCCTTTATGGCCTTGAAGTGTGACTGGACCAACATATGGGGACCAGAGCACCTGTGATGGGGAAGAATATGGTCCATAACCATTAATTTCTAATTAGGGATGTGAGTTTCCAGGACTAATTTGCAGATTCAGACCAACCTTTCTCAGCCTTGCCCTCTATGTATTACATGATTCAAATAGCAAATAATTTGTCCTCATCCTGTGAAATGTCAGTTAGTGGGGACAGGGAAAATTGGCGTAATGTTACTTCCAATACCTTTTGAACACCATGGATTACATCCTGCCCTACATTGCTATAACTATGCAAAGGGGAATAGATGGTGCTGGCTATGCAAGTTCCAGTGTGCTCCTATTGGCACTGCTCTTGGGAAAATGCCTGGGAAGATGCACACAATAAGTCTTTAGGTCCAGACTGTGACTCTCCCCAGTGCAGCTGAGCAGAGGAGTAAGGGAGAATTAGACCCCCTCATTCCGTGAGTAATGTGTTGGGGCTCCTTGCCTTGCGGCTCAGGTGCAGACAATGGTGGTGAAGAGCAGGGAGTTGTATGTCCAATACTCCTTCCTAGAATAGGGAGACAGGGAGGGGGCAGAGCTGGTTTATGGGAGGGAAGTAAGCTGTACTTACTTCACACCTGCAGCAGGGATGCAATTGTGATTCTGAGTAACGATTCCATCTCTAGACTCCTCCTGGCACTGCACAGATACACATGGGCACTAATGGGCTGAGCCTCATAGCTCAATCCAACCCTTAATATGAATGTGTGTGTAAGAATAAGAAGCAGAATAACAATAAGGGTGACAAACCATTGGAACAAATGAGTAAAGGAAGTGGTGGATTTGCCATTTCTTGACATCTTTAAAGGCTGGATGCCTTTCTGGAAGATATGCTTTAGTCAACCACTAGTTACTGGGCTCAATTCAGGGGTAACTGGATGAAAATCTGTGGCCTGTCACGCAGCAGAGCAGACTTGATTATCCTAATTGTCACTCCTGGGCTTTAAAAAAAATCAATGAAACAGCATGCACTGCTTTCCAGCCCTTGGTGTACACCACAGTATGCATATTAGTTCTTTTGGCAATGTTGGGCAGCTGCAGGATTCCTGAAAGCCCTCCCTTAGGCTGCGTTCACGTTAGGTTTTTTGGCAAAAATTCCCCAGTGTTGCTAAGGGTATGTCTACGCTAGGAAATTAAGTCAATTTTATAGAAGTCGATCTTTAGAAAGCGATTTTATACAGTCAATTGTGTATGTCCCCACTAAGCGCATTAAGTCAGCAGAGTGCATCCTCGATACCGTGGCTAGCATTGACTCACGGAGCGGTGCACTGTGGGTAGCTATCCCATAGTCCCTGCAGTCTCAGCTGCCCATTGGAATTCTGGGTTAAGCTCCCAATGCCTGATGGGGCAAAAGCATAGTCACGGGTGGTTTGGGGTATATGTTGTCAGTCTCCCTTTCCTCCTTCCTTCCCTCCCTCCATGAAAGCAACAGCAGACAATTGTTTCACACCTTTTTTCCTGGGTTACCCGTGCAGACGCCATAGCATGGCAAGCATGGAGCCTGCTCAGCTCACCGCTGCTGTTGTGAGCATTGTAAACACCTCGCGCATTATCCTGCAGTATGTGCTGAACCTGGCTAGGAGCCGCCAGCACGAGAACGATTGTGAGGAGGACATGGACACAGACGTTCCTGAAAGCATGGTATGTGGCAATTGGGATATCATGCCGGCAGTGGGGCAGGTTGATACAGTGGAATGCCGATTCTGGGCCCGGCAAACAAGCACAGACTGGTGGGACCGTATAGTGTTGTAGGTATGGGATGATTCCCAGTGGCTGCGAAACTTTTGCATGCGTAAGGCCACTTTCCTGGAACTTTGTGAGTTGCTTTCCCCCACCCTGAAGCACAGGAATACCAAGATGAGAGCTGCCATGACAGCTGAGAAGCGAGTGGTGATCCGAGTAGCCAATGCAATCACTGACCTTCTGCTAACAAGGGTAGTGACTCTGAAATGTGCAGGTCATAGTGGATGGCTCTGCTGCTATGGGGTTCCCTAACTGTGGTGGGGCGATAGACGGAACGCATATCCCTATCTTGGCACCGGACCACCTTGCCAACCAGTATGTAAACTGCAAGGGGTACCTCTCAATGGTGCTGCAAGCACTGGTGGATCACAAGGGATGTTTCACCGACATCAAGGTGGGATGGCCAGGAAAGGTGCATGACGCTCGCATCTTTAGGAACTCCGGGCTGTTCGAGCAGCTGCAAGAAGGGACTTACTTCCCAGGCCAGAAAATTACCATTGGGGATGTTGAAATGCCAATAGTTATCCTTGGGGACCCAGCCTACTCCTTGCTCCCATGGCTCATGAAGCCATTCACCGGCAGCCTGGACAGTAGTAAGGAGCAGTTCAACTATAGGCTGAGCAAGTGCAGAATGGTGGTAGAATGTGCTTTGGTCGTTTAAAAGCTCGCTGGCACTGTTTGCTGACTAGGTTAGACCTCAGTGCAACCAATATTCCCACTGTTATTGCTGCTTGCTGTGTACTCCATAATATCTGTGAGAGTAAGGGGGAGATGTTTATGGCGGGGTGGGAGGTTGAGGCAAATCACCTGGTGGCCGATTTTGAGCAGCCAGACACTAGGGCGGTTAGAAGAGCACAGCAGGGTGCGCTGGACATCAGAGAGGCTTTGAAAACCAGTTTCATGACTGGCCAGGCTATGGTGTGACAGTTGTGTGTGTTTCTCCTTGATGCAAACCCGCCCCCTTTGTTGATTTTAATTCCCTGTAAGCCAACCCCCTGACCCCCTTCGATCACAGCTGGCAAAGGAAATAAAGTCACTATTGTTTTGAAACTATGCATTCTTTATTAATTAAAAAAAATGAGATAATTGACAAGGTAGCCCGGGTAGGGTGGGGAGGAGGGAAGGACAAGGCCACATTGCTTATTGTAGCCACACTACAAATCAAAACTGTTTGAATGACAGCTTTCTGTTGCTTGGGCCATCCTCTGGAGTGGAGTGGCTGGGTGCCTGGAGCCCCATGTTCTTGGGCATCTGGGTGAGGAAGAAATGGAACTTGGGGAGGAGGGCAGATGGTTATACAGTGGATGCAGCGGCAGTCTGTGCTCTTGTTGCCTTTCCTGCAGCTCCACCAGACGTTTCAGCATCACCTCCTGCCTTTTCTTGTTGCGCTCACTTAATGCTTTCCTGGCCTCTGTCACTGAATGCCTCCATGAATTCAGCTGTACCCTATCAGTGTGGGAGGACTGCATGAGCTCGGAAAACATGACATCGTGAGTGCGTTTTTTTCGCCTTCTAATCTGCGATAACCTCTGGGACAGAGATGATAGGGGGAGCATAGAAACATTTGCACCTGTGAGGGGATAAAAGAGGAGAATAGAATTTAAGAAGATATATTTCTGAGAACAAAAGGGAGGCTCTTTCACAGTGAATCAAGCAATTCACAGCAGACAGCACATGTGCTTTAGGTACAAGGTCGCATTTTGCCTTTTATAGTGAGCGCCTGCCGGTATGGTGACACATCACATATGACTGGGCAACAGAATTCGGTTTCCAGGCAGCCATGGTAAGCCAAAGAGTACGCGGGGTTGGCTTCTTCCACCTTCATAACGTGGGAATGGTTCAAACTGCAGTGCCCTCCTTTCCCATAGTAAACAATGCCGGTTGGGTTTGCCATTTAAAAGGAGGGGCTGCGGTTTTGGGGTGGATGTGCAGCACACCCCTCATCCCACCCCACCGTGTGACTATTCTCAGGGATGATCCCTTTTAGCCAAGCACAAACAGCCCAGCATGAACAGGGTCCTTTTACTGTTCCCTTACAAAAATTCCCCTATTTCAACCAGTTGACCATGAATATCACAACTCTCCTGAGGCTAACAGAGAAAAATATAGACCGAATGTTGCTTGAATGTGACCAAAACCCAGGACCATTCGCTGCCATGCTTTGTGCTGCAATGATTCCAGATTACTTGCTACTGGCTTGGCATGGTAAAGCGTCCTACCGTGGAGGACGAAATAAGGCAGCCCTCCCCAGAAACCTTCTGCAAAGGCTTTCAGAGTACCTCCAGGAGAGCTTCATGGAGCTGTCCCTGGAGGATTCCCGCTCCATCCCCAGACACATTAACAGACTTTTCCAGTAGCTTACTGGCCGCGAATGCATCCCGATTCTTCAGGGCAAATCAAACATTAAACACTATTGCTTTTAAACCCTGTAGTGTAGTTACAAATATGCACTCACAAGAGGTGCCTTCTCCAGCTTCAGGGTCCAGGAACCCGCCTTGGGAGGGTATTGGCTCCAGGGTGATGAAAAGGCCCTGGCTGCCGGGGAGAATGGATTCTCCGCTTGTCTGCTGCGCATTCTCATCCTCATCCTCATCCTCATCCACAAAATCCTTCTCCCTGTTGTGTGAGACTCCCCCCTTGCAGGTGTCTACGGACAGTGGTGGGGTAGTGGTATGGTCCCCACCCCGCCCAGAATGCCATGCAGCTGATCATAGAAAAGGCATGTTATGGGGCTCTGACCCGGAGCGACCGTTTGCCTCCTTTGTCTTTTGGTAGGCTTGCCTGAACTCCTTAACTTTCTTGTGGCACTGTTGTAGCCTCTCTCCACCATGCCCTGTGCAATTTTGGCATATTTTTTTAATAATGGAGATATCCCATCTCCTAGAACTGGAAGGGACCTTGAAAGGTCATCGAGTCCAGCCCCCTGCCTTCACCAGCAGGACCAAGTACCTAGATCCCCAAGTGGCCCCCTCAAGGATTGAACTCATAATCCTGGGTTTAGCAGGCCAATGCTCAAATCACTGAGCTATCCCTCCTATATTAGCATTTCTTCTTTTTTGATTGGAGTTCGGCCTTCACAGATTCTTCTCCCCATACAGCAATCAGATCCAGTGTCTCCTGTTTGGTCCATGCTGGAGCTCGTTTGCGATTCTGGGGGGATTGCGTGATCACCTGTGCTGCTGAGCTCGCCACGCTGACCAAACAGGAAATGAAATTCAAAATTTCCCGGGGCTTTTCCTGTGTATCTGGCTAGAGCATCGGAGTTGAAAGTGCTGTCCAGAGCTGGCACATTGAAGCACTTTGGGATAGCTCCCGGAGGCCAGTACCGTCGAATTGCATCTGCACTACCCCAAATTCGATCCAGCAAGGTCAATTTTAGCGGTATTCCCCTCGCCGGGGAGGAGTACAGCAGTCGATTTTAAGAGCCCTTTAGGTTGACGGAACGGGGTTGGTTGTATAGACGCATTGCTTATAAAATCAACCTAATACGGCTAAATTTGACCTAACCTCATAGTGTAGACCAGGGCTAAGACTGGATCAGCTCCGGGTGATGGACAGCAGTGGTGGAAGCACAAGTACAGCATCTGGGTCAGGTGTCTGCCAGTATTTTTAACAGTGATACTTAACGTTGCTCAGAAGCAGGCTTCTCAAATACATTCACACTATCCACATTCCTCCTACCAGTGGTACCACAGTGGTGTTAGCAACATTGTACAAGAATCCCCAGTGCAGGCACCACATTAGAAGCACATCAAGTATGCTTCTAAGGGCCAACAGCAAGGGTGATTATTTGGGGCTAGATAAAGCCCAAAGATGCTGGATGAATACATTCTCAGACAAACACAACTAATGTTTGGGCTGGGTTAACAACAGTCTTTAAAAGAAATGGCTTTAGCCTTGAATTGTAAGTGGGGATGGTTAAAAAATTAACTTTGAAATTAATGATAACTTGAGGCCAGTGCTTAATTTGTAATGAAAGATTTGCTGGGGCTCAAGCATTTAGGTACCTGGGCTCAAGCAATTTATTTCATATTCATAACTGATCCTGCAAGCCCAGAGGTGCCGGGGCTATGAACTGCCAAGCCTAGAGGTGCCCGGGCTCAGTCTGGGCAAGCCCTGGAACAAATGAAGCTCTGCTTGAGGCTCTTACAAAACATTTAAAACTTTAAGCCATTTATTCACAAAGAAACTCATTAAAAATAACAGTGAGCTGCCACCTGCTGGTAAAAATGTAATGCACGTTACAAAAAGCAGACTGTCAATTGCTTTTGAGAAGATGCAATGGAAAGCTTTTGTATTTGACATGTTAGTGTGAAATGTACATGAGATAAAGAAGCTGCATACAGTTGTCTTACTGTTTTCATCAACATTTACATTTTCATATAGAATATGCTAAGTAGATGCTTACACATAACTGACTAATAACAAAAGCAAGAAATCAAAGACAAGGAGAATAAAGAAAGAAGTAATAAAAGCAGGTGAGTGATCAGTCCAGTGACAATTACCAAGTGTGTCCTGTTTACACTACTAAAAAATTATTTTAGCTCTTACCTTTTTGATGCCACTGCAAACCCTACAGTATGCCCTAAATGCAATAGCCAAGACAGATTTCCAATTTTTTTTAGTCTGATATACACACTGAGAATGTTTCTTCAGCTTAGTTTATAAATGGGAACAAATTATTTAATTATTTTGTCTGTAAGTGGGTCATCTTCTCCATTAAACTATTGTCCCACCCTCTCATAAGTCAGTTGCAGATATTTAAAGTATAAATAGAATACTTATTTCAGAAATATGAGTGGAGAAAAGAATCTAGTAATATCCTACTGTTTGTGTGTGAATTACACAGTCAATCTCTAAAAAAATCACTAATATAAATCTACTTTAAATCCAAGACTGTCCTTTTATTCTGCTTGAGCAGTGCCTAGCATGAGGTGCTACTAGACAGTAATAATAGCATAAATACCTGTTACAAATATTAGGCCACACACCCTTTCATTTTTTAACAAAATGGGCAGAGTTTTCCTTGAATTTTTTTGTTTACACAGGACATCTTCCACTCGTTTTATCAAAAAGATCTTGTAGGAAAAAAATAGGTCAGCTCTCCCTTTGAAATCAGAGGTGAGTGTGTATTTGTGATACTCCTAGGTTTATTTCCTTGGAGCAGGTTTGGCAGGTATGAGAGAAAGTTAAAGATTTATTTTTGGTACTACATACCAGATGTCATACTTGCTCTTCTGAGACAGTTGCTTTCATCTCTAGCGATACCTGCTCTAGTAGTAATGAAAAAGTAACCTGAGTTCCATTTTAAGCAGTGTAGCACACACTGTTTGCATGCCATTAAATGAGACAGTATGGTTGTTTGACAGATTCTAGGAAGAGTCTTTATGTGTCATTAAAAACTAAACATACTTGCATCTATTGCAGTAATCTACTTGGCTCTAGGAAGAAGCAATGTGGTAATATGCCTGACAAAGAGATTTGGGATCCCAACATAGACGCTGGTTCTGCAAAGGGATCTGCCCACCTAGATTGTCATGCTTGCTTGGCATCCCATTGACCGCAGTCGTGGATAGATTCTTTTGCGGAATCAGGATCGCTTTTTTTAAGGTCCAATTCTGCAAGGTATTCAGTGCCTCTTGTGACATGATGAGTGGACATCCGCCCTTCCCCCCCTCCCAGATTAAGCCCTAATTTAGCTGGAGAGGAGTGACTGGAGGAGAACAAAAACATTCCCCCTCCCCCCCACCCTTAACGGTGTACGCAGAGCCAGTTCTTTACCTGGTGCACATGACATACTTCACTTAACTCAATGGCGCTTTGCTGATTTACAGCAACTGAGGCTCTGGCCCACAGCACAGTTAGGCGGGGGAAATACTGCTTATACAAAGCACTCTTTACTGAAATGCCATAGTATGACCACAGACATGGCCAAGAGGAATGCTTGGCCAGGGAGCAGTGGTTTCCCTGGGTACCAGTTAAGTGTCTGGAGCTGACATACTATTCTCACAAAAAGACAATCATGCGACTACTTTGTTGCTAGCCCTTCCTTCAGTAATACCTGAAACTGACCTGTAAGTGGAGCTCTCTTTTCTCTTATCTCCCCTAATGTAACCTTTTCTCTTTATTGGGGCATAAGTGGTAACTGAAAGAAGCAGCCACTATTTATTTCAGGCTGCATAGATACATCACTGACACACGCTGCCTGTAAACACTGCAAAATGAAGGGGATCCAAACAGCATCCTTCTGCAGGTTTCAGAGTAGCAGCCGTGTTAGTCTGTATCCGCAAAAAGAACAGGAGTACTTGTGGCACCTTAGAGACTAACAAATTTATTAGAGCATAAGCTTTCGTGGACAACAGCCCACT
This sequence comes from Malaclemys terrapin pileata, assembly GCF_027887155.1. Taxonomy (NCBI): domain Eukaryota; kingdom Metazoa; phylum Chordata; order Testudines; family Emydidae; genus Malaclemys; species Malaclemys terrapin. Next base: position 78,085,114 of record NC_071512.1, read on the forward strand.
TCTTCGGATGCATATAGAGTGGAATAAATATTGAGGAGATATATATACACACATACAGAGAGCATGAACAGGTGGGAGTTGTCTTACCAACTCTGAGAGGCCAATTAAGTAAGAGAAAAAAACTTCTGAAGTGATCATCAAGATAGCCCAGTACAGACAGTTTGATAAGAAGTGTGAGAATACTTACAAGGGGAGATAGATTCAATGTTTGCAATGGCTCAGCCATTCCCAGTCCTTATTCAGTCCTGAGTTGATTGTATCTAGTTTGCATATCAATTCCAGCTCAGCAGTCTCTCGTTGGAGTCTGTTTTTGAAGTTTTTCTGTTGTAAGATAGCCACCCACAGGTCTGTCATTGAATGGCCAGACAGGTTAAAGTGTTCTCCCACTGGTTTTTGAGTATTATGATTCCTGATGTCAGATTTGTGTCCATTAATTCTTTTGCGTAGAGACTATCCGGTTTGGCCAATGTACATGGCAGAGGGGCATTGCTGGCACATGATGGCATATATCATATTGGTAGATGTGCAGGTGAACGAGCCCCTGATGGTATGGCTGATGTGATTAGGTCCTATGATGATGTCACTTGAATAGATATGTGGACAGAGTTGGCATCGGGCTTTGTTACAAGGATAGGTTCCTGGGTCAGTGTTTTTGTTCAGTGATGTGTGGTTGCTGGTGAGTATTTGCTTTAGGTTGCGGGGTTGTCTGTAAGCGAGGACAGGTCTGTCTCCCAAGATCTGTGAGAGTAAAGGATCATCTTTCAGGATAGGTTGTAGATCTCTGATGATGCGCTGGAGAGGTTTTAGTTGGGGGCTGAAGGTGACAGCTAGTGGTGTTCTGTTATTTTCTTTGTTGGGCCTGTCTTGTAGGAGGTGACTTCTGGGTACTCGTCTGGCTCTGTCAATCTGTTTTTTCACTTCAGCAGATGGGTATTGTAGTTTTAAGAATGCATCCTTCTGCAGTCACTCACTGCTATAAAGAGCAGGAATCCAGGAAACCAAAACTATTGGTAGCTAGTGGGATTTGTGAAGAAAAGGAATGAGGCTGGATTTCATCAACTCCTTCCCTGTTAATGGGCTACATCCTGACTTCAGGGGTACCAGGATTTTACCCAGTAAGAAGGAAGGAGATGAATGAGAGGTGACCAAAAGAACTGGTATTTGCTGCCTTTTTATGCTAAAATTCACGGCAACTTCCTACAGAGCCACCATGGATGTTGCGGTGCATGTTGTCAACTCCATAAATTAAAGTATTCTATTCTATATAGGTTCTTATAGCATGCTCATTAACCAAGTATCTGAGCAACTGAAAAGCTGAACTGTGCTTAACTTTACATTCCATTTGTGTCTTTTCTGAGCATGCTCTGTTGGGGGAGAGGGAAGAGAACATAGTGTAGTTTCTCATCTGTCCACATCTCCTTGTCCTGAAGCTACTCACCTTGCTCAGCGCTTCCAGAGCATTAAGTGCTATAAAGCTGTCCTATATCTATTGCCCTCACAGGAGCAATAGAGCAAAGGAGTTTTGAGGCACTTTGCATCCTTTTGGCCTACATTTAGCACTGCTTCCACCTTCTCCTATCCCCCCTGCACTATAACGGATGGGATGATTGGGGTCTAGGAGCCAGCTAACTTGCTAAATAATGATAAAATTAATACTTAGCTCTTGCATGGCTCTTTTTATCTGTGGATCTCAAATAGCTTTTCCAAGGAAAGGCGAGGGTCATAGTGGCACTATGAATTATCAAAAGTTTTGGGTCTCTAATACATGTGGAATTCATTGACTCCTCATTGATTATTACATTGGATTCTGATGTGATGATTATGGGTTTAATGCAGTTTTTGAATCAATAAAACAGGTTTATAAAGCAAGATGCATGAAATAGATACGTCTTTACTAGGAAGATGAGACTAGCAGACAGAGAGCCGCTTGAGAGGCTGCTGATGGAATCAGACAGCCGATACATGACTTTGTATCTGCCAATGGTCAGTTTTCATGAGAATATTAACATTGAGAGACCTTTGGTAACATTTGAAATTATTAACAGAGTAGACCCAGTTGTCAAAGCCAGACTTAATGAATGACTAATATCCTTATCAGTCAGACTGTGTACAAAGATGGTCTGCCTCACACACTGGCTGCTGATTTGAATTTGGCCCATGAAGAAGCATGGTGATTAATCTGCTGGGATTTATTTTTTCTGAACTATTAATGTCCTCTGTTTCAGAGCAACAGCCCATGGCTTATTCAGCCTAGAAAACTCAAATGTAAGTGTGAAGGACAGTATGAAAAGATTCTCCACACGTTTCGTTTGAGCCTTTGAGATTAGAAAAATAAAGTGTTAGAGAAAGTTTGTCCAATGTAAGGGTGACTAGAACTTTTAAAAAGTGATAACTGTGAAAAAATATTTATATATGTAGGCAAAGGGTATAAACTCAAAAGCTGCAAGGAACTCGTAAGGCTATGGCAAATGTATCTTGCTGCTAGCACAAAAGCACATGCTGGCAACTTTAACTGACGTGCCAAGAGAAGCACACTGTTTCTTAAGCCTGATGCTCCATTTCTTTTAAAGACACTACTTGCTGTTTTTTCCCCCATAGGTACTGCTGATCCAGAGTCTGCTCTCATATACTGGGAAAGGAAACAGCGTAGCAGAGTGCAGTTTTCCCACTGGAAACAGAGCTGGAGGAACACACACTGAAACACTGGTCAATCTCAAAGTTTCTCATGAGGCATTAGCTGACTTTTAAGGGGATATGCTCAAGGCTGGTAGGTCCCCCTTTTTAAGCCTGTCTTGTTTTCATATCTGTATGTGTAAAACTCCATTTAATGATTCCATTTAAGTATTCTAAGATACATGACTTTAAAATAATAAAGTCAAAGCTCCCATCCATCACAACTTCTTTCCTACAGAGTCAATAAACACCAGCTCATTCAGCTGTATCTTTTCCTCAACTGAATTCCTAGGCAGCCTTTAGTCACCTAAAAGATCTGCATCCTATACTTGCCTTTGCATCCCTCCAATACCATCCCATAGAAACTTCATTCTCAAAATAGTAGAAAATAATTGAGGAAGGGTAGGGGGAGGTTAATTGAGCTAATGTACTGCATTTGTTTGTGTGATTTAGGAAAGGCCCCTTGAAAGGCGCTTGGATTGGTTTTATTTTGGGAGCCTAGAACTCCAAGGGAGATGTTTACAAGGAAGGGAGTTCCATTGAATTCAAGGGAGCAGACCAAGGGCCTCTGAGTTTCCATTAATATCCACTTCAAGTTCTATGACTAAGGCTAATAAATTGCTATTTGGATACAGAGCAGAGAAGCCAAAATTAAGAGCCATCTACATATCATTAGCTTCATAACTCAGAACAGATTTGTGGAACTGTATACATTAAACATTTGTCCATGATCTAAAATTCCTATGGGTTTCTTGGAGACACAGTAAGAGTGGGAAATGTCTGGGACTCCTTAATCCTTATGAAAAGGGTAGTCACCCAGAGTTTGGGGCACAGGGGAACAGGGGTTGGCTTTGCTAATTGCAGAGGTGATGCTGTTTTCCACTCTCGTCTTATTTCTTAAAGTTCTAACATACAAAAATAAAGAGAATTTAGAAATGATATCTATTTTCAGTGGGGAATCTAGAAAAGTTAGAATATAGTTAATATCAAAACATCCCTTTGTTTTGCCTCTTATATCTTGTTTATCATTGATCATTTGCAGATGAAATAAAATCATAAGGGAAATAAAAACAGACGAGTTAGTTTAACTTCTGTGCCAGGGAAGATAATGGAGCAAGTAATTAAGGAAATCATCTGAAAACACTTGGAAGGTGGTAAGGTGATAGAGAACAGCCAGCATGGATTTGTAAAGAACAAATCATGTCAAACCAATCTGATAGCTTTCTTCAATAACGAGTCTTGTGGATAAGGGAGAAGCTGTGGATGTGGTATACCTAGACTTTAGTAAGGCATTTGATACAGTCTCGCATGATATTCTTATTGATAAACTAGGCAAATACAATTTAGATGGGGCTACTATAAGGTGGGTGCATAAGTGGCTGGATAACTGTACTCAGAGCGTTGTTATTAATGGTTCCCAATCCTGCTGGAAAGGCATAACGAGTGGGGTTCCGCAGGGGTCTGTTTTGGGACCGGCTCTGTTCAATATCTTCATTAATGACTTAGATATTGGCATAGAAAGTACGCTTATTAAGTTTGCGGATGATACCAAACTGGGAGGGATTGCAACTGCTTTGGAGGACAGGGTCATAATTCAAAATGATCTGGACAAACTGGAGAAATGGTCTGAGTTAAACAGGATGAAGTTTAACAAAGACAAATGCAAAGTGCTCCACTTAGGAAGAAAAAATCAGTTTCACACATACAGAATGGGAAGAGACTGTCTAAGAAGGAGTACGGCAGAAAGGGATCTAGTGGTTATAGTGGACCACAAGCTAAATATGAGTCAACAGTGTGATGCTGTTGCAAAAAAAGCAAACATGATTCTGGGATGTATTAACAGGTGTGTTGTGAGCAAGACATGAGAAGTCATTCTTCCGCTCTACTCTGCTCTGGTTAGGCCTCAGCTGGAGTATTGTGTCCAGTTCTGGGCACCGCATTTCAAGAAAGATGTGGAGAAATTGGAGAGGGTCCAGAGAAGAGCAACAAGAATGATTAAAGGTCTTGAGAACATGACCTATGAGGGAAGGCTGAAAGAATTGGGTTTGTTTAGTTTGGAAAAGAGAAGACTGAGAGGGGACATGATAGCAGTTTTCAGGTATCTAAAAGGGTGTCATAAGGAGGAGGGAGAAAACTTGTTCACCTTAGCCTCTAAGGATAGAACAAGAAGCAATGGGCTTAAACTGCAACAAGGGAGGTCTAGGTTGGACATTAGGAAAAAGTTCCTAACTGTCAGGGTGGTTAAACTCTGGAATAAATTGCCTAGGGAGGTTGTAGAATCTCCATCTCTGGAGATATTTAAGAGTAGGTTAGATAAATGTCTATCAGGGATGGTCTAGACAGTATTTGGTCCTGCCATGTGGGCAGGGGACTGGACTCGATGACCTCTAGAGGTCCCTTCCAGTCCTAGAATCTATGAATCTATTAATAAACCAGTTAACTAATTTCACATACAGTGCTGTCATTCAGATTGGTAACAACACTGGAATATTCTCTGTAATATTATCAATTTCTTATTCCAATACACTTACAGGTCATTCTGAGTCTAAAAACTCTATTCTGAGATGGGAAAGAAAATGCAATTTCAATTTTGTTTTGATTTGAAATTTTCCACTTACCTATCAAGATCAAATCCTTGAACTGTTTACTTAGATAAACTGAAATACCTCTATTTGAAATAGTGAATATACAAGATTTAGCCATTAAAGAGCTGGGGTAAAGTTAAAATCCCCTCCAATAATAACTAAAGTCAGAGAAAATATTTCAAGAAAATTAAACACTTGATCAAAAGAGAGAAGGGTTATTGTTGAGAGCATAAAGATTAAACAGGAGTGTTGTCTTTGAGAATACCCATCAGTGATAAGTAGCAGGCAGTTAATATCCCTTCAGGGATCTTTCTACTCATGCAAGTTTTTTGGACAAATAGAATATTACATTTATTTTAGGTAAAGTGTGAGAGAGCTCCATGACTTTCCATTTTGGAAAAAAAAATATGTGAAATCTAGAGCGTAAACACAATCTGGCATGGGGAGAAGGGAGTGACCTAATAGTTGAAGTAGTGGGGGGGAGAAAAAAACAAAAATATCAAACTCCCTGTTGCCATCCAAGCCCTATTTTTAAGCCCAGCCCCCCTGTTTTCTATGCCCATCTTTTCCACACTGCTCCATTTTCTTAGCTCTGGCTTTGTGTTAGTCTTGGTATTTTGCTACTGATTGTCCATTAGCAGGTAGTTATTGAAAACAGAATAGGTACATGAAGAATATCATTCACTCCTCCTGTTTCATTACAATCATACAATATTTTACTTTCCTGTAGCACCTTCAATCCTCAAAGCATTTACAAGCATTTAATAATTAAGGGCCAGTTTTTCAAAGTACGTAGGTGTCAGTGAGCTGGATATGGACAGTTACAGCCAGACTCAGAAGTCAGGAATCAGAGCCAAAGCTCAGAACTGGAGTCAGAGACCAGATGCCAAAGCCAAGAGTCAGAGGCAAAATCAGGAATCACAGCTAAGAATCAGGATCAGGTTGTCTGGAGTAGGGCAAACACTATGAGCAGTCACTGAACTGCTGCTGGGCTTAAGAGCTGGTCTGCTGACTCTTCCAACCGACCAGGTGGTGTATCCTATGCAGCAGCATTGCCAATCAGGCAGCCTACTACAGGCTCCATTGCAGGCCCTGCTTCCTGGTATTAGGTGCTTAAACATGCAGATAGACACCCAAGCACCTAACTCAATTGAAATCAATGGGAGTTATGTCGTTAAATACCTTTGAGGATCGCGGTCTGAGTGTCTAGATGCTTTTGAAAATCACACTAGGTACCTAATTGCATTTTTAGGCATCAAAATACCTTTAAAAATCTGATAGTAAGGCCTGGTCTACACCTAAATATTAGAATGACCTAGCTACAGTGCTTAGGGCTGTGAAAAATTTCTCGCCTTGTGTGACAGAGTTAGTTCAACCTAACCCCCAGTATAGACGCAGCTAGGTTGATGGAAGAACTCTTCTTTTGATCTGTCTACTGCCTCTCAGAGAAGGGATTAATTAAATGGATGGGAAATCCCCTTCCGTTGATGTAGAAAGCATCTGGACAGTTGTGCTACAGCAGCACTGCGGCTGTGCCACTGTAATGTAGACATACCCTAAGCCTCAGAGTACCCATGTGAAGATCTATAAACTGAGGATAATACTGGAGGGATAACTGAAGCAGAGATCATTTAGGTGGCTTGACCAAGGTCACATGGGAAGTCAGTGGAAGAAACAGGGGACTTAATTCTCCATTGCTCTGACTCTTGTGCAGTCATATACACCAGTGCAAAATGAATGCAAAGTGTGTGCAAAACACTACCATTCTGATTTGGTGGAGTTTTACACCCCATTTGTGCTTGTGTAAATGACTACATAAGGTGCAGGACTAAGGAGAAGCAGGCCTCTGATCTCGTAGGTGAGAATCTCACTCCTGCTCTGGACCCTTTACGCTGAGTGAAAGGGCTGGAGCAATATGAAGGGGTCCCAAAAGCCCCACATCTGGCCCAGGGAGGACTCCCCCAGTACAGTCACTGTTGGAAGACAGCCATAAGATTGTCTTCCCTGGACCCCCTTCATTCCTCCCACTTGCAAGCTCTGGCATAGGGGGATGATGGTAGGGCTGAATTTGAGAACAGGAGGGGAATTTCAGCATGGGGCCACAGCATGTAGCTCTGCAGAGACTCTGGGCAATTCCAGCCATTAGGGTGGCCCTGGGAGCTGCTGTAACATAGATGGCCCTTAGGGCTGTCTAAGTTGTGGTGGGGGCACCTGAAGCAGCCCAGGACCAGGAAGATGCAAAGATGGTTTCAAGCTGTCATGGTCCCCCACAGCTTGTGCTATTAATTCTGTACTGCCCTTCCTAGACGTGCAATACAGAATCCCTTGATGTCCAACCACAATGCCATCTTTCCTTCCCATGTTTCACTGACTGCCTATGCTACCTCCTGAGCTGTCCAGAGATAGTTACCTGAGAGCAGCGTGGGGTGTCCTCCCACAAACCAAAAAGCTTTTTACGATTCTGTGATCACACAGCAGTACACGGTCATTAGCTGGGGCAGAACTCGAGACCTTTGGCTATAATAGTATTAGGCCTTATATTTTCTGTGGACCTATCACAAGAAAATATGGTGGCTTGGGCCTATAAAGCATATAAGCTACAAAGCAGAGAAGAGAAAGGAAGAAGGGAGAGAGGAAGAGGAAAAGAGAAGCCTTATACCACTGGAAGGTGGAGATTCCCAGTTTTCTAATGGAATATACAGCACTCACTTCTAGCCTTGGAAGAGGCTGAGATCTGACATTAAAGTAATTATTTTTTATATAGAGAAAAGATATTTAATATAATTTTAGAGGTAATTTCAATTGTTTTTTCCCCTCTCACTCTGTTTTGAAGAGAGATTTATAGATAGAAAGAGAACTAGCTCTCATATAAAATGCATTTTTATTACAGAGAGAGGTTTTTTTGGTCAAAAAAATGTATTGTAAAATGAGAGACAGTGTGGACACTGGCAACTGAACTACACCAATGATCAGTGCTCAGGTTATTTCTTACTTTAACTTTTCTTACGAGCTATCAAAACTGGCTTGGATGATGTTCATAAGCATATAGGACAAGTCTTGTAGCTGCTCTGCATGTGGAAGTCCTCCCAAATGCAGGAATGTGCCCCAGCTAAGTGTATATTATAAGTGCTTTCATAGGTCTGTGATGGGGTTTATCGACTTCACACAAAGGCTAAAGGAGTGAAGGAGCAGAACTGGGCCAAAAGGACTCCCTCCCTCATAGCAGCTGTAGACAATGCTCCAAATGGAGGATCTGCTTAAAAGGGGACTGGGGCTGGGGAGAATGCTTGTCTGGCGTCTGAAAGGACAAAAACAGTTTGCAGCTTCTGAAAGGGTCTGGACTGTGGGTTAGACCCCAGGAGGCGGTCAGAGGCCTCATCCTTTTCCCTGTCAAGGGAGAATAACTGGACCTTGTTGTGATCTGGGGTGTACCTACTTGACTAGCTGAACTGCTGAGATTGACTGGGAACTCTTTGTGGGGGGGAAGGGAGGGGGGAAGTGTTGTGACCATTCCCCAAACGGAAGAGAGCAGGGAGGTAGAAAGTCGTCCAGGAAAGGCTGGTTTGGTGTATCAGGAAGTACTGAATGAGATACTCCTTGCCTCTTCCCCCTTCAGTGCTGGTTTGCTACCTAATGGAGAGAGAGGGGCCGTAGATTCCCCTATCTTTCCTTCCCCCCTCCCCCTTGTCTGGTGGGAGAATTCAGGGAGCACTGGGGAATGACAGACTGCAGCTAGGCTGCCATGCCTGTGGACTGCCTGACAAGGCCATCATGGGATTTGGGGGACTGTTGAGCCATGGCCTGTCCAGTAGGCCTGCTGACCTCTAAGTGAAGCCTGCTACAAGGTCTGAGCTTTTACTTATAGGGTGGCCAAACAACTTGTATTTCTTTCAGACTAAGGCCTGATCTACACTAAAAAGTTAAGTCAACCAAGTTGCATTGCTCAGGGCTGTGAAAAATCCACACCCCTGAGCGTTGCAGTTAAGATGACCTAACCCCTGGTGTAACAGTGCTAGGTTGATGGAAGAACTCTTCTGTCGACTTAGCTGCTGCCTCTTGGGGAGGAAGATTACCTATGCTGATGGGAGAACCCTCCTGCTAGTGTTGGTAGTATCTACACTGACGTGCTACAGCGACACAACTGCAGCTGTGCTGCTGTAGCATTTCAAGCATAGACAACCTTAAGAGTATATTGGGGGCACTCTCTCTTCCAAACACTACTGTTCAGCACATCAATAAATACACCAAAGCAACTATATGGCAATCACAACAGATGCTGACCAGAACATACCCTGAATTACCATTAAGTATATAAAGCTAGAAACACCTGGAGGGTTGAGTATCTCAGTTGCAGGTCGTGTGCTGTTTGTGCATGGGGTTTGAAAGTCTGCCAGTTGGGTTTTATATGTATAATACCTAATTTTGACAAACCCCATTAGGCTCTCCAGAGCCACTCTTGCACATCACCTCTGTCACTGGTTTTATTCCTTTGTCTTTTTAACTAGAATTCAGTTGCAATTTTCACACATGATACACACACCCTTGTGTCCCTCCATTTACTCATTTTTCATGTACACACAAAGTTCATATAAAATATTAATATGAAATGCACATCTTTGTGTCTTTGGGAGTGTTACATATAGCAATGTTAACTACATTATTAATTCTGCATCTACAGTCTGTGATTTAAGATACTGGGTCAAATCCATCCCTGGCACAACTCCACTGAAGTTAACAGCAGACTTCAATGGAGTTACACCAGGGCTTGATTTGGTTCATTGAGAATAGATGATGCTTTTTAATCATTAAAAAATGACCTGAAGTTTGCAGAGTTTCTTAAGATTGTAGTGTTGAATCTAAAATGCAATTAAAGTCAAACAAGATCACTTGCATTTTAGTTCTCATGTTCTCTTCTGAAAAACAACTCTGTTAAAATGGCATTACGAGTTTCCATGTTTGTGTCCCAATGGCTTCACATCAGATTGTCTATGTTGGGAAGCAAAATGTTGTTTTCTAATGGGCTGCAAACTCAACCTGAGATCTGAAAGTCACATTGAGCTTTTTCCTTCTTGTGCACAATGAACACTAAGATTCTGCAGGCCATGTTCTGTGCTCAGTCATGCTAGTGCTATCCCACATAGGAGGGCAGAATGGGTATGTTTTCGCTGCAATTAGATACCCGTGGCTGTCCCATGCCAGCTGACTCTGGTTTGTAGAGCTCTGGCTAAGGGGCTCTTTAATTGCTATGTAGATGGCTGGGCTGGGCTGGAGCTCAGGAAATGGGAACCTCCCACCTTGCAGGATCCTAGAGGTTGGACTCCAGCCTTCCTTCTATGGGCTGCCATTCATTATTTAGATAGCTCTATCTTATGAACTTGATTAGTGTTTTACTCTCTGTGGGAACAACTCTGATTTCCTCCCCCCACCCCCTGGCTACAAAATAGCCATTTCTTCTTTGAGGAGTGTCCCTGCGGGTGCTCCACTTTAGGTGTCTTGGTGCCCCTGCGCGTCTAAACAGAGATTTGTAGTAGGAGTGCCCCAGTTGGCCGCGTGCACACGGCAGCCGTCTCACACCGCTCTGAGCGGTTACCCCTTGTGCACAGCCAACCGTCCCCCAGTTCCTTCTCTACCTCCTTTGGCTTTGGTCGGAACAACAGCAGCGCCCTTAACAACTCTAGTTATTCCTCTTATTTCAGCCCTTTCTCAGTTATTATCCTTCTTTTATTAATTTCTCCTTTCATTTTTCTTTACCTTTTAAAAAAAGCAACAACAACTTTTTCTCCCTTTTTCCCTGCCTCAGGCAGGCAATCGCCTAACAACTAAAGAGACATTAGAACAGGACTATTCCCATTTTTTATTCAACACAGCCTCTCCGACATGCCTGGCTCTCCAGGTTTCAAATGCTGCCTGACCTGCAGACTTTCAATACCAGTCAGAGATGGCCACGTGCAGTGTGTCCGTTGTCTGGGGAAGATGCATATTACCCAAAAGTGTCCCCACTGCAAGAAACTGACATTGAGGACAAGGAAGGATAGGGATCTCCAGCTAAAACTTTTGATGATGGAGAAATCCCTCAGACTTGCCTCCGATCCTGAGTCCTATTCATCGGCTACCCTCCAATTTCAGATAGCCAACTATTCTGCCTTACTAGCCAAGTACACACACAGTTTTTTCGCAGATGTTAACTTTTATTGAACACCTTCCAGTAGATAAAAAAGAACAATATAAAGCCAATATAACAGAGGGTTTCTTCATTGCTAGAATGGCCCTGCAGGCTTTTCTAGATTCTGCTGACACGGCGGCCTGATCAATCTCCACATCTGTCATCATGCGGAGAGCTTCCTGGCTCCATCTCTCCAGTTTCCCCAGGGAAATTCAGGTGACTGTAGACGTACCTTTTGAAGGCCAAAAATTGTTCGCAGGGAGCATGGATATGACTCCTGTGCGACATTAAAGACACTGGGAATATATGTCCCTGTGAACAAAAAGAAACAGGGCAGATTGTGTAACCAACAATTCCAGATTGCCCCATACACCCAGCCTCAAAGACATTTTGACCAACGCCGCAAGCATCAAGATACAAGACACCAACAAACACAAGAGCAGTCGTCTGTGTCTCAACCATCCACTTCCAGGAAAATGTTTGAAGTGTTGGTCGAGGACACAAGAGCCCCACATTCTCCAATTCCAGAGTCACTTTTAAATTCCAGTCCATTTGGGGACCGCCTTACACCTTTCTACCCAGTCTAGAGAGCCATCACCTCAGACAAGTGGATTCTGAAAATTATACAGAAGGGCTATTCCATTCCCTTTGTCTCTATTCCACCTACCCACCCTCCTTTCCCCCATCCCTCTTCAGGGACCCATCTCACGAGTACCTGTTGCAGCAGTAAATAAACCATCTCCTGCAATTAGGAGCGGTGGAACCCGTACCAGCTCAGCACAGGGGCAGGGGGTTTTACTCACATTACTTCCTCACTCAGAAGAAAATAGGCGGATGGAAGCCCATTCTGGTCTTGTGAAACTAAACAAGTTTGTGAGAACACAGCGCTTCATGATGGTAACCCTAGCAACCGTAATTCCTGCATTGGAGAAAGGAGATTGGCTCTTGGCACTTGACCTACAGGATGCTTACTTTCATGTCACCATCCACCCACCATCCTCCAATTCACTCTTGGGAACCTCCGTTACCAGTACAGGGTGCTCCGCTTCAGCCTACCCATGGCTCGAAGGGTATTTTCCAAAATTCTTGCACTTGCAGCAGCACATCTTTACAGGCAGGGTGCGATAAAGTTTCCCTACATAGACGACTGCCTGTTAAAAGCACCAGCATACCAGGAGGTGGTTGACGCCACTCACACCACTATCACCCTGTTTACAAACCTAGGGTTACAAATTATTTTACAGGAGCACATCTCGACTGTATCACGGTATCAGCACGGCTACCCCAACAATGCTTTCTCACCTTAACAAACCTAATTACAGCAGTAAGACATAGCCCAAAAACATCCGCCAGAATGTTTCTGCAATTTCTAGGGCACATGTCAGCTATGACGTTTGTCATGAAACATGCCAGGGCTTCATATGAGATGTCTACAAACCTGGCTATGCACTGTCTATAGTTCTCACAGACACTCGATCAACAGATGTCTTACAATGCCCAGCACAATGAAAGACTCACTTACATGGTGGACAAAACAAACAAACGTTTGCTCCGGGGTCCCCTTCCAATGGGAACCCCCATTGATAACTGTCACCACGGACGCCTCTCTGGTGGGATGTGGGGCACTTTGGCACTTGTCCAAAAACACCATCCAGGGCTACTGGTCCCTAGTGGAGTCCAATCTCCACATAAATCTACTGGAGCTACGAGCAGTCCGAAATGCCTGCCACCACTTTCTCCCCCGTATCCGCAACAAAACTGTCCAGATTCTCACAGACAACTTGGTGACTATGTTTTATACAAACTACCAAGGAGGGGCCTGATCTTACCTGCTCTGCACAGAAGCAGTTCACCTCTGGCAATGGTGCATCTCCAACAACATAGACATCGTGGCATCCTACCTACCTGGAAGCCAGAATGCCACAGCAGATGACCTAAGCAGGAACTTTTCACAAATGCACAAGTGGGAGCTGGACCCAGGAATACTGCAAACAATATTCAAACAATGGGGATTTCCCTCAATAGACTTTTTTGCAACGACCCACAATGCCAAATGCCCGCAATACTGCTCCCAAGCGGGACTGGGGCACAACTCTCTGGAAGACACCTTCCTTATCAAGTGGGAAGCCCTGCTTCTGTATTCCTTCCCCACAATCTCCCTATTGAGCAGTGTCCTTCAAGATCAGAAAAGACAAATCCAGAGTCATCCTAATTGCACCAACATGGCCCAGACAAAAATGGTTCCCATACCTGGACCAAATGACTGTGAGACCATCACAAACCCTTCCCCTTGTGTCCCATCTGCTGACACAGGACGCCTCCACCACCCCAACATTCCAATACTCCATCTCAAGGCTTGGCTAATCCATGGATGACAGAGCTTGAAACATGCTGTTTCAAGGAAGTACAGGACATTCTAATGAACAGCTGACAACTGTCCACATGAAAAACATACGTGCACAAGTGGAAATGAGTCTCCATCTGGGGCCGGGACAAGCACATTACTCCACAATCAGCCTCACTACCCACTATCCTCGATAACATATTAACACTCAAAAAATTGGTCCTTTCCACTAGTTCACTCAGAAAGCACTTATCAGCCAGCCATCACCACCTTTCACGCTAAGGTGGATGGACTCATTGTCTTCACCCATCCGCTGACTAAGCACTTCCTCAAGGGTATAGAGAACGCTTATCCCACAGTAAGGGACCAGACCCCTATGTGGGACCTCAACCTTGTTCTCCATGCCCTCATGGGCAAACCCTTTGAAGCACTAGTGAGTTTCTCTTTACTGCACTTATCCATGAAGGTTGCCTTTCTAGTAGCGATCACATCAGTGAGAAGGGTGGGGGAGTTGGGTGCTCTAATGTCACACCCATCTTATACCACATTCCTCAAGGACAAAGTAGTCCTACAACCACATCCTACATTCATACCCAAGGTCGCCTCTGCCTTCCATCTCAGCCAACCCATTAACTCACCTGTATTCTTCCCCAAGCCACACGCTGACCTCAGGGAGGCGTCCCTTCAGACGCTGGACATCTGCAGAGCACTTGTGTTCTATATAGAGAAAACAAAAACATTCAGAAAATCATCCAGACTGTTCATATCCACAACAGAATGGTCACAAGGTCAAACCATTTAAAAACAGAGACTTTCTAAATGGATCTCTAACTGTATTGAATTATATTACCAAAAATACAATCTGCAAGCTCCTTCCGGACTCCGCATACACTCCACTAGAGCTATGTCCACATCGATAGCCTTTCTCAAAGATGTACCCATCACTAATATTTTTAAAGCAGCTACCTGGGCATCACCCCATACTTTCACTAAACACTGTGCCCTAGAACAGCAGTCAGCTGCAGATGCTCATTTTGGACTCTCGGTGCTCTCCACCGTACATAAATCAACACCAAAGCCCCTCCCCTCCACGGAGGAGCACTAGTCTACAGTCACCTAAAGTGGAGCACCCACAGGGACCTCCTCAAAGAAGAAGAAGACGAAGAAGAGAAAGTTACTCACCTTGTACGGTAACTGAGGTTCTTCAAGATGGTTGTCCCTGTGGGTGCTCCACTATCCCGCATCCTCCCCTCTACTTCAGAGTTTCACGTTGATCTTGTGGCGTATGGAAGGAAGTGGGGGATGGTTGGTTGCATGCACGGGGTGACCCCTCAGAGTGGTGCGAGATGGCTGCCACACATGTGTGGGCATCCGGGGCACTGCTACTACAAATCTCCAATTAGAAGCGCCGGGGTGCCAAGACACCTAAAGTGGAGCACCCACAGGGACAACCATCTCAAAGAACCTCAGTTACTGCACAAGGTGAGTAATCTTCTCTTTGCTATACTGCCTTTTTTTTTTTTTCTTCAAGATTATACAACTACGTCCATGGGATAACTTGCATGCTTGAAGTTAGACAGGTGCTAAGAATCTTGCTGAATCAGGGCCTAAGATATTTAAAAGATCTTGGATGTGACCATGCATGTTACTTGTTTCAGGGCGGATGAGAGCCCTAAGAAACTGCCTTGAATTTAAGCAAGTAGTCCCATTTCTGTTAATCATTACTACTGCAAACTTTGTTTTTCTTTCATTCCCTTCTCACTCAAGCCTAAATGAGAAATGTTTCAATTTTTCACATTGTTCCGTTATGTGACTAGTAACATCAAAGATCTTTCTGCTGCACTATGAAAAAACTAATGAATATTAATTTTTGTGAAATGCTTTAAAAACAATAAATTAAAACATCTGCTTGAGATGCAAGTCATTAACAGACTATATTTGTAGACAAAAATTCCCAGTATTCCAGCCTTGCAGAACTGTCATGAAAATTTAGCAGCCCAAGCACAACACTTACTCACCTCTTCTTTACCATGATGACTGAAAATTAGGTGTCTATGTTGGAAATCTTGCCTTGGGCCAATGAGTGATTTAGATTTTTTCAAGGCTGCAATATACAATACGATGCAGTGACAAGTAGTGTGCTAATAACGGGTCTGATCCTGAGACACACTGAGCTCACTAGGTTCCCATTAACCTCAAGGAAGAATGAGGGAACAAAAGATCTTTCAGAAAGGACTATGCCCCATGCAGGATAGTCCATATAGTTTCCTGTATCTATTTATTTCATTAAAGTTGACCTGAAATACTTTTTAATAAACTGTTTAAGATTTATGACTAATTCCCAGAGAACATTTCTAGCTGAAAGAATTACAACTAAGTACATTTTTAAAGATGAGCTGAAAGGCTTTTTGCTTGCTACGACTCAAATGTAGACCTATGTTTTCACTGTCAAGTGACCTCCTTTGTAAAGAGCTTTGAGAGTTACTGAAGAAAAGAGCTGTGCAGTATTTTATTATGTATTTATTAATACTGAGAGCACCCAGCTGAAATACAGGACCTTTCGGTCAGGTTTTGGCAGATAGATATTAGCTTGATCCAAGAAGGTGCTCAGGCTACCCTGACAGTTGAGATTGATCAGCAACTTGCAAGAACAAGCCCTTCAGCTGGAAACAATAGTCATAGAACTGAAAAAAAAGATTTGGTGTTTAAAAAAATCTGCTAAAGCCCAGTCCTGCAAGATGCTCAGCATTCTGAAATCCCCTTACAGCCCCTGGGAGTTAACTGCTCAGCACCATTCTGGAGGCACTCAGTACCTCAGAAGAGCATGAACAGAATGGTTCAGGATCTTAAATAGCCTTGTGTATTTATTTTAAAAAGCATTTCAGCTCACCTTTAATTTAAGCTCCTAATGTACTTTGGGAACGATTATATATTACTCCACTGAATCAGTTTACCTGCTGCCTTCCTCTCTCCCCACCTGGAGTTTTTCCGATTTAAAAAAATCCCCTTTCATACACTAGCACTTTCATGACTTGGCATATGTCTTGTAACAAACTAAACCAGAAAAGAGACTATGGCCACTCAACAGCCTAGATAGGAAAGATGCCTTGTGTAACATTCATTTAAATATTATGAATGTTGAGACATAACCAAAAGCAGAGTACAGCCCTTAATCTCTAGCATCAATGCTTCTGCTTGGTCTCTCCCTCATCAACATCTAATAGCCATTGACTCCCTCCACTCGTGTGTCCATTGTTTTCAAGAAAATGCCTGCGGCAGAATGTACAAACAGCTTGGCAAGTGTTCTCAGGGGCAGTTTTTTAAAAAAATCCTCATGATTCTCCTGAGTATTTTCCCACTATTATGCCTGTGGCATCATTAGGTGTTTAATGAGAGTGACGCTGTCTGAATTTTTGTTTTTTATTATTGCTGGTTCTGTTTTGACAAGTCTTGGATTCATGGTAATGTGTAGAGTTTGCAGACTTTCCCAGCCTATTTCTGATTTCAAAACTTGTAGAAATATTTATCACAAGAATATTGTCATAAAAACTGAAATAATAACTAACTAACTACAGTATATGTTAAACAGCAGCAGTTTACTGGTACCATTTATTTATTTATTTATTTTTAATGCAATAATCCCCATTGTGCTAGGCAATTTCCAGGTGTCATTCTCAGTATGCATAATTTTATTCTTTTAGCTTCTAGAACCTGATCAACAGCTCAGTGAAATCAGCTGGAAGACACCCATTGACTTCAATAGACTTTGAATCACTCTTGATACTCAGGCCTTCTCTACACACAAATTATAACATTGACTAAATCAGTGCAAAAATTGATGTAATTAAATCACTCTTAAATTGGTATGAGTATCTTGTATCAATTCAGCTTGATTTATAGTAGATTGAGATAAGGTATTCTTACACTGATTTTGAGTGTCCACACATTGGGTTGCACTGATTTACCCACATGGGTCTCTGTTCTGATTGAGTTAAAAACGTTGTTGGAAACACTGCATAGTACTTTTGATTTTACTGCTTTTTCTCCAGGGCCAAAATCTACATGGACTATTCCCAACCAGTTAACAGGAAACTCACAAGTTTTTCTTATGGAAATTCATTCACATGTTAGCTGGGAGCCACTGAAGTGAGGCTTGTTCCTTGGGCCTAATGGAAGCAGCAGGCCATTCAGCCACCCAACCTGAGGATTGCTTGAGATCTGGAGAGGCCAGGGCTATCTGCTTGGAGGCCTGGTGCATCGGCATTGGCTCCCAGCTACCCTCAGCTCAAGGATTCTACCACTAGCTGCTGCCCCAGAACTTTGCTTCAGGGGAGTCCCACAGCTTGTAGGTGAGTCAGCAGTAACTTACCTGCTAAAGTCCCATGGAGTTTAGGACAGAGGTCTAATGGCATTGAAGGGTCACCATCTCTCCCAGCCCTGCCCCATCTAGAACAGCAGATCCCATACCTCACAGACCACCATGGAGAAGCTTCTCTGGGGTCAATAATGGAGAAAACTCTGCAGCAAAGGCAGTGTGTCTTC
The DNA here is from genome assembly GCF_027887155.1 of Malaclemys terrapin pileata. Taxonomy (NCBI): domain Eukaryota; kingdom Metazoa; phylum Chordata; order Testudines; family Emydidae; genus Malaclemys; species Malaclemys terrapin. The sequence continues at coordinate 78,103,421 of NC_071512.1, forward strand.
TCAGCTGGAGCTGCAGAGTTTTTATCTCCTCCTCTGTTCATAGTGGAGGTGGGCATGATATAGCCCTGATTGATCAATACACACTTTATTAATAGTATTTTCTATAATTTATCACCTTGAAACTTCTGCAAAGTAATTACACTTGTTTTGTCAGCTACCGGCACGTCTAACGTGGAAGTTAATACTAATGATGTTCCTTATGTAGGCTTTCTCATGCTATAAAGTGGACTAAATCTAGTTCATTGTCTAATTTAATGTTAACAATAAGTAAATGTGTTATAGATTTCATATTGGTTGTAACAACGCTTTTCTCCTTCAATTTTGTGCACCCATCAGACAGGTACTGATAAATCTTAAGTGAACCACACTGGCTCATCTCTTAGCCACACCCTGTCTTTGGCCAGAACTGCTCATTTTGCTGCACTGGCTGGTTCTGGAACTCTCTATGGCACAAGAGTTGCTAATGCTGTGTGCTGCTTCAATATATTGCCAGACTGGCTTTCTACCACCAAGGACCTGTAGCTTTTGTTCCTGCTGGTGGATAACTGGGAGTGAATTGAACTCTAAGTATGTACTGACTTTGGTGCTTGGTATGAGACCTACTCTAGATCAGAAGTTAATGACGAAAGTGGGTAAATAAACTTTATGTTCAGTAAGTCATTATTTTAAAGAAGCAACCAGAAATCCAGTAATAGAATAATATTATGTAAAGCCTTGGATAAGAGTTGGAAGTTTATTTCTTCAGGAATTCATTATCAAACTGTGCTGTTTTCTTCAACACATATTATTGTAACAACCTTGGTCAGAGGTAGCATGGCCTAATGAACAGGGTACTAGCCTGAGCTTTGGGGGACCTGGGTGGGTTCTAGTCTCTGACACTGGGTGACCTTATTTCACTGCTCTCTGCCCCAGTTTCACCATCTACCTTTATCCCAACTTGCCTTTTATAAAGATCTATAGATATGTACTATATAAGACCCACGTTTTATTTGATTGAGTGATAAATACAAGAATATAACAAAATGCATGAAACAGGACATATTCAAAGTACCCCCAATCTTACATCAATTGGGTTTAATGACTTGCTACTTAAGTGAAATATTAGACAATTAACTCATTGACTTCCATATTGTTTCAAAAGCAGGAGCCCTTTTTGAATGTGATAAATAAAAAATAGTTGTTTTTAAAGAAGAAATACAGACACTGTGACTCAGAGCCCAGAGTATTTTTGAATGACAAGCCAAACACAAGTTCTTATAAAGGGAATTTAATGTGTTTTTTGGGGTGGAGTTAGACAGGATTTGCATCATAATAGCCTTGAGAACTGGCTGAAGTTCAAACGTAGCTGTTTTTTTGCTAGAGTCAGGGCTGGCCTTACCATGAGGCGAACTGAGGCGGCTGCCTCAGATGCCAGACTGTCTGGGGGGGCGCTACTAGGACCCAGAGTGTAGAAAATTAGATCTGCTGCTGGCGCATATGTATTCTCTCTGCTCTAGATGCACAGAGATAGTCGAGTGCTGTGCTGGAGGAAGTAGGGCACAAGAGACATAACAGGCAGGCAGGAGAAAAGGTGAGAGGGAATAATAGAAAGCAGCAGGAGCTGCAGGGAGAGAGAGGAGGAGGAGCCTCTTATGTACCTCTCTAGCATCCCCAGGAGCCTGGACTGATTAACACCAGCTTCTAGGGAGTTTTCTGTTTCCTGCTGCTTCCCTGAACCCACTTGAGGAGAACAGGCAGTCAACTGAAGTAGTAGGAGCCAGTTAGACCCTTAAGACGCTGATATTTTCCCTCACTCAGGCCTTGCTACCAGCCTGCTTATTTGTCCCCTTCAATTGAGTGTTGAGAGCCACTATAGCTGGCACAGAACAGCAGTCATGAGTGAAAGAAGAAAATGCCCCTCTGGGGCAGCATTCAGAAAAAGAAAGAAAGCAAAGGAAGCTTTTCTATCTAAGCAGGAAGGAACTTTCCTGAGATACATAGACACAAATGTTCACGCTGAGCCTTCCGGCCCCAGTGAGGATGTGAGTGGTGAGGAGATGCCTGATCTTCCAGTTAGTCAGAGTGCAGGTGACCTGGCAGCTACTGCAGAATCCATATCTCCATCTCAAATGGATGTAACCATGCACATTCCTGAAGAAAAGTGTAGATCAGAGAAGAGTGTGGTGGAGGCACAAGAAACAGCTGCTGCTGAGTTTAGTTCCTTAAGTCTAGATGATCCAGGACTGTGGACCCACTTGAGCCTGAGGGACTTCCTTGTATTGCATGGGCCACAGCAAGTGAAAAATTTCATGTTCCCCAAAGACAATGAAAATAGAAGTTTCCATCCAACACATTACTGGCGTGAAATCCCCAATGGTGACAAAGTGGAGAGACCATGGCTTATGTACTCAAAAACCCAGAATGCTGCATACTGTTTTTGTTGCAAACTCTTCCAGTCTAATGTTCCAGCCATGTTGGGTTCTACAGGAACAAAGGACTGGAAAAATCTGGCTAAAAATCTGGCATGCCATGAGAAGGCAGCAAATCACCAGAGAGCATTCCATAGGTGGAAAGATCTTGAGATGAGACTAAGGTTAAAGGTCACCATAGATGATCAGCATCAAGAGAAGATTGCATCAGAGTCTCTTTACTGGCAAAATGTTCTGAAAAGGCTCATTGCCATTGTGAGAATGCTTGCTACCCAAAACCTAGCACTGCGTGGCACTTCAGATCAGCTGTATGTGCCAAACAATGGAATCTTCCTTAAAATTGTGGAGCTGATGGCTGAGTTTGATGCTGTACTCCAGGAGCATCTAAGAAGAGTCACCACCCAAGAAATGCATACATACCACTATCTTGGAAAAAACATTCAAAATGAGATCATACAGTTACTGGCAACAAAAGTTAAACAGAAAATTGTGGCAGATCTGAAGTCAGCAAGATATTACTCTGTTATTCTGGACTGCACACCTGACATCAGCCATCCGGAACAAATGACTTTAATGGTTTTTTTTGTAACAGCAACAGAACCTAGTGAAAATGTCCCTGCAATGGTGACTGTTAGAGAGCATTTTCTAGAATTTATTGACATTGATGATACTACAGGAGCTGGTATGACAAATGTGCTTCTTAAAAAGCTAGAAGATACGGGACTTGCGATAGCTGACATGAGAGGTCAGGGCTACGATAATGGTGCCAACACGAGAGGAAAGAACAGAGGAGTGCAGACATGGATCCGAGAGTTAAACCCTCGAGCTTTTTTTGTCCAATGCAGTTCTCATTCATTGAACTTGGTGGTCAGTGATGCAGCATCAGCTTCTAGTGAGGCTGCTGAATTTTTTAATATAATTCAAAACATCTATGTATTTTTCTCTGCATCAATTCATCGATGGCAGATTTCGAAGCAACATCTGGGAACATCCTTTCTGACACTGAAACCACTGAGTGCCACGTAATGGGAAAGTCAAGTGGAGGCAATAAAGCCTATCAAACACCAAATTGGGGAGATAGATGATGCCATAGTTACCATTATGGAGGATAATGCTATGACAGGAACTGTTCGTGGGAGAACAGTAGCAGAAGGAAATGGAATCACCAGAAACATACATAACTTCAAATTTCTGTGTGGCTTAGTGTTGTGGCATGACATACTGTTTGAAATAAATGTTGTAAGCAAGAGACTCCAAGGTGTTGACCTTGATATATCTGAAGCAATGGAACAACTGGACAAAGCAAAGTCATACCTACAGTCTTACCGGTCAAATGAGGGATTTCAAAACGTTCTGAAGAGTGCACAGAAGTTGGCAGAGGAACTTCATACTGAAGCTATTTTCCCACCCATTCAAGAATACAAGAGTCACCGAAGAAGATGATATTTTGATTACAGGGCACGGGATAATGCCATAAGAGACCCCAAACAACAATTGAAAGTTGAATTCTTTAACCAGGTGCTAGATTGTGCAATACAGTCAGTTGAAGAACGTTTCATGCAGCTCAAGGAACACAGCAGTATATTTGGGATGTTGTATGATATTCCAAAACTCCTCACTATACCTGAAGAAGATCTACACCAGCAATGCAGGGCACTAGAGAGACAGTGTTGGCACATGATGACATGCACGCTATTGATGCGAGTGATTTAGGTGATGAACCGAAAGCCCTTTCAAGATACATTTCAGCAGGATCAACTTCAAAGGCTGTTCTGGAATATATATGCACAAATAAGATGACCACCCTTTTCCCAAATGCTTTTGTTGCTCTGCGCATACTTCTAACACTTCCTGTAACAGTTGCCAGTGGAGAACGCAGCTTCTCCAAGCTGAAGTTAATAAAAACACATCTACGCTCCACAATGACACAGAAGAGGCTGGTCGGCCTTGCAACCATCTCAATAGAGCATGAGCTGGCCCAGACTGTGGACCGTCAGGAAGTAGTTCAAATCTTTGCAACCAAGAAGGCATGGAAAGCACCACTTTAATTATTCAAACAGATAAAAATGCCAGTGTTTACTATACAGACAAGAAAAAGTTACATTTGCTGTTCAGGCGTTTGAAAGTTAAGTGTTACTTAAAATTTTTGAACAAGGCATTTTAAGTTGTTAGTTCTCCTTTATTGGGGCAGGTAGCAGAGCAGTACCATGAGAGGAGTAGAACAGGAAGAAGGCAGAATTGATACCTTTCAAAGTGTTGGCCCAAGCGAGGGGGTATGGAAACATCATTTGAGCTCCCCACCTCAGGTGCCAAAATGTTGTGGGCCAGCCCTGCCTAGAGTTATGAAAGTGGAGCTAGCTTTGCTCTTTATCCATCTTTATTCAATGAACTATCTACATTTTGTAAATAAAAGTAGACTTTGAAAGATTATCCTGTGTCCATGTCCCCTCACTTCTCTCCCACCAATTATATGGCATATGTGATGGGTCGGATCACAGAACCCTCCTTGGGAGCTGCCACCTGATGTGCCAAGACTACTTCTGCCCCTGCTTTTCTGCCCTATCAGCTTAGGACTTCAGTGCCCTGCCTGGTTTGAGCCAGACTCGCTAGCCTGCTGCAAACCCAGATCCAGGTCTGAATCACGTCCCCTAACAGCTGTAGGCTCACCTGAAAGCAGCTAACAGAAGTGTAACAGACAGAACAAAGTAAGTCACCAAGCAAAATAAAATAAAACACGCAAATCTATGTCTAATCAAACTGAATACAGATAATCTCACCCTTAGGCCTTGGCTACACTTGCAAGTTACAGAGCTGTAAAGCCTCCCCCAGCGCTGTAACTCACTCCCCGTCCACACTAGCAGGGCACTTGCAGCACTGTATCTCCCTAGGTACACCGCTGCAGGTACTCCACCTCCTCGAGAAGCATAAGAGATACAGCGGAGTGGCTACGACTCTCCCTTGTGAGAGTGTACCAGGAATCAACGTGCAGCGCTGTACTGATCACCTTGTCAAGTGGCCAATCCTCTCCATTGTTGTGACCAGCTGCAGGAATGCGGAAGTGCCGGTTTCAAAGCTTGTACCACAGAGAAAAAGCAAACAGTTTGCTGTTTGCTTTGAGTGAGTGAATGAATGAGCAGGGGGCTGGGAGTTCGGAACTTGCAAAATAGAGAGCTGACATGCTCCAAAAAGCACTCTCTCTCCCCACACTCCCTCTCACACTCCACCCCCACCCCACCCCCGTTTTGAAAAGCACGTTGCAGCCACATGAATGCTGGGATAGCTGCCCATAATGCACCGCTCCCAGCACAGCTGCAAATGTTGCAAGTGTGACCACGCCACTGCGCTGTCAGCTGTCAGTGTGGACAGACTGCAGCACTTTCCCTCCTCAGCTGTACAAAGACAGGTTTACCTCACAGCGCTGTACAGCTGCAATTGTAGCCAAGGCCTTAGAAATGCCTCAGTAAGTTTTTTCCTCAGACTGGACAGCTGCCAGGCCTGGGCACAATTGTTTCCCCTGGTACAGCTCTTGTTCCAGCTCAGGTGGTAGCAAGGGGATTCCTCATGATGGCTCTCCCCTTTGTTCTGTTTCACACATTTATATATCTTTTGCGTAAGGTGGGAATTCTTTGTCCCTCTGGGTTCCCACCCCCCACTTCTCAATGGAAAAGCACTAGGTTAAAGATGGATTTTAGTTCAGGTGACATGATTACATGTCACTGTAAAACCAGACCCCAAGCCTTTATTCCTCCCAGCCTGACTCACAGGAAGGCTTGCCTGCAAACAGAGTCACCCACAGTCAATTGTCCTGGTTGATGGGAGCCATTAAGATTCCAAGCAACCATTAATGGCCCACACTTTGCATAATGACAATAGGCTCTCAGAGTTATATTTTATATTTCTAGTTTCAGATACAAAATTGATACATTTATACAAGTAGGATGACCACACTCAGTAGATTATAACCTTTGTAATGATACCTTACAAGAGACCTTTTGCATAAAGCATATTCCAGTTACATTATATTCACTCATTAGCATATATTTATAAAATCATATAAAGTGCAACGTCACAGCGTACTTCTGGAAACCAGTCCCTTCTTGACTGCTCAGATAGGACAAAATTAAGAACAAAGTAAAGTAACACAAGAACTCTTTCAGATCTTTCAGACTTTTTGTCTAATGGAAGTTCAGTAGATATTCACATGCATTCAGTATATTGAAGTCATTATTTTAAAGCTATTTTAAGTATGTAGATTTCAATTACCAGAAAAAAATAGAGCTAAAATTTCCTCTTTGAGCTTGATCAAAAGCTCATTAAAGTCAATAGGAGTCTTTACAATGATTTCAACAAGCTTTTAATCAAGACTTTTATGCTCCCATACGTGACATGCTGAAAAGTGTAGCAATGTAGCATAAAACTTGCCTTTAAATCCGAAACACAAGACACACTTTCTATGTGAGGTGATAGCAACCCATTGATAACACCAAAACCCTACAATCCTCAGAAAGCATAGTTAGGCTGTTTGTCTGGAAATCTGGGATGAGCCAGAGAGAAGCCAAGTATGATACCATTATAACTTACTGAAAAAAGAACTTCTCATTGTGGAATGGCATAATATGAATATAGAGGATTTATCAGCATAGATGGTGGTGGGGGAGGTCATCAGCAAATGTTAGAGTGGGGAGGGGGAAAGGTGGGCTTCATCTTCAGAAGGAAAGGACTCAGAAAAACATGCTGCATATTTATGAATGTGTCTGACTTTTTCTTTTTTCTTCAGTGGATGTTTCACCCCTGCTGCTGGTTACTGCATTCCTATCTTTACTTCACAGCTTTTAAATGTTAAATTATGTGGTAAAATGAGTCAGTCTACCCCTTTTTCCTCCATGGTCCCACAATGCTTTCCAACTTTCTCTACTCCTGTGGGAATTTTCTAAAGGATCGTGTTCCCTGATCAGCACCATTGCAGAACTCCTATGAGGCTTCTACTTGGTATTTCATCCCTATCTTTGTCAAATATCACAGACTCAACCTGCAGTCCTTTGCTAAAAATTCCTTCAGCATGAACGTGCTCCAAGCATGTGTCTCTAAAATTATCTATTGCTTACGATTCCAACAGAAAGGGAAACATTTCTTCTCTTGTACCTGTCTTATTTCTCCATCTCTACTGCTCTTTCTTGCTGTTGCTGCTGCTTGCTACTTTCCAAATAGATAGAACTTTAGATTGCTCTACTAAAAATGTTTTAATTTCTAAAAGAAATGTTTTAATTCAGCTTTGGTTACAGCATTGGAGAGACTCTTCTAGCAGGTGGGTGTAAGGGTATGGCCAAGCCCAGGAGTCCTGTACAAACAAACCAAATAGTGTGGGCTGGAACAGAGGTTAGTCCCAGAAAGAAAATCCTCAGGTAATACCATTTCCATTTAATGACTACATGTTTTGATTTCTCAATCTCTTTTTTGGTGTTTTTGAGGATCTCTACTCTGTCAGTGCTTTCATTCCACAAAAGGAGACATTACATTCCAATGTCTTGGACCTGTTTCTCTTCATAGATTTTTATAATGACCAATACATTGAAATTATGTATATTAACCCACTATATTTTATGCTGATTATTGCACATGCATATGATATATGCTATACTCAAATCTTTTTAAAATTATGATTTTTCTTTTAAGTAACTTTTTCTTTTCTTTTCAAGTTTCCATTACAAAGGTGTTGCTTTTCATACATTGTAGATATATACACAATACTGTATATTCTAAAAGCTTTTGTAGCTTTTCTAAGCTTTATCTCTGTTAAAAAATTCAGCTATATTCATAATTAATTGTCTTGATCAAAAACAAACTCCTTACAATTAAGAAACAAAACAGAAGATAGTGGCATATCAAACAGATTTTCTGTTGCTGTGATCTTACCAGAAGACAAAACAAGCACCTCAGTACTTTACTATTAATACTAATAAAATATATTTTGTTTTCATTGCTTTGTATTTAGATATAATTGTAGTTTGCATGCTGCAAAAAATAGACATCAGAATAATAGGACACATGTCCAACTGATTTAATAACAGCCATCCCAAAATACAAGTATATGAATGAGAGGGCAGAACAGCAGGAGCTAATGGGGAGAAAAAGGAAGTTTGAATTCTTTCTTGCTTATGTACTACATGGAAACTAATAAACTGGAAGTAAAGATGCCATCTAAGAGGTTCTGTTCATTTTGAAAGATGATGATAAAACACATGGTACATCCCTTTGAAGATAAGTCTATGAAGGAAATGTCATTAAGAAGACCTCAGGCCAACTCTCTGGTCTGCTACAGCTACTTTGAAAAGGCCAGTTGAGATTTCTCCCTGTGCAGGAAAATCTTTACTTGTGTATATAACTGACAGAAGTGGCTCTTCGCTTCCCATGCCAGCTGCTACCACCCCAGGCAAAAAGAAAGGAGGGGAATGTTCGGGACTCTGTGGCAGTGGGGTGTGGCAGAGCTGAGCTTCTCTATGCCCAGCCCTCTACTGCCCTAAACTAGGGCTGCTGCTGTGCAACCCTAAGTGGGCAGCCCTGAATCAAGGAAGTGCAACTTCTTTCTTACAGCAATTAACTAGTGAAGGCCGACCAGAAGTGTCCAGCACCATAACCACTCAGTTGTTCTGGTGAGCACCAACTTCTTTCCTACAGTAGCCACTCTTCATGTTTGAGTGCAGTAATGTACAATGCATCAGTTCTTCAACTTGATTTCACTGGAGCTACAGAAATTTATACCTGCTGAGATCTGACCCAAAGTTGTCTTTCTTTTCAGTGTTTTGTTTTCAATCATTTGTACCTGGAACAGAAATATTTGTTTCCTTTCTCTCATCTACTGTGGTCCTTTTTCTTTTCACTTTATACCACCGCTTTTCTCCTTTTCCACGAAATTATCATTCATCAACAGACTAGTTTTGTTGCTCATAGCATATTTTCCCATTAATACTTCCTGTGTGATGCAAGTATGGCATTTATCCAAGGCAACATACTGTTTTAAAGAAAGTCAATTAAGTATAGCATCTCTTTTTTTCCTATGCTCCGTGAACTCTTATAGGAAAAGAGATAAGTATAACAGCCTGCTGTTGAGAGCAAGTTGTTGAGTCACCAATTCTTCTCTATATCGTAACCTTCTTGCTCCTTCTGAAAGATCAGTCATCCTTTCCCCATGCTTGAGCTTAAGTCTCTCAGGGCTTGTCTAGTTGGGGATACTCAGGAAAGCAAATTAAGCTAAACTGAATTAAGGCCACTTTAATTCTGAATGAGTGTCTACACAGGGGTTTAATGCAGTTTAACTAATCCACACCTTTAATTATTTAGGATTAATGTTCCTAAATGTCTGCCTGTAGCTCAAGGTATGGCTAACCTTTCAGAAGGAGGTGAAGAAATAAAGAGATGGTGGCTTAACTGTTGAGGATCAGCAAGTGTCTAAAGTTCTTCCTAGTCTTAGAAACTAATAGTTGTGAAGAAAATAATAAATGTTGTGGTAAAATAAATATATTACTTGAATGACTTAAAATAGTAAAATACCACTGTGATGTGTGAAGCAGAAAAATGTGGGCTAGAAGAGATCTTCCAGGAAGTCCAGAAGCCATTCCTCTGCACTCAGTGGCAGATAATGATAGTCCCCACTGAAGAGGTCAAAAACATCACAGAATTATAGGAGCTCCAGTTGCACATTTAACGTTTGCTACAAAATAGTGTTTTGTCAATGTACTAGTGTAGTGTCACAGTGGGAAAGGATTCAATGTGGAGGAAATATTGTCAGACTGTCCTAGCACTCGACAAAATCCTAGAAGCAGCAAATTAAAATGGCAATTATCTTTATTGTTTAATATTAGGAATCTTTTATTTTTCAACATACCTTGTCAGACCATCCATTTTAAAGGCAACTTGCAATGGCAAGCAAATAATATTTAGAAATCCTGCTACTGGGAAGCACTTTATTTTACGATTAACCTGAGAATCCCTGGGATTTCAAGTATTGGAAGTCATAGCTTTGAATTTGATCTGATCTTCTCTATAATTTTCTACTGTACCTTACACCTGCACCATTACATCTCTGACATGCAAAAGTGTAATTGATAAAGACAAAAGATGCCTATCACAGGCAACTAAATATAAGTGACCAATTGTGAAAATGGGGACTAAACTGAAGTTAAAATAGAACTTTTTGTTTGCTTCCCCAAAAAAGACAATAGCATTGTCTGCTTGAAATGTTTGACACTCTTCTTTAAAAGGTACTTATTAGGGAGACAGGGCAACAGCAGAGGGACCTATGGCTCAAAAAAAATCTCAGAAAAGGACACTTTTTTTTTTCTTTAAATTTTACGTTTCTTAAGTGAAATAGAAATCTCCCAGTTAACTAAAATTAAAGTTCTTGCATAATGTCTGTCTGTAGAAACCTCTTATTTCCTGTTGGGGAGGTGGCGGAGGGGGAGGGGGGGGAATGGTCATTGCATGAAGTTGTTGAATGCATTGGAACCGGTAAAATTAGTAATTTATCTATATAGAGACAGATAAGAACATAGAAATGCATCTGACCCTCCTGCATTGAAATTTGCAAAGAAAATTTCTATGGCAAACCGCAACCAATGACACTGGCATCTTTCACACTACAGTTGCAGTGCCTCTTAGCTGCCTTGGATGAATGTGCTCTTATGCTTTAGAGAGACCAGGTGGATTAGGCAATATCTTTTATTGAGCTAACTGCTGTTGGTGAGAAGTTTTCAAGCTTACACAGAGCGCAAAAGCTTGTCTCTCTCACCAACAGAAGTTGACCCAATAAAAGATCTTACCTCACCTCTTCCCCCCATTGTGTCTCTGCTATCCTGGGAGCATCATGGCTACAATGACACTGCATACATATTTATGCTTTCACCATCAAAGTATTAATCCAAAATGGGGGTAGGATCAGTTTTGAAAATTGTATGGCAGGAGAAGTTAGTTAATGTACCAAGCTTGTGATAAGGATAAGCTCTAAGGAATGAATGGGGAGGGGAAGTAGAGGAGATTTGTACACGTTGTCCATTTTATAAGAATACATCACTATTTTGAAAGTCACATCCACTTAAATTGTTGTCTATCTGACAAACTATAGTTTTAATCTGTCTTTTTCTCTATGTGCATGTATACAGAAGCAGCAGAGTATTTTGTTATTGAAAGAAATGTATTAACTACAAACTAGACTTTCAAAGAATGATGCAGTAAACAGCTGCATTACAGGGGGGAAGCTGTTTGCATATAGTTAATGAAGTGTTTCAGATCCTATGGGAATGAAAGGTGCTGTATAAATGTAAAAAAATATAATTATAAAGTTTCTCCCTCTTGTCATATTGTGTGTGTGTGTGTGTTTTAGAGGGATACAATTGCAATCTTCTTTCATTCAAAATGCTTCAGCTTAGACCTGTTCCAACTTTCCCTCAGTGGTTTCATCTACAAAAATGAATGTATTAAAATTTAAAATTAGTTTGTTAATCACATTTTTCTGCCACTATGAATGAGTTTAATATGTTTTAGACTCATAGACTTTAAGGTTAGACGGGACCATCATGATCATCTACTCTGACCCGCCTGCACATTGCAGGCCACAGAACCTCACCCACACACTCCTGTAATAGACCCTTAACCTCTGGCTAAGATATTGAAGTCCTCAAATCATGGTTTAAAGACTTCAAGTTACAGAGAATCTACCATTTATGCTAGTTTAAACCTGCAAGTGACCCGTACCCCATACTGCAGAGGAAGGTGAAAAAACCCCATGGTCTCTGCCAATCTGATCCGGGGGGAAATTCCTTCCTCATTCCAAAAATGGCAATCAGTTAGACCCTGAGCATGTGGGCAAGACCCACCAGTCAGACACTTGGGAAAAAAATCTCTGTAGTAACTGGGAACCCTCCTCATCTACTGTCCCATCACCAGTCATTGGTGATATTTGCTGCTAGCGATCGCAGATAACCTACATGCTGTTGTAGGCAGTCTCATCATACCACCCCCTCCATAAACTTATCAAACTCAGTCTTAAAGCCTGTTAGGTTCTCTCTCCCACCCCCTGTTGGAAGGCTGTTACAGAACTTCGCTCTTCTGATCATTAGAAACCTTCATCTAATTTCAAGCCTAAATTTATTGCTGGCTAGTTTATATCCATTTGTTCTTGTGTCCACATTGGTACTTAATTAAATAACTCTTCTCCCTCCCTGGTATTAATCCCTCTGATGTATTCATTGAGAGCAATCCTATCTCCCCTCAGCCTTCTTTTGGTTAGGCTAAACAAGCCAAACTCTTTGAGTCTCCTTTCATAAGGTATGTTTTCCATTCCTCAGCTCATCCAGCTAATAGCCTTTCTCTGCACCTTTTTTAAGATTTTGGAAAACCATTCTGCATGGCTTAAAACATGTTTCCAGGAGTCATGCTTTATGACCCTTTACTTCCAAACACACTTTTCCTATCTGATATAACTGTGTGGGATAGAGCCTTTTGGGATAGAACTCGATGCCAAAGAAGAGAGTAGCCTGATGTTGCATGTGTGGGAAGGGTGACCCTACACTGCTAATAGAATCTGTTTGGAAAAACAGTTTCCTATGGACTGTTTTGTTTTAGAAAAGGCCGTTGACCTGAGGGTAAGAGAGGAACTCTCCAGCCACAGTGCTAAATGTCTCCCTCAATGTTTGTGGGGGCAGCAATCCCCAAATCTGCCTGTAGCTCTCCACCAGTGAAGGCCAAAATGTTGGATGAAATCTGCAACAACTACCAGACCCCGCCAAGTGTCACATATCTCATGTATTTTTTATGAGAAACTCGCTCAGACAACTTCCTGTAGCCTACAGGAAGGTGCATTGAACTACATGCCAAGAGTCCATGCACTCTATTCCTAGCTCTTTTATTAACAGTTCTTAATATTTCTGTGTATTTATTAACCCTTCTTAAACAAGGCCTCACCTCCCCAACCTTCATGAAGACAATTATCATTTGCTCATTCTGCTGAGATATAGGACTGTCACTGTAAGCACCTCTAGGCATGAGAACCCAGATTTCTAATATGACAGGCCCACATCTCAATCATTTACTAGATTGCCTTTTGATGAACTAGTTCCAACTATATGCTTGTCTAACTCAGTGGTTCTCAAAGCTGGTCCGCTTCTTGTTCAGGGAAAGCCCTTGGTGGGCCGGGCTGGTTTGTTTAGCTGCCGCATCCGCAGGTTTGTCCGATCGCAGCTCCCACTGGCTGCGGTTCGCCACTCCAGGCCAATGTGCTGGCCACCACTTCCCGCCGCCCCCATTGGCCTGGAGCGTCGAACTGGCCGAACCTCTAACAACAGGGTGGAACACACATTATAGGAATTATTTGAAGAAGATGGAGGGTAGTGTGTGTGATATGTTTCTTACTTGTGTGTGCAGCTAGTGGAAGAGCTGTTTTATTTAAGTATCCAGAACTGCCAGAACTTAGCAGGGGGCTGGATGCATTAGGCGACTGCAGACCTCCAGTTTGAATTCAGCCTAACTCAGTAGAGATTAAAAGTTGTCCCCATATGAAATGAGTTTGAGTCTCAGTTCCAGTGCCTATTTCACAAATCCCCCTCCCCCTAGCAGGTCAGGAGCTTGGTGAGCTACGGAGACTGAACTGTCTGTCCTCCTTTTAGAGGAAGTTCTGCGCAGAGCTGGGCTGAGGCAGGCTGGCAGAGCTATGCTTACCTGCTGCCACCCTGTAAATGAACACAGAGCTTAATTCACTGGGGCTACACAAGCACTAAGTAAACAGGGACGGCTCTAGGATTTTTGCCGCCCCAAGCAAAATCAATTTTGGCTGCCCCCCTGTTTTTTTCTTACCCCACCCCCAAGCCCCGCCTCAACTCCGCCCCTTCCTCAAATCCCCAGCCCTGCCTCCTCCCCCCAGGCTCTCAAGCCTAGGAGGGAGAGGGAGAAGTGGCGCGCGAATCAGCTGTTTCGCGCGCCGCGGCCACTCGGAGTCTCCCACTCCCTCCCAGGCTCTCAAGCCTAGGAGGGAGGGTGAGCAGCGGCGCGCAAATCGGCTGTTTCGCGCACCGCGGCCACTCGGGATCTCCCCCTCCCTCCCAGGTTTGAGATCCTGGGAGGGAGGGGGAGCAGCGGCGCGCGAATCAGCTGTTTCGCGCGCCACGGCCGCTCGGGATCTCCCCCTCCTTCCTAGGTTTGAGAGCCTGGGAGGGAGGGCGAGCAGCGGCATGCGAGCGGTGGCAGCAGCGGAGGTGAGCTAGGCGGTCGGGGCACATTTTTAGGGGCAGCATTCTGGCGCCGGTCATGCCGCCCCTAAAAATGTGCCACCCCAAGCACCGGCTTGTTTTGCTGGTGCCTAGAGCCGGCTCTGTAAGTAAACACAGTATTTGCTGAAGCTGGAGTTTACTTATATGCAACTTAGCTCATTCAATAATTTGTCTACATTGTCATCCATGGACAGGCGTGCTGGAACTAGGGGTGCTGGGGGTGCAGCAACACCCCCTGGCTTAAAGTGGTTATCATCATATACAGAGTTTACAGTTTTGCTCAATGGCTTTCAGCAACCCCACGATACAAATTGTTCCAATACCACTGCCCATGGAGCTGTACAAAACTTGGCAGCTCTGACAAAGAGCTGGGGGACCATACTTCCCAAAAGGAAAATGAGACACAGTGCAGGGCTGGCCTGAGTGCCCTCTTCCTCCCCTGCCCCCCCCCGAGGGGTTGGCCTCTTGCCAGACCTGCCCCACCCCATGAGCCTGTCACTGGTTGCTTGGACCCTGATTGCCCCCTGCGTGCTGGAACTCTCCCCCCTCTGCTTGCTCCCCACACGTTCCGCCGCACCCCACTTTTTTGACAAAAGTGGGCATCTGTCCCGTTTGCTCTTGCCAAACGATGAAGTTGGCAAGAGTAAATAGGACAAATGCCCACTTTTGCCAATAAAAGTCAGGATGGCCGGGACAGAACTTACTAAACCCGTTCCTGCTTCTCCACGTGCGCACCAGGAATACTGCCAAGAATGACCTTGAGCAGACCACTGCAGACCATGTGGCTCTGGGAAGAAGGATAAAGGAGTTTGAGGCGCAAGTGGTGTTCTCGTCCATCCTCCCTGTGGAAGGAAAAGACCCAGGTAGAGACCGTTGAATCGTGGAAGTCAACGACTGGCTACACATTCGTTGTGGTGTTGGAGAGAAGGCTTTGGATTCTTTGACCATAGGATGGTGTTCCAAGAAGAAGGATTGCTAGGCAGAGATGGGCTCCACCTAATGAAGAGAGGGAAGAGCATCTTTGCAAGCAGGCTGGCTAACCTAGTGAGGAGGGCTTTAAACTAGGTTCACTGGGGGAAGGAGACCAAAGCCCTGAGGTAAGTGGGGAAGTGGGATACCAGGAGGAAGCACGAGCAGAGGGGGGAACTCCTGCCTCATACTGAGAAAGCAGAACAATCAGCGAGTTATCTTAAGTGTCTATACACAAATGCAAGAAGCCTGGGAAACAAGCAGGGAGAACTGGAAGTCCTGACATAGTCAAGGAATTATGATGTGATTGGAGTAACAGAGACTTGCTGGTATAACTCACATGACTGGAGTACTGTCATGGATGGATATAAACTGTTCAGGAAGGACAGGCAGGGCAGAAAAGGCGGGGGAGTTGCACTGTATGTAAGAGAGCAGTATGACTGCTCAGAGCTCCAGTATGAAACTGCAGAAAAACCTGTGAGTCTCTGGATTAAGTTTAGAAGTGTGAGCAACAAGGGTGATGTTGTGGTAGTAGTCTGCTATAGACCACCAGACCAGGGGGATGAGGTGGACGAGGCTTTCTTCAGGCAACTAACAGAAGTTACTAGATCACAGGCCCTGGTTCTCATGGGGGACTTCAATCACCCCAATATCTGCTGGGAGAGCAATACAGCAGTGCACAGACAATCCAGGAAATTTTTGGAAAGTATAGGGGACAATTTCCTGGTGCAAGTGCTGGAGGAATCAGCTAGGGGCAGAGTTATTCTTGACCTGCTGCTCACAAACAGGGAGGAATTAGTAGGGGAATTAATAGGGGAAGTAAAAGTGGATGGGAACCTGGGAGGCAGTGACCATGAGATGGTCGAGTTCAGGATCCTGACAAAAGGAAGAAAGGAGAGCAGCAGAATACAGACCCTGGACTTCAGAAAAGCAGACTTTGACTCCCTCAGGGAACTGATGGGCAGGATCCTCTGGGAGAATAACATGAGGGGGAAAGGAGTCCAGGAGAGCTGGCTGTATTTTAAAGAATCCTTATTGAGGTTGCAGGAACAAACCATCCCGATGTGTAGAAAGAATAGCAAATATAGGGTTACCATATTTCAACAATCAAAAAAGAGGACACGGGGTGCCACCCTAGCCCCGCCCCCTCCCACTTCCCGCCCCCCTCAGAATCCCCCTACCCCCTACCTGTCCCCACTACCCCCTATCTAAGTCTCCCTGCCCCCTGACTGCCCCAACTGCTCTCTACACCCACTTCTCCTCACAGACCCCCAGAACCCCCGACCAATCTAACCTCCCCGTTCCCAGTCCCTTACCTGCCCCAACCGCTCTCTACACCCCCTTCTCCTGACAGCCCCCCCAGAACCCTGATCAATCTAACCCCCCCGTTCCCTGTCCCTTACCTGCCCCAACCGCTCTCTACACCCCCTTCTCCTGACAGCCCCCCCAGAACCCCTGACCAATCTAACCCCCCCGTTCCCAGTCCCTTACCTGCCCCAACCGCTCTCTACACCCCCTTCTCCTGACAGCCCCCCCAGAACCCCGATCAATCTAACCCCCCGTTCCCTGTCCCTTACCTGCCCCAACTGCTCTCTACACCCCCTTTTCCCGACAGCCCCCCCAGAACCCCTGATCAATCTAACCCCCCGTTCCCTGTCCCTTGCCTGCCCCCCCCACCAGGCCGAGGGAGAGCTGCGAGCTCCACATGCAGCCAAACAAATAAGGCGCTGCTCTGCGGGGGAGGAGGGAGAGGGGGCGGGACTCTGGCTGCTAGAGGCCCCAGTGGCTGCGAGCGGCTTTCAATCAGGCACAGCCGTCCAATCAGCTGCGCTGCACTCTGCATGAAGGGAAGGGGGAAATCCCGGACATTTCTACCTTATTAGAAATCCCCCCCGGACGGCCATTTAAAGCTAAAAAAGCCGGACATGTCCGGGGAAACCTGGACGGATGGTAGCCCTAAGCAAATATGGCAGGTGACCACGTTGGCTTAACAGTGAAATCCTTGCTGATCTTAAACACAAAAAAGAAGCTTACAAGAAGTGGAAGCTTGGACAAATGACCAGGGAGGAGTATAAAAATATTGCTCAGGCATGCAGGAGTGAAATCAGGAAGGCCAAATCACAATTGGAGTTGCAGCTAGCAAGGGATGTTAAGAGTAACAAAAAGGGTTTCTACAGGTATGTTAGCAACAAGAAGGTGGTCAGGGAAAGTGTGGGCCCCTTACTGAATGAGGGAGGCAATCTAGTGAGAGAGGATGTGGAAAAAGCTACTGTACTCAATGCTTTTTTTTGCCTCTGTCTTCATGAACAAGGTCAGCTCCCAGACTAGTGCACAGAGCAGCACAGTATGGGGAGGAGGTGACCAGCCCTCTGTGGAGAAAGAAGTGGTTCAGGACTATTTAGAAAAGCTGGACGAGCACAAGTCCATGGGGCCAGACGCACTGCATGCAAGGGTGCTAAAGGAGTTGGCTGATGTGATTGCACAGCCATTGGCCATTATCTTTGAAAACTCATGGCGATCAGGGGAGGTCCCGGAAGACTGGAAAAAGGCTAATGTAGTGCCCATCTTTAAAAAAGGAAAGAAGGAGCATGGGTGGCAGGTTTGTAGAAATTTTGGTGGTGCCCAGAACCTGCCCTCGCCCAAACTCCGCCCTCCCAAAACTCCACCCCCCACCTGCCCAAGGCTCTGAGAGGGAGTTTGGGTGGGGGAGGAGGTCTGGGATGCAGGGTGCAGGCTCTGGGAGGGAGTTTGGGGATGGGAGGGGGTGTGGAGGGAGGGGGTGCAGGCTCTAGGAGGGAGTTTGGGGGATGGAGGGGGTGTAGGGGGGGGCTGGATTTGGGGTGGGGCTGGGGATGAGAGGTTTGGGGTGTGGGAGGTGGCTCAGGGCTATGGCAGAGGGGTAGGGTGTGGGGTGAGGGCTATGGGGTGGGGCTGGGGATGAGGGGCTCATGATTCAGGAGGGGGTTCAGGGTTGGGGCAGACTGTTAGGGTGCGGGGGGATGAGGGCTCTGGCTGGGGGTGTGGGCTCTTGGGTGGGGCAGGGCTGGGGATGAGTTTGGGGTGCAGGCAGGCTGCTCCGGGGCTCCCCCCAGCCCTTTCCCTGCTGGCAGTAGCAAGCTCTGGGGGATGAGCCCCCCTTTCCTGCCCCCCCAGCAGCACACTCACCCCCACCACTGTCACTGCATGTGCTCCTAGGGCCCCTCTCAGGTCCAGGAATCTCCCTTGCCTCATCTGTGGTGGGTGCCGGGGGGGGGAGGTGCTGCGTGTGTCTCCTCCCCTGCTGTTGCCCCTGACTGTAGCTTCACTGGGGGTGAGGGATGGGGCTGCCCCTTGCCCAACATGGGGCAGGAGCAGTGACTGTGGGCGGGGGGGGGTCCCCTGTGCTGCTGGAGGGTCCTGCCGGA
Organism: Malaclemys terrapin pileata; assembly: GCF_027887155.1. Lineage (NCBI taxonomy): Eukaryota > Metazoa > Chordata > Testudines > Emydidae > Malaclemys > Malaclemys terrapin. Next base: position 78,122,459 of record NC_071512.1, read on the forward strand.
AAAGGGAAGGGTTTGAGGGGGAAGGGCAGGCTCACAGTCAGTCTGCCCTGGCAGTCGAGATGGGGGGCACTAGGACCCTGTGGCAGCAGTTGCTGCAGGGAGGCAAAGGAAGACGGAAGAGGCAGGGATGCTCTGCTCCCTCCGGGGCCCGGGGCAGCAAGGGGGACCGGGGGACACTCAGGGGAGGCACGGGGGGGGGGTGGCAGGTGGGGCCGGGCGGGAGACCGGGCCCCAAATATTGCTAGAGCTGGGTCCCTGGGCTCTGAATATTACTGGTGCCCAAGCACCACATGGGTATATAACTTGCTGCCCATGAGAAAGAGGATTGGGGGAACTACAGGCCAGTCAGCCTCACCTCAGTCCCTGAAAGAATGATGGAGCAGGTCCTCAAGGAATCAATTTTGAAGCACTTTGAGGAGAGGAAAGTGATCAGGAACAGTCAGCATGGATTCACCAAGGGCAAGTCATGCCTGACTAACCTAATTGCCTTCTATGAGGAGATAATTGGCTCTCTCTTGACTTTAACAAAGCTTTTGATATGGTCTGCCACAGTATTCTTGCCAGTAAGTTAAAGAAGTATGGGCTGGATGAATGGACTATAAGGTGGATAGAAAGCTGGCTAGATCATCGGGCTCAACAGGTAGTGATCAATGGCTCCATGTCTAGTTGGCAGCTGGTATCAAGCGGAGTGCCCCAAGGGTCGGACCTGGGGCTGGTTTTGTTCAATATCTTCATTAATGATCTGGAGGATGGCATGGACTGCACCCTCAGCAAGTTTGCAGATGACACTAAACTGGGAGAAGTGGTAGATACGCTGGAGGGTAGGGATAGGCTACAGAGGGACCTAGACAAATTAGACGATTGGGCCAAAAGTAATCTGATGGGGTTCAACAAGGACAAGTGCAGAGTCCTGCACTTAGGACGGAAGAATCCCATGCACTGTTACAGACTAGGGACCGAGGGGCTAAGCAGCAGTTCTGCAGAAAAGGACCTAGGGGTTACGGTGGACGAGAAGCTGGATATGAGTCAACAGTGTGCCCTTGTTGCCAAGAAGGCTAATGGTATTTTGGACTGTATAAGTAGGAGCATTGCCAGCAGATTGAGGGACATGATCATTCCCCTCTATTCGGTATTGGTGAGGCCTCATCTGGAGTACTGTGTCCAGTTTTGGGCCCCACTCTACAAGAAGGATGTGGAAAAATTGGAAAGAGTCCAGCAGAGGGCAACAAAAATGATTAGGGGGCTGGAGCACATGACTTATGAGGAGAGGCTGAGGGAACTGGGATTATTTAGTCTGCAGAAGAGAAGAATGGGGCGGGATTTGATAGCTGCTTTCAACTACCTAAAAGGGGGTTCCAAAGAGGATGGATCTAGATTGTTCTCAGTGGTAGCAGATGACAGAACAAGGAGTAATGGTCTCAAGTTGCAGTGGCGGGAGGTTTAGGTTGGGTATTAGGAAAAACTTTTTCACTAGGAGGGTGGTGAAGCACTGTAATGGGTTACCAAGGGAGGAGGTGGAATCTCCTTCCTTAGAGGTTTTTAAGGCCCGGCTTGACAAAGCCCTGGCTGGGATGATTTAGTTGGGGGTTGGTTCTGCTTTGAGCAGTGGGTTGGACTAGATGACCTCCTGAGGTCCCTTCCAACCCGATATTCTATTATTCTATCCTGGCCAAAGCGGGACATTCGATCACCCTAGAAAGAGCCAAAATGAAGGACACAAAAAATCATTCAAGCAGTAAACAAACTGCCATGTGGGTAACTCTCGTTCCGACCTCATTGTCTCAACCTATATGGCTGATATAAATAGTTTTCACTTGTATAAGTGAGAGGATGCCATGGGATGATGGAGTGAAGGTAACTCCGGCTCCCAAGGGACGCTAGCCCTATATAGGAAGTACTCTTGAAAGGGCTGCCCAGGCTGTGGGGTAGAGTTGCCAACCCTCCAGGAATTAAAGACTAATCTTTAATTAAAGATAATGCCATGTGATGAAACCTCCAGGAATTTGTCCAACCAAAGTTGGTCACTCTACTGTGGGATTACCCCCTCCCCCACCGCAAGCCTGAGGTATTGTGGAATTTAAACACCTTCCCCCCCCCCCCCCCCACACACACACATACAGCCCCCTTAGTCTGGCTGGAGTTCCTCCCCTTCCCCCAAATATAGAAGTCAAACTATGCCTAGGGTGAACTCTGCCACAAGTCCTATCCTATGGGCTGCAACTCTCCAGACCTGGCCCATGCTTCTCTCTTGCTGTGTGTAGGGCTAGGGCAGCTTTATTTTAATAGGGCAGGGGGAACACGCAGGGGTTTTGGAACAATGTTTTTTTGGGGGAAGGGGGCGGGGGGAGGTTCTGAAAGTCATTGAAGCAAACTGTAAACCCTGTATCTAATGGAATCCACTGCAAGCCAGGGATACTGCAGCAGCAGCACCACAGGCACTGGCTTTTGGTTTTGGTGGTGGGTGCTCCTCTCTGACTGCTCCTATCTGTGTGAGCAGTGGGTGGGCCTCTTCCCTTGGAGCGGAGCAGGGCAGGAATCACAGGGCTTACAAAAGATTAATTCGGCCCTGCGGGTGCCTCTTCAACCTTCGACCATTGCCAGTGCATGATGCAAGCGACTGAACATGTGACGCATGCTGGCGAGATTTGCTGTTTGTCACGCCATCAATGATGGATTACAGTGTTTTTAAACTATAAACTCTGTTGCTAAGGATGCTTCTTCCTTGGGTGAATTAAGGACACCTGTTTTTTTTTTTTTAAGGAAACAAATAAATTTCTGTCACCCCACATGGAGTATCGGCTGGCCTTGAACCTGGACCTTCAGTAGATGTCTACTACTTGAGCTAAAGGAGTAATTGATCCTCTATGTGGACCAGCCACTAAAGGGAGCTGTGGCGGAGGGTTCTACTAGAGGACTGCAACTATTTTTATAGTGGGGATGCTGACAGCTATCGAAAACCTGCATGTGATGGAAGCCATGCATTCTAAGCCGGGGGGTGCTACCGCACCCCAAGTTCCAGAGTCCTGATCAGGATGCCTGGGTTCTATCCTGGCTCTGGGAGCAGAGAGAGGCTCAGTGGTTACAGACAGGGGAGCTGACTCCGTAGAGCTGAAAGGCCACGTAACACAGTGGTAAGACTTGGGGCTGCCCTGTTAGAATCTCAGATTCTGTTCCTAGCTGGGCTCTGGTGCAACCACTCAGTTCACTTCGGTGTGGAATGACACGGAGCTGCCTTTTAGGGTAAGGTACGAGGTCTTACTCCACAACAGCTGTTCTGACGTGCAGAGAAATATAAACAGCAGCTGTTACAGGAGAGACCACAACTCATTCTCCTAGCTCCCAGCTCAGGGCACTTTCCCCAGGGCAAGATCTTGCTCTGCCTTGTGGTTCATTGGCTGACCTGGCTGTGTGACAGGTGAGATATCCAGAGTCAGTTGACATGCAGGACAACCTACAAAGTCTTGAGCGATGTGCCTTGGTTCCCTACCAGTGAAGTGTAGCTACTAACACCCCCCCCCGCGCCACACACACACACACCCCTTGTCCGTTTAGGCCCCAATCCTGCAACTGGTTCTGCATTTTGACTTCAGGGAGGATCTACATAGACACAGAGCTCTGCCCCCTCAGAGTCAGTAGGACTGGGACCTCCAGAAGAGGGACTAGTATCAGGGGGTAGCCGTGTTAGTCTGTATCTACAAAAACAACAAAGAGTCTGATGGCACCTTAAAGACTAACAGATTTATTTGGGCATGAGCTTTCGTGAGTAAAAACCTCACTTCTTCGGATGCATAGAGTGAAAGCTACAGATGCAGGCATTATATACAGACACATGGAGAGCAGGGAGTTACTTCACAAGTGGCGAACCAGTGTTGACAAGGCCAATTCAATCAGGGTGGATGTAGTCCACTCCCAATAATAGATGAGGAGGTGTCAATTCCAGGAGAGGAAAAGCTGCTTCTGTAGTGAGCCAGCCACTCCCAATCCCTATTCAAGCCCAGATTAATGGTGTTGAATTTGCAAATGAATTTTAGTTCTGCTGTTTCTCTTTGAAGTCTGTTTCTGAAGTTTTTTTGTTCAATGACAGTGACTTTTAAATCTGTGATAGAATGACCAGGGAGATTGAAGTGTTCACTTACTGGCTTGTGTATGTTACCATTCCTGATGTCCGATTTGTGTCCATTTATTCTTTTGCGGAGGGACTGTCCGGTTTGGCCAATGTACATGGCAGAGGGGCATTGCTGGCACATGATGGCATATATGACATTAGTGGATGTGCAGGTGAATGAGCCCCTGATGGTGTGGCTGATGTGGTTGGGTCCTCTGATGCTGTTGCCAGAGTAGATATGGGGACAGAGTAGGCAATGAGGTTTGCTACAGGGATAGGTTCCTGGGTTGGTGTTTCTGTGGTGTGGTGTGTAGTTGCTGGTGAGTATTTGCTTCAGGTTGGGGGGTTGTCTGTAAGCAAGGACTGGCCTACCTCCCAAGGTCTGTGAGAGTGAGGGATCATTTTCCAGGATAGGTTGTAGGTCGTGGATAATGCGCTGGAGAGGTTTTAGCTGGGGGCTGTATGTGATGGCCAGTGGTGTTCTGTTATTGTCCTTGTTGGGCCTGTCCTGTAGTAGGTGATTTCTGGGTACCCGTCTTGCTCTGTCAATCTGTTTCCTCACTTCCCCAGGTGGGTATTGTAGTTTTACGAATGCTTGATAAAGATCTTGTAGGTGTTTGTCTCTGTCTGAGGGGTTGGAGCAAATTCGGTTGTATCTTAGGGCTTGGCTGTAGACAATGGATCGTATGATGTGTCTTGGATGGAAGCTGGAGGCATGTAGGTACGTATAGCGGTCAGTAGGTTTCCGGTATAGGGTGGTGTTTATGTGACCATCACTTATTTGTACTGTAGTGTCCAGGAAGTGGATCTCTTGTGTGGACTGGTCCAGGCTGAGGTTGATGGTGGGGTGGAAATTGTTGAAGTCCAGGTGGAATTCTTCAAGGGCCTCCTTTCCGTGGGTCCATATGATGAAGATGTCATCAATGTAGCTCAAGTAGAGGAGGGGCACTAGGGGACGAGAGCTGAGGAAGCGTTGTTCTAAGTCAGCCATAAAAATGTTGGCATACTGTGGGGCCATGCGGGTACCCATAGAAGAGGGACTGTCTCTTATGAGGTGCGTGTACAGTGCCTAGGGGCCCTGAGTGCAGCACCCCTAGTTCCAGCACCTATAGGCACATGTTGCGCACAACCACCCACTTCGAGTAGGGACACGTGTGTGCGTTCCACTGACACCTCACGCAAACAGGGGCGCCTTTCGCTTGCTGCCTCGGGGAGGCTGGGGCTCTACGATGTGCTGAAGCGGGAAAGTTAAACGCATGCGCGTTTTTTCACCGAAGGAGGGGAGAGAGCAGTGTGTGTTGCTGTGGGGGGAAGTTGCGCGGTGACGTCATGACGCTGAGCGCGGGACGTAACCGCGGTGTGACGCACACCCTGGCGAGCCCGTGAGTTTCCCGTTATGGATTTTTTTTTCCGGCGCTGACAGTGGGGGACGGGAAGGTGGTTCTCTGCGGGAGGCGGCGCGCGGGAAAAGGGCGGAACGCGCGGTCGCGGGCAGGGGGGGGACACCCGAGGGGGGGCGAGCCGGCTGCCCTAGCGGCTCGGGGGCGTCCCCTCCATCCTGCCGCATCAGGGAACATGGCCGCCGCCGTCGCCGAGCTGGTGCGGCAAAGGGACTCGGCCCCGGCCGCCCTCGCAGGGTAGGTGGTGGGGAGGGGAGGCGAAGCGGGGGAGGCGGCGCTGCGGCCGGGCTCAGCGGGCTTCCCCGGAGCCCCGCGCGGGCAAGCGGCGGCTTCCCCGCTGCCCTGGCCCGGCCGGACACAAAGGGCTGCGCTGAGGAGGGTTTTGTTCGGTCACATGAAGCAGCACAGCCAGTGAGCGAGGAGCTGGGAGGGGGAGCGGGGCCGCCGCCATTGCCAGGCGCTGAGGAGCTGGGGGAGCCCGGCGTCGCCTCAGGGGCGCGGGATTGCCGGCCGGGCGGCAGAGCCGAGAGGAAGCTGGGGCGCGGGGAGGAGAGGTAAAGCCCCGATACAGCGGTGCCAGGGCCCCCGCCGGCTGTGCTGCTGCCCGCTGGGGCGCCCAGAGGGAGACTGGGATAGGAGGATGCAGAAGCTGCAGGGCAGCCGGGGTCACCCCGGTGATGTCTGGCAGGCCCGATGTCCCTGGGTGTGGAAATGAGCGTGGTGGGTTCTGCCAACTATGGTGCCACCTCTAGGCACAGCAGTGTAGTGGGGCTTGCCACACACGGTGGCAGAATGTGGCGTCCCCACCTGGGTGTGGTGCTAAGTCTGTTCCAACATTTGTCCCGTTTGCATGACGCCGGGAGGTCAGCAAAACGTATGTCATTGTTACTGAAGCTGGCAAGTCTGTGGCCTATTGTGGAGTCTGAGACGCCTGTGCTATGAATATGGTGGCATCATCACTGTCTTCTGGGCACATGCTTCACAATATGCAGATGACTTACAATAGCTAAGAAAAAGTTAGTAGTTCAGGTGTTAAAATTGTATCTGTGGGCTCAGATTCTTTTTGAAGTTGAAGCCCCTTTGCCATTGTGCCACTTGTTCAAAATCCCAAAATAAGTTTTCCTTCTTTCAATGCCTTATATGTATTTTAGGCCTGTTGAAAAGGCATGCATTGTGGCTCTGTGGGCTGTAAGCTGATAAGACATGCCATTAATAAAAATGTGCCCAAATAGGTTCCCATTGGCGTTGCACAAAAATAACACTTTAAGCAAAATCTCACTTGCAATATTGAAAAGTGATATTCTGATTTTCTAGCAGTTAATTTAATTATGAAGGCTGTGTCATGGAATTTAGTAGTTAGAAGCATATTAGAAACCATATGCACCCAACCAAGGCAACCATTTTATCTTGAGTAGCTTAATGAGGACCTAAACCACGAGAGCAACTCTTGAATAGTTCATAGATTATAGGACTGGAAGGGACCTCGAGAGGTCATCGAGTCCAGTCCCCTGCCCGCATGGCAGGACCAAATACTGTCTAGACCATCCCTGATAGACAGTTGTGTTTCTCAAACTCCATGATGGGATTATAGCTGTATGTAGCTTTATATCAGGAATTCTTCATAATATTTTTTCCATTAAAAGTAGGTTCTAAATTACTTGTTTGGTTCAAGATGTGAAATAATTTTAAACAGAAGAATCTTACTACACTAAGATGAGTAAGATGCTTCAAGACTTCCACAATTTAATTTAACCCTTCTGCATAAAATTCTTCACTACCAGGATTACATGATGCAGCTGATTTTGAAGACTGCAGGAGTGGAGTGATTAGACAGAGAAAATAAATCTTGAAAAGCTGCTAATGGATCACTTAGATGCAGAGAGAATGCAGCAATTCCCTTACTGGAGAAGAGTTTAAGCAGAGTGCATGGAGGAGCAGTGCAGTGTGACAATCCTATTACACTGACTTATAATCAGAGCTGTTGTTGCAAACCTGTCAATAAGATAGCAAAGTGATGTGGTATAGAAATATTCATGAATTATAACCAGAATTTGCAGTCAGCTTCAGAATATTAATTTATGTATTACTTCCACAGCCATCCCAGTAAAGCTTTTAAAACTGGATGTTTGTTTCTTGCGTCAAAAAGTGACATTCTGTTTCTCAAATAAACATGTATGAGAGAAGGGATGCAAAAATAAATTGGTCACTAATCTCACTAAATTTTTTTTTGTGTAATGGAAATAACTAAAGGAAAGCCAGAATACTGTGTCTGTATACTCCTTGTATGACTTTCATACATTTTAATATAAAAACTCTGTGTTTCAGTGCTTTTCCTCTGATTTCAGTGCAACACCTTCCCCCTCCTACTTTCTGAATTTTCTCCAGAATATGCAATATCTATAAATCTTTAGATTCTGTAGTGCTAGATGCTAGCTACAAAACCATACAAAGTACTTATAAAGTTTTTGAGTTAGAAATGTTTTCTTGCAGTGTTATCTTGAAATCTGTCTCTGCTGTTTCCATTTAGCTGACCTGGGTAGTCAGAAGAGAAGATGATGAGGACTTTGAGCATCCTACATGTCTTCTCTAGCAATGTAACACTTGACTGGAACATGTGTCAGAGTGCTAGCGTCAGCAGTTGAATAAACAGTATAATGAACAATGGTAGTAATATTTTCCATTTTGAAATAACTGCATTCTGAATTTATTTATGGATATTTCTTGAATTTAAGGGATGACTGCATTTTATCATCAAGAAGATTTGTGCGTATAGCTGTATGTATAAACTGAACGTACTAATGCACATGCATTTTTGCTTCAAGTTCCTCAAAATCACCCCTAGAAAACACACACTTTGGAAAAAATGCTAAGTGATGGACAGTATTAATTATACAGTTACTGACCTGTAGGTTTTTAATTTTGAGCACTGACAGGTTTACTTATAGACTTGAAAAGCTGTTTGAGTTTAAAATTGTGGGGGGGAAGTATCCTTGGAGGAGTGCCTTTTCCCCATTTAAAAAAAAATAAAATAAGGTGGGATGCGGAGAGAGAAAAAGCATCCTTTTTCATGCGCTTCTTTGCCCGAACATGCTGTTCCCCTTAAAATTCAAAACTTCTGAATGTTTGCTGTTCCATTTGTGTGTGTACTACTTACATCAGTACTTTCACACTTGTATTATTCAGAGGCCATAGAAATATGCATCCTGTCTTTGCTGTGCACTGCCATATTAAGTATAGTTTCCTTCACTTCTTTAAAATTCCATGAATTAGACCATAGATACAGCAATACTTTCGGTGCAGGATTCAGTTAGGTTCTGAGATGACAGCTGCCTGCCAGTAGCGGACTTAAAATTAGTTTTCATGGACTACAGCCCACTTCTTCAGATGCATCCGAAGAAGTGGGCTGTAGTCCACGAAAGCTTATGCTCTAATAAATTTGTTAGTCTCTAAGGTGCCACAAGTACTCCTGTTCTTTTTGCGGATACAGACTAACATGGCTGCTACTCTGAAATTTAAAATTAGTGGGGCCCTATGCACAGCTTCATTTTCGGGAGCTCCCCCTTGGGACCCAGCCAAGAAAAGGAACATTCTTGTGTCCCCCCCCCCTTTTTTTTCATTCTTTTTTTCTTCCTCCTCCTATATTATAAGTAATGGGAAGTAAATTAAAATAAAGTGAGGTACCTTGATTGGGGTGGGGTTTGAGGTGCAGGAGGGGATGCAGGGGGCAGGCTCTGGGAGGAAGTTTGGGTGCTGGGGGTGGGTTCTGGGCTGGGGCAGTGGTTTGGGGTATGGGAAGAGGGGGAAGGAGTGTGGGCTCTGGGAGGGAGTTTGGGTGCTGGGTGCAGGCTCAGGGCTGGGGCAGGGGTTTAGGGTGTGGGAGGGGGGCAGCGCTTACCTAGGGTGGCATGGACCCCAAAGTGACCAGCACACACACACCCCTCTGGCAGCAGCTCCTAGGCGGGGGAGGCAAGGGGGTCTCTGTGTGGTGCTGCCCACAGGCGCCACCCCCACAGCTCCCGTTGGCCACAGTTCCTGGACAATGGGAGCTGTGTGTGGAGAGAGACACCACCACCACCCCCCCCGGGGCCACAGGGACATTCCGGCTACTTCCGGGAGCAAAATGGCGTGGAGGGAGGGAGGGAGGCGGAGCGGACAGAGAGCCTGTCCTTAGCCGTGCTGCTAGCACTTCTCTGCACGCCCCTTGGGGGGAGGGGGCAGTGGATCACCGTGCACTGCCCGGGGAGGGGGCAGCGTGGAGCTGCCTCCCTCCTCCCGAGCAAGGGCACGCAGAGTTGTGCCAGCAGCCGGCTGCTTCTGGGAGTGGCATGGGGCCACCGGCCACAGCATGCAGGCAGCCTGCCTGGGACTCGGGCTGGTTGTCAGATATTTGTCCTGCATTTTGGGGGCCCCCCCATTACTGGGGGCCCTGTGCCACTGCATGGTTTGTTTCATGGTAAATGTGCTCCTGCTGCCTGCCAAGAAAAGGCACTGATCAGTGACTTTGGATAGACTTTAATATAAGATTTCCAGATCGTTGACATGAGTATGTATTCTTTAGAAAGAGTAATGTTCCTTGTTACTCCGTTTGTAACAGTCATCCTAGATCTGGGTATGAGTTGTGTTTTGCTCAGAATTGGACAATACTCAAATTTAAATAGTTGGTCTTTGAATAAGAGAAATCCACTTATATTTTGATTCCTTGATTTGTATTATTTGAAGTGTAGTAGTTAAATGAGTAGTTGTGTGCGCTTTGCCTGTTTAGCAGTATACAGTAGCTATTGTGATGAATAAGCACAGTTTATTATTGCTACTTAGGTTCAAGGGGGAAGAAACTGGCTTAACAGTGAGTATGCATTTTTGTTTTCATCTACCCCCAATGTTAACTAGTTTATTTAATGTTTCTAGTGAACTGGATAATATTTAAAACTCCCTTTCAAACTAGCATAAGCATGATGCTAATATTTATGGAATGGGAGTTAGTACTGTAGAAATGACTAAATTCACCAGCTCCATCTGTAAATAATTAGAATTAGAATTCTAAGAATTATTTATACTTTTTGATTTTGAGCAGTTTTAGCAGTTACTCATGTGTAATTGACCAGATGAATGATGATACAATGTTTAGTCTTTCAGCATTTCTTGAAATTCATAGGAGGACAAGGCAATGTTAATATTAGGATTAAATCAGTATGAAGTTCAGATTGGTTGGAAAACTGTTCCCAGAGAGTAGTTATTAGTGGTTCACAGTCATGCTGGAAGGGCATAATGAGTGGGGTCCTGCAGGGATCTGGGTCCGGTTCTGTTCAGTATCTTCATCAGTGATTTAGATAATGGCATAGAGAAGTTTGCAGATGATACCAAGCTGGGAGGGGTTGTCAGTGCTTTGAAGGATAGGATTATAATTCAAAATGATCTGGACAAACTGGAGAAATGGTCTGAAGTAAATAAGATGAAATTCAATAAGGACAAATGCAAAGTACTCCACTTAGGAAGGAACAAGCAGTTGCACACATACAAAATGGGAAATGATTCCCTTGGAAGGAGTACCGTGGAATGGGATCTGGGGATCATCGTGGATCACAAGCTAAATATGAGTCAACAGTGTAACACTGTTGCAAAAAAAAAAAAAAAAAAAAAAAAAAAAGAGAACATCATTCTGGGATGTACTAGCAGGTGTGTTATAAGCAGGACACAAGAAGTAATTCTTCCACTCTACTCCGCGCTGATTAGGCCTCAACTAGAGTATTGTATCCAGTTCTGGGCGCCACATTTCAGGAAAGATGTGGATAAATTGGAGAAAGTCCAAAGAAGAGCAACAAAAAGGATTAAAGGTCTAGAAAACATGATCTATGAAGGAAGATTGAAAAAAATTGGGTTTGTTTAGTCTGGAAAAGAGGAGATTGAGAAGGGACATAACAGTTTTCAAGTATATAAAATGTTGTCACAAGAAGGAGGGAGAAAAATTGTTTGTCATAACCTCTGAGGATAGGACAAGAAGCAATGGGCTTAAATTGCAGCAAGGGAGGTTTAGGTTGGACATTAGGAAAAACTTCCTAACTGTCAGGGTGGTTAAGCACTGGAATAAATTGCTTATGGAATCTCCATCATTGGAGATTTTTAAGAGCAGGTTAGGCAAACACCTGTCAGGGGTGGCCTAGATAATACCTAGTCCTGCCATGAGTGCAGGGGACTGGACTAGATCCCTTCCAGTTCTATGATTGCTAGAACTTCTAGTATAGTGTCAGTGTATGGGTGACTACTTCCAAGGGTGCCTAAAATAACTAACTAGTGACATGTCTATGACGTAAATGTTTAAATTTTTTAAAAATGGAATTGCAATTCTTTAAATGTAGTCTTGCCGTTCAAATTTGCAATTTCCCTTACTCAGTTTTAATAAGGGAAGTAAAATGATGCAAATTGACTTTATAAACAAATATATATTGTCAAATTATTTTGAGGGACACTTATTTTTATAATGACAGGTTTCAGAGTAGCAGCCGTGTTAGTCTATATCTGCAAAAATAACAGCAGTACTTTTGGCACCTTAGAGACTAACAAATTTATTTGAGCATAAGCTTTCGTGGGCTACAGCCCACTTCATCGGATGCATGTAGTGGAAAATGCAGTAGGAAGATATATATATACACAGAGAACATGAAACAATGGGTGTTACCATACACACTATAAGGAGAGTGATCAGTTAAGGTGAGCTTTTATCAGCAGGAGAGAAAAAGAACTGTTTGTAGTGGTAATGAAAATGACCCATTTCCAGCAATTGACAAGGAGATATGAAGAACTGTAGGGGGGGGGAAATAAACATGGGGAAATAGTTTTACTTTGTGTAATGGCCCATACACTCCCAGTCTTTATTCAAGCCTAATTTAATGGTGTCCAATTTGCCAATTAATTCCAATTCAGCAGTCTCTCGTTAGTCTGTTTTTGAAGTTTTTTTGTTGTAATATTGCCACTTTTAGATCTGTAATCGAGTGGCCAGGGAGATTGAAGTGTTCTCCAACTGGTTTTTGAATGTTATAATTCTTGATGTCTGATTTGTGTCCTCCATTTATTCTTTTACGTAGAAACTGTCCGATTTGGCCAATGTACATGGCAGAGGGGCATTGCTGGCACATGATGGCATATATCACATTGGTAGATGTGCAGGTGAATGAGCCTCTGATAGTGTGGCTGATGTGATTAGGTCCTATGATTGTATCCCCTGAATAGATATGTGGACAGAGTTGGCAATGGGCTTTGTTGCAAGGATAGGTTCCTGGGTTAGTGTTTTTGTTGTGTGGTGTGTGGTTGCTGGTGAGTATTTGCTTCAGGTTTGGGGGGGCTGTCTGTAAGCAAGGACTGGTCTGTCTCCCAAGATCTGTGAAAGTGATGGATCATCCTTCAGATAGGTTGTAGATCCTTGATGATGCGCTGGAGAGGTTTTAGTTGGGGGCTGAAGGTGATGGCTAATGGCGTTCTGTTGTTTTCTTTGTTGGGCCTGTCCTGTAGTAGGTGAATGGGCCATTACACAAAGTAAAACTATTTCCCCATGTTTATTCCCCCACCCCCCCTACAGTTCCTCATATCTCCTTGTCAGTTGCTGGAAATGGGCCATTTTCATTACCACTACAAACAGTTCTTTTTCCTCTCCTGCTGATAAAAGCTCACCTTAACTGATCACTCTCCTTATAGTGTGTATGGTAACACCCATTGTTTCATGTTCTCTGTGTATAAATATATCTTCCTACTGCATTTTCCACTACATGCATCTGATGAAGTGGGCTGTAGCCCACAAAAGGTTATGCTCAAATAAATTTGTTAGTCTCTAAGGTGCCACAAGTACTGTTATTTTTATAAATAATTTCAGTTACCACTATTTAGTTCATTTATATGAAGCCACGATTGGATAATGTTATGGGACTTCCAAATGCAAAAGAAATCAAACAAATAAGATATTAATCAGAAAGCCTTGTGGGAGGAGGAGTTAGAATTGCTGCTCTTCAGCTGTTTTACAGTCATTGATGACAGAAGACAGGATTATCCCAGTTTTTCTGTAGGGGCACTCATTTTGTGGATCAGTAATTGGCAAGTCTACATGGTAATACCTCACTTTACAGACCTATGGCTCACTGAACACAGGGCAAAACGAGGTGTAAATTCTGTAGCTTTCATTGGATGTGTTGGTGTTTCTTAAGTAATGTCCTGTACATGTGGATTATTAAACTTCTATATGTTAAAAATGGAAGAAAAATTAGGTATTCCTTAACAAAGCCAAACTGTATAACATTAAAATGATTAATTTTGTGGTAAACTGAAAAGATGATCCTTATGTTGTCTGGTGAAAAGTTTAGCTACTTTTTGTTGTCCAGCTCCTGGGAAAGGAGGATGCTGAGATTTTTATCTAGGAGCTGTCCAAAGCACACTGCGTTCCTACCCAACAACTTGAGGTAGCATGAAGGCTGGGCTGACCCTCTTTGGGGCTCCATCTTTTGTGTTCGCTTCTGAATAGAGGGTGTCTGTTAAATTTTAAGTTCTGTCTGCTGTAGCTGTTGGAAGGAAATGGTCACTGACCAGTCTTGTTAATTGTACTTTGTGGCAATGGACAGCAGATTTGGAGTTCTGTGCAGACTCAAAAATGAATTGGTGAACATTCATTTCATATTTGAAAGTTTCTTTGCAAACCTTAAGGGTTAGAAACTTCTTAAAGTGAAATCTTAAAGCTGCAAGAGAGATGGCTTGACTCATGTTCACTAGCAAAAGCTTTCTACTTACCAGTTGCATGTAGTTAACCTTATTCAAACTTTTCAGGACAGTGCCTCACTTGTTAGAATTCACTGTTTTTATGCTTTGTATACTTTTAGGGGAATTTTACCAAAAATTGTATGTCCAATGTTACCACTGGCATGAGTGGAACCCTTGTATAGACACGGTTCCTACGGCTGGACCTCTTTATACCGCCATATCAATGAAACTTTGTCCTAATGTTACTAAGACCAGTTCTGGGCATAGTGGGAAATTTTTAGAAAATTTTCCTAATGTAGACCAGGTTTGTGTCCTCACACAAAAATGCTTCTAGTATTGTATAAACATTGCCAGTACTGGTCTGAGTGCAAAAGCAAAAAAAAAAGAAACGGGGGGGAGGGATCATGTCCCCCTCTGTGCTTATGCACTGCACCCTGGTGCACTGAATCTGTGTATGGCAGCAATGGTTATTGCAGTTTATTTCTTCTCAGTTCTATCCCACATTTGTGTGTGTACTTTGTCCTCCTGCATTTAGCAACTCCTGGTTCCCTTACTCTTGTTTAATTAGGTTGGCCTCAATCAAGGCACTAAGTTGATCTTTGCTGTACTTGGTTAGAGCTTTGAAAAATTGAGGAACCCAATAGGACAGATTTAGTACACTTTATAAGAACATTGCACTGAAGCTGACAAATTCTAAACTTGTTTTGAAAACTTTGTCCTGTCTTCTGTGAAATGAAAAACAAATAACCAGATAGACTGCATTTTTATAAAGAGCAGTCGGCAAGAGATTGATATTGTACTGTGACAACTTTCCTGAAGCAGAAAAAAGAAAGAAGGCATTGGTGAATTACCCAGGTTAGTTATAAAGAATGGATGGGTTGAAGATGGAGAATCATAGGAATATAGGGCCTGAAGGAACCCGATGAGGTCATCTCTAGACCACTCCCCTACACTGAGGCAGAATTAAGTATACTTAGACCATCCCTGAAAGGTGTTCATCTAACCTGTTCTTAGAAACCTCAAATGACAGGGATTCCACAACCTCCCTAGATAACTTCTTGTAGTTCTTAACTATTCTTATAGTTAGGAAAAACTTGTTGATATCTAATCTGAATCTTCTTGCTGCAAACTAAGCCAATTACTTCTTGTCCTAACCTTGGTGGACCTAGAGAAGAGTTGATCACTGTCCTCTTTATAATAACTGTTTATGTATTTGAAAGACTGTTATGTTCCTTCTTGAGTGTTCTCTAAAAATGCCCAGTCTTTCAACGTTTCTTCATAGTCATTTTTTCTAAACCTCTTACCAGTTTTGTTGCTCTCCTCTGGACTCTCCAAGTTGTTCACATCCTTCCTAAAGTGTGGTGCCCAAAAATAAGACACAGTACTGCAGCTGAGGCATCACCAGCGCTGACCAGAGCAGAACAATTATTTCCCATGTCTTACATCTGGCATTCCTGTTAATACATTCCAGAATAAATTTGCCTTTTTTGTCACAGCATCTCAGTGTTGAGTCATTCAACTTGTGATCCACTATAACCTGGATCCTTTTCTGCAGTACTGCTTCCCAGCCAGTTTACTTAACATTTTATATTTGTGCATTGGAATTTTCCTTTGTAAGTGCAATACTTTTCACTTGTCTTTATTACTATAATTTCAGAGCTAACACGGCTACCCCTCTGTTACTATAATTTCAGAACAATTCTCCAATTTATCAAGATTCTAAATTCTAATCCCATCTTCCAGAGTGCTTGCAACCCCTTCCAGCTAAGTGTCATCTGAAAATTTTATAATCATACTCTCCATTCCATCATCCACGTCATTAATGAAAATATTGAATTGGTACCAGATCTAAGACAGAAGAACCCTTAAGAAACCCCACTTGATATACCCTCCCAGTTTGACAGTGAAAACTACTCAATACAATCTTTCAGCGAGTTATGCACCCGCTTTACAGAGCTTCATCTAGACCATATTCCATACAAATAGATATAACAGCAGTTGGGGATATTTTGTATATTTAAAAATTAAACATAAGAACTAACAGTGTCAAAGTAGCAAGACAGTTGGTGATAGTTCCATGTTTTTCTGTATATAATCAAATAAGACCGTGCCAATCAGCATTCTGACAGTTTTGACTGTGTAGTATCCTTTTGACAACTTTTGTCTGTCTGTCTTTTTTTTTTTTTTTTTTTTAAATTTGTTAGATTGTAAATGCTTTGGGACAGGATTGTCTTCCTATATGTCTGTACAAAGCCTAGGATGTATTGGACACTAAAGCAGTGTAAATACTGGGGGGTAGGATTGGCAGATTTCTCAGGGAACTGCCTTAGCAGTAGTTCCTATGAGCCAGATCCCAGCAGGAGAAAAGAAGTAATATTTATTGTAATTTGGATGTCAACCAACCTAAGTGAAGTTAGCCACCCCCCTACATAAGGGCCTTACATTTAAACTTTCTAGGAGGTAATATTTACCTGTTGGTTTTCCTTCGATTGGTAAATTCGCTGTGGGTTCCACTGCTACAGAGATGGCACAGGCAACTTGGAGAAACTTGCTGGGCTAGAGAGAACCATTCCTTCTGGACTATATCCTGGACAAGTGCCAACATGTGAATCCTAGGAAGAAAATGCAGTGAAAGAAATAGTGTTCAGCTATAAAATAAAAATTTGCCTTTCTTAGCACAGCCACTCAGCTATAGTTGTATGGAAGGTTATCACTACTTTCCACCATTGCACCCGTAGCAATGTGCATCAACATGCACGCCCAGATCTGCACGAGGAACAGAATCAGTAATGGAAACAGAACTTGGAAGACACCATCTGAGCTCTAGTAGAATTAAAGTGTCACAATATTTACAAAAATACCATACAGGTACTTCAGTACATTCATAGATTTTAAGGCCAGAAGGGACCATTACAATCATATAATCTGGCTTCCTGTATAACATAGGTTACCAAATTTCACCTAGTGATTTCTGCTTAAAGCCCAAATCTTTGGTTTATTTATTTTTGTTAGATCTGTCATCTGGGTATAGTATCAAGAAGAGGTTTGCAGTCCAAATCCTGCATGGTCAGTCTCTGGAGCTTGAGTAATGGGCCTGGAGGGAACCTTATTCAGCCCTCTGCAGTCAGGAGGGGCCCTGCAGCGTGGGGCCCTGCAGCGTGCTTTCTTTGTTGGCAGTGATCAAATTTAATTGGCCCCTAATGGACTAATAACCTACAAGTCAAAAGAGGTTATTATCTCAACCTGATCCTCCAAGAAGGAAAGTGGCTGCATAGTGTTGATTCTTTTTAGATCTAACTGATGTTGGGGAGATTGAGAAGGCTGATTCCACGTGTGTGCTGCCTTAGCTCTGCCCTAGAATCAGGAGGTTTTAAATGTTTGCGGGTCCTGGGGGAAGTAGCATTGGAAGTTACCAATGAATCTTCCTTGAGATTAAGCCACAGTGAACTAATATGCTTTAATTTATGCGTATTAACTTCACATTGTTAGTTAATTTGTCTTAACTCTTGAATATAGGGAGGGATAGCTCAGCAGTTTGAGCATTGGCCTGCTAAACCCAGGGTTGTGAGTTCAATCCTTGAGGGGGCCACTTAGGGATCTGGGGCAAAAATCAGTACTTGGTCCTGCCTAGTGAAGGCCGGGGGCTGGACTCGATGACCTTTTGGGGTCCCTTCCAGTTCTATGAGATAGGTATATCTCCATAAAAACTGAAATGATTATTCTAGGTATAGTCTAATGTGTTCATTTCTTTCATAGTAGAAAGAAACTAGAGAGAATTTGGACAAGTGCAACAAAGTTGACCAAGAGATTAGAAGGATTGATGTGTGAGGAAGTATTAAGACACTGTATAGCTCAACTGAAGAATTGATAAACTGTTTAAACACTGTTTCAGATAAATTGGTTTTGATGTGGTTTAGTTGGTAAGTTCAGCTGTTAAAACCTTGTTTTAAAAATAGTTCTGGGCTCTAAGATGTTTTTTAACGTTGGATGGCCAAACTGTTGGAAAGTTGACCTAGTGGAACATTATTTATACGTTGTACATTAACTTGGTTTTACCCAGTGCAGATAGACCTGGAAGAATTTTAAAAGTAGTCTGTCAGTGTTGTGGGCACCTCAAGTTGAGCTTTTTCAAAATGACGGTGATGGAACGAGGTTGTAGGCTAATCTAGGAGGGGGAAAAATAGCTTTGAGAGGAGCTGTTTCAAAAAAATTTCCTTGTTGCCGCAGACCAGACTGTGTTTGAAAATTTGAGCAAACTTTTGTTTATGTTGCAGGTCTTTCCTTCTTCCTATTTGTTTTTTAGTATTGTTCCAGGTCAGATTTTCAGAGTTTCTTCTTACAACAAATTCAAGGAACCAGCAAATTAAACTGAAACAACATATGCTCATATCTTCGTGTCTTTCAATTCATGCAGCTTCATTAGCCTTAATTCTTAGTCTTAAAGTAGATTGTGTCATCCAAGGAATCTACTGAAGAAAAATGCTTGATGTTAAGGAACAGTTTAATTGGGAGGGTATTGAGAATTCAAAGTGGTGCTCTGAAGCACAAGCATTTGTCAGTGACATTCTTTGCTCAAATTTAGCTTCACTTGAATGTCATCTGGGGACAGCACTACTAATACAAAGATACTTACCTCTCTTCTTTTTCTCTCTAGAGTCTTGTCCTTTATCCTCTGACACAGATACAAAGCCTGGTGGTAAACTTAAAGATGCACACCTGGGAGCAGTACTAACTAATAGAGTTGAAAAAGACACTTTGATGTCGGCTTCTTTTCTAAATATTGTCAATCTTCAAGAAATTTTCAGGTGGCATACTAATTCCCTGGCTGTACCTTTGTTTATAATAATCTAAATCAGAAAAAGATTGAAAGAAGCTGGCCTGTCCTCCCAATGTCACTTTTTTGACTTATTCAAGGAGATTTGGTTTCAGTTGGTTTTATGAATTTAGTGAAGAAGCTAGACTTATCAAGTCTCTAAACATTCCTTAAGCTTTTCTGTATTCTTCCTTCACCAAACTTATAGATAGCAACTGCAGGATCTCATTGGCTCTGCAGAAGGTTTGAAGTTAAATAAATGGGAAATGTAAAAGTATTCAGACCTGTTTCTGGTTTCAGATTGACAAAGTAACCCGCTTTAAGATACATTCCAGATACTCTTAGAATTTTTTTTTGGAGTCTTTACATCCCTGAAGTGTTTAAATAGGAAGAATTAATTTGCTGAAGCATTCTCTGAGCATTCTGTATGATACTTCTGGGCCCTACCCAGAAACTAATATGGAGTGTTATGTTTATCCTTGAAAATCCTAACTTGTAGTGCTATACCACTAACAAACTAACAGTCAAACTTAGGGCTTTTTTAGTCAATTTTTAAACCTCAGTGGTCAAAAGCCTCACTGACAAAGTGAGTGTTGCCCATTCTCTTAATCTGAGTGCTCATTTTGGTTTGTTTCAAGAGGATTCTTGGTTCTGGGCCATTTGGCACAGGTTACATAAGCTATATACTGGTAGGCCAAGGTACTCTCCACCAGACAGTGGAATATTTTCTACCTAAATAATTCTTCATCTGGAATCACTTTCCCTCCAGTTAAAAACCTGGCATTGGGGTCTGTATTCTGAAGTTAATTGGTTTATTCTGGGAACAGCTAAAATAAAGTGCAAAATGTATGATTTTCCCCATCTGTTCTGGATTTTTGTCAATCTTAGCTAAAGCAAATTTGAAACATTCTTCTAGCAGAGTTCTTTTGGTGTGTGTTGCTATCTCCCTTAATCCAATAGGTGACAAGTTTCTCTTTGCTTATCCACTTACTCTTCTCTCCCCCCCCCCCCCCCCATTGCCTTCTGGTAATATACCTTAGCCAGAAATATGTGGAAGTTTGTCTCTTGTCTATCCTATCTCAATGATGTTTTTCTTTGAAACATCCTGTGTAAATTTCACATCATGGGATATTATCATGTATAAATTGGAAGAGGGATATCAATTTCCTCACCAAAACCTAGCTAATATATAAATATCTGTAACTTGGAAAAAATGCAAGCTATATACACGGGGAAGGAAAAATTATCAGAAACCAATACTTGATAGTGGGGAGAAACCTGGGAAGCAGAAATTCTGAAAGAGACCTATGGTAATGGAAAGCAAGTTGGACAGCATGAGCTGGCAGCAAAGAAAAAGCCAGTGCAATTTTTAGCTGCATATGAAAGGGAATCATGGAGCAGAGAGGTAAGTTACTCTGTGAAACTCGCACAATCATACCTGGAATATTATGTTAATTTGACATCCAGAACTAAACATAATATTGGCAAGGTTGAGAGAGTTAATTTGTTGTTCATCTATTATCATGTGACTGGCGGGATTAATTTGAATAAAAATTAAAAGAGCTAAATATGTATTGCTTGTTTAAGTGATGACTTAGCGAAAGGGGATGTGACGGGTACAGTGCCTACAAATACTTGAAAGGTGTAAACACTAAAGAGGGAGGAGAATTATTTAGGCTGCGATCTTCCAATGAACTCTCCCCAGAAAGACCTCTGCCCTATGGGGAGCACCACTGAAGTCAAAGAGACTCTGTCTGGGCAGAGGGATCTGCCTCTGTGAAGCTCACTGCAGGAGTGAGAAACTTTCACTATTATCTGCTTGCATTTGGAAAGGAAGATGTCTATCTGTATCTGTGCGAGTTTTTTCATGAAGTTGATGGATTTCCACTCCATACGGCTAAATGCAGTGCCTTGCATAATGACAGGTTTCAGAGTAGCAGCCGTGTTAATCTGTATCCGCAAAAAGAACAGGAGTACTTGTGGCACCTTAGAGACTAACAAATTTATTAGAGCATAAGCTTTCGTGGACTACAGCCCCCTTCTTCGGATGCTTTCGTGGACTACAGCCCACTTCTTCGGATGCATCCGAAGAAGTGGGCTGTAGTCCACGAAAGCTTATGCTCTAATAAATTTGTTAGTCTCTAAGGTGCCACAAGTACTCCTGTTCTTTTTGCGGATACAGACTAACACGGCTGCTACTCTGAAACCTTTCACTATTATGTAATTGTGTGCAATATAACTATGAATTAGGAGGAAATTAAGAAAATGAGAAAATCTACCTGATGGTGAAATGTATAGGCAATTGAATAAATTTCCAAAGGAAGTGTTAGAAGCTTCCTTTCTTCAGCACTTCTAAAACTATTTTGGACAAAACACTAGAAAATGTATTATATAACACAATCCTGTATTTCAAAGGAGATGGACAAAATGATCTAGTGCAGGCCTGCACAATAACACAATCCTGTATTTACAAGGAGATGGACAAAATGATCTAGTGCAGGCCTGCACAACATGCGGCCCGGGGGCCGCATGTGGCCCACGTGGGCTCACTGTGCGGCCCACGGGGGTTGAGCAGATGGGCTCATTGTGCGGCCCGCGGGGGGGGGGGGGGGTGAGTAGGCAAGCGGCAGGTTAGGGAGGGGGGCTGAGTAGGCGAGCGGGCGGGCAGTGGCGGGGAATGAGTAGGCGAGCTGGGTGGGTGGAGGGCTGAGGAGGCGAGTAGGCAGGCAGTGGCAGGGGGGCAGGTGAACCTGCGAGTTGGAGGGGTGGGGCGCCGAGGAGGCAAGAGAGCAGGCTGTGGCGGGGGGTGAGTAGGCGAGCCGGGTGAGGGGAGCTGAGGAGGCGAGGGGTGAGTCGGTGGCTGACCTGTTCTACTGATCTGGTCTGGCTCCCATCCCCTCTCCCAGGGCCGGCACCAGCAAAACAAGCAGGTGCTTGGGGCGGCACATTTCTAGGGGCGGCATTCTGGCGCCGGCCATCATAGGTGCCGACTCCGTTGCATGGGGAAAAAGTGCCCTCGCTGCCCCAGCTCGCCTCTGCTCTGCCTCCGCCTGCTCCCCTGAGCGTGCTGCTGCCGCTTCGCTTCTCCCCCCTCCCTCCCAGGCTTGCCACGTGTGAAACCGCTATTTCGTGCAGCAAGGCTGGGAGGGTGGAGAAGCTGAGTGGTGGGCGCTCAGGGGAGGCGGTGGTGGTGGAGCGGAGGTGAGCTGGAGCGGAGAGTGGTTCCTCTACCCCCCCCCCATTACTTCCTGCGCCCCACCCCACCCTAGCTCACCTCTGCTCTGCCTGCTCCCCTCAACACGCTGCTGCTCTGCTTCTCCCTCCTCCCTCGCCTGAGAGGGAGGGGGGAGAAGCAGAGCGGCGGCACACCCAGGGGAGCAGGCAGAGCGGAGGTGATCTAGGGTGGGAGGTCACAGGGGACTCGCAGGAAGCAATGGGGGGGGGGAGAAATGCGGCATGCCGGGGTAGGAGGTGGTGCTGGGTATTTGGGGAAGGGGTGGAGTTGGGGTGGGGCCGGGGGCAGAAGGGCATGAAAAAGAAAGGGGAGGCGGCCAAAAAATTTTTTGCTTGGGGCGGCAAAAATCCTAGAGCCGGCCCTGTCCTCTCCAAGGGTTGCAGCTGTCTGGAGGTGCCTGCCTTCCTCATTCACACCTCATTCATTCACAGGGCAATTGATTACAAAGTGGGGGGAAGATCTTATTCTACTTCTAGCAAAAAGACATTTTTCTTTTACCTTAATTATACTACCTTAGGGGCCTGCTTTAACATATTACCGAGGTTCAATACTGCTGTTTCAGTGGGGCGGCGCTGAGGAAGGAGGGTTTGTTTCCGTGGGGCACGTGGCGCGCTGTGGGGGGGATGTGTTTCAGCGGCGCTGGGGGGTTGTTTCCATGGGGCGGGTGGCACTGGGGTGTGTGTGTTGTGTTTCGGGGGGGCTGGGTGGTGCTGGGGGGGGCGTTGGCGACGCTCGGGGGGGTTTCAGCCCTCAGCTGTTTTCTTTGGAGTAATGTGGCCCTTGCTGCTTTACAAGTTGTGCAGTGTAAGGGTTCCCAAATGTTTACAGAAGGTCCACATTTTAATAGAACAGTTGTCTCATGGATAATCTATTTACAATCCCACATAGTGAGTACAGCAATGACTTATATAGAAAAGTAGTAGTCGGAAAGTTTTAAATATATCTTTAGTTTATCTTGATGCAAGTTAATGGAGAACAAAAGGATCCAGGATTTTATGACCATCACTTCTCTGTGACTCTATGGTCTCTTGCATGTCTAAATTCTATAATACTTCATCCTGTTTGTTATTCCTTGTTAATGACTAGATCAGAAGCTTGAATCTGAGTTCTTGTCTTTATTTGACATTTCTTTTTAGACTTTGAGACAATATAATCATGTAGTTCTTGTTTACATGGGAAAGTTGCACTGGTTTAACAAAAATTGTTTTTTAAACCAATATACAGTAGTTAAACTAGTACAAATCTTGTTCAGATGCTATTGTACTAGTTTATGTGCAGATTTTGTACAAGTATAATTATTTTGGTTAGGGTTTAATTTTATACCAGTAACAACCCCGAGTGTGGATGCAGTTATACTGATACAAAGATGCCTTATATTGGGATAACTTATTCCCTTTCCCATATGGAAATAAGCTATAACAGTGAAGCTGATCCTTTTGATTTAGTGTTCTGCAACTTTTTTTTTTTTTTTTTTTAAACCTTTGCTGGGAACTAACATCTTTATTTCAAAAGTGACCTGCAAAAGGGGAAGAAATGGGCTCGTACCTTTTTTACAACTTTGTGATATATAAAGAAGTCATGAATGTATTTTTATTCAATATTAACCTCAGGTTTAGAAACTGACACACCTGGGGGACTTGTGAAATAATATTTCAAGAAACAGTGGTGAAAGTTGAGCAGCTGAGAGGAGAGGAAGGGATTTTGACTTGTTTAATAACTCAACACCTGTTTCACCTCAGTGACTAACCTTTTGGATAAAAGATGTCTGTTTAAACATTTAACACTTGCACCCTTTCAGTTAAGATGATAGAACTCTCAACATATTCTGACCATCTCCTCATGTAAAACTAGGGAAGACTAGATATAATTTATAAAGAAGCAGAATTTATACAAGTCCAATTAAAAAAAATTCTTTTTGCAGGCTATCTTTAAAACTGTTGATAGACAGTGATTGAATCCTAGAGATCTTTGCTCTCTATATTTGGACAAAACAGTTGTAATAATATACTTTTCTCAGTCAAGAATTATCTAATAGTTGATTCTTGAAATTACGCATTATCTTTTGGAATTCTAGAACATTATTTACAGTAACAAGCTTTGTAACTACTTTGTAGATGTAGTAAAACTAAATTTGTACTGGTTTTTGCAGGAGTAATTTCTGTAAAGGAAATGAGTGAAAATTGAAGTCTTGTCTAGAGGGGGACACTCAGGAAAGTTAATCTAAATTGACTGAAGGTGTGAATTAGAGTAATCTTTCTTGTATTTAAATTTGTTAGGACACATTTTTCTATTCAATTTGTAAAATTTGTAGAATTTTAAAATAAATTAATTTTTAAACCAACATTTTCACATGCACAGCTAATACACTTTAAAAATCCTTAAAAGACAAGATGGTGAGAAACTGACAATAGACTTCGTCTTTCTAAATCACCATATTGAGAAGTCAAGTCTGCATGAGTTAGATATGGAGTCTTAGGCTATGTCTACACTACAGCCTATGTTGGCAAAACTTAATGTTGTCAGGGGTGTGAATATTCCACATCCATGAGCGACGACATACATTACATCAGTATAAGCGCTTATGTGAGCTTCTCCCATTGACAGCTTATACTGCTAGCGGAGATGGGTTTTTTTATGCCGATGGGAGAGCTCTCTCCTGTCAACATAGAGCGTCTTCACCAGATATGCTGCAGTGGCACAGTTGTACTGGTACAGCTGTACCGCTGCAGTGTGTACATGTATAGACATGGCTGTAGTTGCAGTTTTTAATTTCCTGCCCCTTATTTACAAATTTTCCTTAAAAGGTAAAATGAGAGACAAAGATTACATGCATTTTTATAATTAAAACACATTTACCTTGCTGAAGATGCCATTATGTTCTCTTAAGTGAATGGTTACTTAAGCCTTCCTATTTCTTCTCCAGCCTCTGTCTATTGTGTCCTTTGTAGTAGTGTACATATATAATGGATTACTAAACTGCAATAGCTTCAATCTCTGTCGTTTGCAATCTACTATGCCCAGTTCTATGGGCAGTACTTTGGATTGGTGTGGATGTATTTTATCTAATAATCACTTCTTACTATAGTGGTGCTATGATGCACATATATAAATTGGTGGCTAAAAATCTTTCCTAATAGAAACAAGTGCAATAAACATTTAATTAAACATCCTTAGTAGCTTTCTTTTCCCTGCCTTTGCTGTCTTTCAGGTACTCTGATGTTCGGGGAACAGTAGTGCAGTTATATAAGGACCTAAATAGGTGGAAAGATAATACAGTTTACATTATAGTAGTACTCAATTCTGTTTATGGTGTAGCAATGCCTTTGACTTGAAATTTCAGCTCTGTCTAGTTCACATTTTCAATAGGCTTTTTTTTTTTACTCTATTTTTGTAGGCCACAGATTTAAGATAACCATCATACTGCTCTAATTCTCTTGCAATTTTGACTGGTATGATGCAAATTAGTCCACAAAATGTAGTAAGTTAGACTTTTATTGACCCAAATAATTTTTACATATGAAATACAGATATGCAATATGTGATTAGGAAATAATATTAAGAATGTACATTAGGTTTAAGAAGGTAATGTAGAAGAAGAGATCTGAGTATACGTAGCTAGAGAGACCATGTATTAAAGCAATTGCCACCTTTGGGTTTAAACAGAGATTGCAGCAAGAAGTGTTGGAATTGGCACAGTATTAGAACTGAAAAGAAAATGGCCACTAGAAATCATTGCTGCTACAGCAACAACATGGCTTGACTCCTAATGTACTGTTTTCATATATAATTTCAAATGTTTTGTAAGGCCTGCCTTTCAGGAAAAGAGATGCTTAATGGGAATGTATGTTCCCATATAGTTATTTATAAACTTTGATTTTTTTGTCAGTAGAATTTTATTTTATAATCACATTTCTGTAAGTGGATTGCTCTTTCAGAGTTTGAATTCTTAGAATCTTTTAATAATATTTGTTCTAAATATAATTTTAGTAAATCAATCATTCATTCTTTGTAGAAAAGCATTTATTTCTAGTTCCACATTGTAAAATGACAGATGAAAACAACATCCCAAAAGAAAAGTCTTTTCTCTTCAGTAATATTGAAAAAAATTCAGTATCCTTCCAGAATGTATTTGGTACCTAGAATATAATCCCACTTTTCAAAGAATGAGCCTTCAGTGGGTTTTAGTCTAACACAGCCTTCATTGTTGATATTAAAATAATCTAAAAATGTCTAGTGGATTTTTTTTTTAGCCAGATCCTGCAACTGAAACATGAAAGATGATACCTGACTGTATCTTATTGCATAGTTGGGACAGAATGGATTGAAATGTATAGGGTAAGCACCTGGTGAAAGTATTGTTCCTGATGAAGAAATAACTGTTTTAAGATCTCAGACAATTATAAGTAAAATGCATTTTCCCTTTTCTGGTGGGGGTAGTTTATATTTTTAAAGTTGAACTGTGAAGCCTGCAAGTCAGGAAATGGAAAAGTTAAGCTTGAATATATAAGCTTGACTTATGCACTTTTGTTTTTAAAAAACAAAGCATGAAATGCAATTTTTCAAACAAAAACTTCTTCACTGGAACACTGGGAAAGAGTGCATGAGAAAAAGCTACTGTCCCTTTAAGTGGCTGTCTGTAGCCTACTACCTGCAGCCTGGGGATAATCAACAAGTCTCTTCCCTGCCCTAGCAGCTCAGTTATATAAACCAGGAAGCAGAACAAAAGTGAGGGGAGTGGAAGCCACAAGGGCAGCAGTTTGTAGGTACCAGCCTGTCTCTTGGATAGTATTCTTTTTCTCATGCACTGTTTCACAAACATTCAAGCACTTCTTAATTAAGAAAGTTTTATTTTCAGATTTTAAATATCTAAGAGAAGTTCTTGCAATGTTATTTTTTTGTAATGGGAAAAATGTCTCTTCCTCAAAAATGGCTGAACTATTCCTGCTAAAACCTTCAGAAATATTCACCATGGGGCAGAGGTCAAGCCTAAAACTTCTCAGCCTATAATAGGGTTACCATATTTCAACAATCAAAAAAGGGGACACGGGGTGCCGCCCTAGCCCTGCCCCAGCCCCGCCCCCTCCCACTTCCCGCCCCCCTCAGAATCCCCCTTCCCCCGCCACCCTACCCCAGGACCCCACCCGCTATCTAAGTCTCCCTGCTCCCTGTCCCCTGACTGCCCCAATCGCTCTCTACACCCCCTTCTCCCGACAGCCCCCCCAGAACCCTCAACCAATCTAACCCCCCCGTTCCCTGTCTCCTGCCTGCCCACAACCGTTCTCTACACCCCCTTCTCCTGACAGCCCCCCCCAGAACCCCCAACCAATCTACCCCCCCCGTTCCCTGTCCCTTACCTGCCCCAACCGCTCTCTACACCCCCTTCTCCTGACAGCCCTCCCAGAACCCCCAACCAATCTACCCCCTCTTCCCTGTCCCTTACCTGCCCCAACCGCTCTCTACACCCCCTTCTCCTGACAGCCCTCCCAGAACCCCCAACCAATCTACCCCCTCTTCCCTGTCCCTTACCTGCCTCAACCGCTCTCTACACCCCCTTCTCCTGACAGCCCCCCCAGAACCCTCGACCAATCTAACCCCCCCGTTCCCTGTCCCTTACCTGCCCCAACTGCTCTCTACACCCCCTTCTCCTCACAGCTCCCCAAGAACCCCCGACCAATCTAACCCCCCCGTTCCCTGTCCCTTACCTGCCCCAACCGCTCTCTACACCCCCTTCTCCTGACAGTCCCCCCAAAACCCCCGACCAATCTAACCCCTCTGTTCCCTGTCCCTTGCCTGCCCCAACTGTTCTCTACACCCCCTTCTCCTCACAGCCCCCCCCCGAACCACCGACCAATCTAACCCCCCCCCATGCCCTGTCCCTTGCCTGCCCCCCCCCCCACCAGGCCGAGGGAGAGCTGCGAGCTCCACGTGCAGCCAAACAAATAAGGCGCTGCTCTGCGGGGGAGGAGGGGGAAGGGGAGGGACTCTGGCTGCTAGAGGCCCCAGTGGCTGCGAGCGGCTTTCAATCAGGCCCAGCCGTCCAATCAGCCGTGCTGCACTCTGCATGAGGGGAAGGGGGAAATCCCGGACATTTCTACCTTATTAGAAATCCCCCCCGGACGGCCATTTAAAGCTAAAAAAGCCGGACATGTCCGGGGAAAGCCGGACGGATGGTAACCCTAGCCTATAAGGAGTTTGAAGACACGAGCAACTGAAAATGGTGGTTTGGAATGGAAACACTTAGGGTACCCTAATAATAGCTCTTGCTATGGGACAAAGTCCAAGAAATAAAATAGGATCTCTATAGCCCAAGTCTTCCTCTGTGTTGAGTTTGTATGTTCATGCAGCTTTGTAAATGTGAGATGGTGGACAGCTGTAGTTTGTGCATACTGGAGATTATAGAGCTTTGACTTGGTGATACTATAGAAAAAGGAATTTTCTATAATTCAAACAGGAGAGAAAATTTCGGCAGGTGACATATCGCCAGTATCATATACTGTGAATGTGTTGGAGAGATTTTGCTGACATATAGACCTAAAAGAAGTTTAGGGTGAAGGATGATGCCAAGCTTATGTATAGTGGAAGCAACTTGTGGATCGGAGTGAAATGGGGAGAGAGACTTGCATTATGTTTGAGTTAGCTTTCCTTGTTCAAGAGAAGCTGTTAGCTTTGAGATATATAGATGAAGGAAATTGAGACAGCTAGTTTACTTGATCAAGATAACTAAGGTGGAAGGTGGTGCTGAAAGATGTACAATGGAGTATCAGTGTGATATCTCTAAATTGTAACTTAAGATGGCAGGAGTGAAGGTAGATGTAAAGAATTGAATTGCATTGCTTCTTGTATCTTTGACGCAATCCTACTACATGGTAGTTCTTATTGTAAGAGACACCAGACGCTGACATAGCGAGAGGTGGCAAACACATTTTTATTTAATAAGTAGTGTGTTAAGTCTGTGGAGTATTACCACCAATCATTGCAATTTTCCTTTTGCAGAGTAAGTAAACTTTCAAGTAACAAATACACATATGTAATCTGTTAAGCGTTTGAGGCAATAAAATGTTTTCAAAACTTTGCCATTTTCATATGTACACATACAGTTCAGTCATCTACTTGTTCATTGCTTTGACTGAATACTGCCCAAACAGTTTTTTAAAAGAATAGTATTTGAATTCTCTTCTCTTTCCTCCCCCACTCTCTCTAACAGAAATGTCTTAAAATTGAATATTTTTGTTTGTTTAGGAATGCGGGGGGGAAAAAATAACCATTTATATTTTTAATAGTAAATTCTTTGTGTCCATCCAAGAGTCTACAGTCTACTGGGGATTTATTTCTTTCTGACATGAGGCAGGGCTCTTTTAGTCATTTTACTAGCATTGTATAAGTTTGGAATAAATATCCATACCTCAAAGTATCTTAATTGATGAAGCACATGTTTTTGTTCTGTATCTTTTCATTCACTCCTCATTTTAGCTCCTTTAATTACTTTTTTCCCCTCTCACTGAGTGACACAATTCTTCACTGCTTTGTTTGTTATCTTTTTTGGCATGTGGGGACTTGTAATCGATTTGTCTGGTTACTATCAGTTTTATTTTGTTTCCTCTTCTTGTCAGGCATCTTTTTGAACTGCTTCACCATCTATGATTAGGACTGTCAGTAAATAAAAACTTTCTCTAAGACCAGAAAATCGAGAGATTGCAAGCCTCACCATGGTTTTGGGGAGCTCTGCATGTGTATATGTGTATTATAGGTTCTTCGAAATGGGTGATTGGACAAAGGAATAAATGCAACTTCTCTGAGATTAGTTTTCTTCTAGACTCAAAAGCTCATATGACTGGCAAAATCTAGCAGCAGATTCAGGAAGCTAAGGGCAGATCTACACCTATCTGATGGGAGGGCTTCTCCCATTGACATAGCTGCCATTGTGCTCTCTACACAGGGGGATAGATCTGGATAACTATCACTCACTCATTTTTCACACTCTGAGGCTACGTCCTCACTACAGGTGGGGTGGAGGGGGTCAATTTAAGATACGCAAATTCAGCTACGTGAATAGCGTAGCTGAATTTGGCGTATCGGAGCTGACTGACCCTGCTGTGAGGACGGCGGCAAATCGACCTCCGCGGCTCCCCCATCGACAGCGCTTACGCCTACCTCCGCTGGTGGAGTACAAGTGTCGATTCGGGGATCAATTGTCGCGTCCCGACGAGACGCGATAATTCGATCCCCGAGAGATTGATTTCTATCTGCCGATTCAGGAGGGTAATGTAGACGTAGCCTGAGTGACATTGTTATACCAGTGTAAGATTATAGTGTAGACCTGGTCTAAGTCTGTTTTTCTTCTCCTTAGTGTAAGGGAAGGTTTCTTGAGCAAATGTAGAGGCCAAAAGCCTCTAGGAGAAATAAAGTTTTAGCTCCTTATACGGCAAACACTTTTGTGCACATGCTTAACTTTAAGCTCAAGTAGTCCAATTGAAGTCAATGGGTTAATTCATAAAGTTACACACCCCCTTTAGTGCTTTCAGGATCAGTGTTTTAATTTTCAATATTTTGTTTTGCCTCTAGCGGTTTTGTAAAATTTAAATAAGATAGCTTACTCCTGGCATTTAAATAAAAATCTAGGGCTGTCGATATAATCGCAGTTAACTCATGTGATTAACTCAAAAAAATTAATCAGGATTAAAAAAATGTATTGTGATTAATCGCAGTTTTAATCGCACTGTTAAACAATAGAATACCAATTGAAATTTATTAAATATTTTGGATGTTTTTCTACATTTTCATATATATTGTATTCTGTGTTGTAATTGAAATCAAAGTGTGTATTATTTTTGATTACAAATATTTGCACTGTAAAAATGATAAACAAAAGAAATAGTATTTTTCAGTTCACTTCATAGAAGTACAGTAGTGCAAACTCTTTGTCATGAAAGTGCAACTTAGAAATGTAGATTTTGTTTGTTTGTTACATAACTGCACTCAAAAACAAAACAATGGAAAACTTTAGAGCAGGGGTAGGCAACCTATGGCACGTGCGCTGAAGGCAGCACGCGAGCTGATTTTCAGTGGCACTCACACTGCCTGGGTCCTGGCCACCGGTCCGGGGGGCTCTGCATTTTAATTTAATTTTAAATGAAGCTTCTTAAACATTTTAAAAACCTTATTTACTTTACATACAACAATAGTTTAGTTATATATTATAGACTTATAGAAAGAGACCTTCTAAAAATGTTAAAATGTATTACTGGCACACGAAACCTTAAATTAGAGTGAATAAATGAAGACTCGGCACACCATTTCTGAAAGGTTGCCGACCCCTGCTTTAGAGCCTACAGGTCCATTCAGTCCTACATTTACAGGAGATAATGCTGCCCTTTTCTTATTTACAGTGTCACCTGAAAGTGAGAGCAGGCATTTGCGTGGCACTTTTGTATCTGGCATGGCAAGGTATTTACATGCCAGATACGCTAAACATTCGTATGCCCCTTCATGGTTCAGCCACCATTTCCGAGGTCATGCTTCCAAAAACGCTTTAATGAAATTTGTGACTGAACTCCCTGGGGGAGAATTGTTTATCTCCTGTTCTGTTCTGCCCACATTCTGCCATATATTTCATGTTATAGCAGTCTCGGATGATGACCCAGCACGTGTTGTTTGTTTTAAGAACACTTTTTCACTGTAGATTTGACAAGACGCAAAGAAGGTACCAATGTGAGAATTTCTAAAGATAGCTACGGCACTCAACCCAAGGTTTAAGAATCTGCAGTGCCTTCCAAAATCTGAGAGGGACGAGGTGTGGCGCATGCTCTCAGAAGTCTTAAAAGAGCAACACTCTCATGCCGAAACTACAGAACCTGAACCACTAAAAAAGAAAATCAACCTTCTGCTGGTGGTATCTGACTCAGATAATGAAAATGAACATGCATCGGTCCACACTGCTTTGGATTGTTATCGAGTAGAACCCATCATTGGCATGGATGCATGTCCCCTGGAATGGTGGTTGAAGCATGAAGGTACATATAAATTTTCAGTTCATCTGGCACGTAAATATCTTGTGATGCCAGCTACAACAGTGCCATGAGAACGCCTGTTCTCACTTTCAGGTGACATTGTAAACAAGAAGCGGGCAGCATTATCTCCTGCAAATGTAAACAACTTGTTTGTTTTATCTATTGGCTGAACAAGAAGTAGGACTGAGTGAACTTTGTTTTATTTTTGAATGCAGTTTTTTTGTACATAAGTCTATATTTGTAAGTTCAGCTTTCATGATAAAGAGATTACATTACAGTACTTATATGAGGTGAATTGAAAAATACAATTTCTTTTGTTTTTTTACAGTGCAAATACTTGTAATCGAAAATAAAAATAAGTGAACACTGTACGCTTTGTATTCTGTTTTGTAATTGAAATCAATATATTTGAAAATGTAGAAAACATCCAAAAATATTTAAATAAATAATATTATATTATTGTTTAACAGTGTGCTTAATCGCGAGAAATTTTTTTAATCACTTGACAGCCCTAAAAAAAGCATTTTTAATTTAGCTCTTTATAAATTTTACATTTCAGTAGCTTAAGTTATCACGTTAGTTTTACAAAGCCTCAACCTGATTTAAATCAGTTTTTAAAAAATCATGTGTTCAAATCATGATGTAAACCAGTGATCTAAATTGCTCCACCCTGGGTGCTAGTTTTACTCTTAGGAATCGGATGTGGATAAAGTAATTTCAGACTCATAACTGGAGCCTTAAAGATCATCCAGTGTCCCTCCCTACGCAAGCATTTAAAAGGAGCAGGAAGCTGTGTACTTCATATAGAGCTAGTTAGCCTTGCTGATTGCCTATGTGGGTGATTGCAATCTGATGAGTACACATACTCAGTGCAACAGCTGAGTTAGCTATAGTAACTGACTCAGAAATGACTGGTTTAAGATAAATGCTACTTTTTTCAATCCCTTTCAAAGAGAATTACGTAAGTGTGAAGAGGAGTGCCTCATGAGACGGTTATATACTTCATACTTCCCTAGGTGGGGAAGCTGGGATTTAGCTAGCACTTTCCTAGCGTGTACACACTCTGTTCTTTCCCCCAATCCTTCTGACCTTAGTTCTTAAGGTCTTTAGATTTCTTTAAGACGATGGTAAGACTCTAATACTTCAGGCCTACAATAAGAGGAAGCCAGAACGTGAACATGGTGAAATCTTTTCTTTCTGATAAAAAGTTTTTTAACTTGCATTTCTCAAATTATAATTTTGGAGTGGGAGCATCCTACTAAGTGTAAATGTCATACCTAACAGATAGTGTGGATGTAGTTTATACTGATAAAACTGCTTTTCCTATTATTGCTTATTCTGGGCCACTCCCTCCTTCCAAGTGAAATGAGTTATACCGGCAAAAGTGCAGTTTTGCTAGTATAGCTGTCTCTATGCTCAGAGTTTTTGCCAGCTCAGCTGTCTCAATCAAAATCACACCTCATCACATCCCTGATCAATATAATTCAGAAAAAGTTTGTAGTATATATCTAAGATCAGCAGTTGCAAATATCCAAGGCAGATGCAGCAGTAGATTCCTTAGCAAATGACAAGAATTTATTTGGGAAAGGGCTCCTTCCTAATGGAATAAACAGAAATGAAGATAGATTCCCTCAGAAAAAATATAAAGTGTTGACAGGAGCATTGCAGGCTTCAATTTAATCAATGCAGATTCATCGTAGCCTTTACACAGGCCACAATAGCGCTATTGTGTAGTCCAATGGCACATCCTATGTTTTTTTGTGCTACAGTAAATGGAACCTGTCTTTTTGAATCTTTTCCCAGTGAATTGTGGGAGAACTTTTCTGTCCTTCTGGGCATACCGGGGGAACTGGGGGAAGACATTAGAGGACTCTCAGCAATTGAGAGATTTAGCCTGTGTTCTCACTGCAAAGTGGCTGGGCTACCAGCCTGAGTGAAAGGAGCACCTGAGCTGTAGCTTATATCCTCACCAGTCAGGCCAGCTAGCCTGGGCTTAAAGCATCACTAAATTCAGGTGAGAGAGTTGTGTGGCTGGGAGGGAGGTTAAGGGCAACACCCAAGGAAGAACCACAGTTAACTGTGCTGTAAAGACATATCCTTAAAACTCTGGCTTTGTGTTTTTATTTAATTTCAGTGACTTACTTTATAATTTTGGGTAAGTCTTCGGTAAATATTCCACACCTTTGCTCTCCAGTCAAGATGTGAAAGCTCACACATATGTCCTTTAGTTTTCTCAGAGGCCCACTAGCGAAGCCATCAGCATTTCAAAGGTAGAATATAAAGCAGGGGAAAAGGGAGAGAACAGCCTTCTGGACTTTCTCCATATAGCATAAAAGAAGCAAAATTTATAAGTTCAATTTTTAACAATATTGCTTGTCACCTTTAAACTCAGTTGTCTTAGTGGCCATAGGATTTGAAGGGATGGAATGTTTTGTGTTCATTACTGTCTTGATTTACTCTACATCTAGAGTTACGATCTTTCAGGTTCCCAAAAAGAGGACACTACCAGAGAGGGAGGGGGAAGGGGGAGCTGGAGGAGAGGGTACAGTTGGAGGGGTGTCTACTGGGAGGTGGTATTTGGGAGGTATGGGAAGGGTGTGTGTATTGGGAGGGGCATTTGGGGGGTGCTGGAGAGGTGTGTGTACTGGAGGGGGTATTTGGGGTGTGGGAGGGTATGGGTACTGGGAGGGAGTATTTGGGGGGACATTGGGGATGCAAGAGGGGATGTGTACTGGGAGGGGTACTTGCAGCCTCACTCTCGATGTGGGGGGCAGTGGCGCTCCCAGTCACAGAGGCAGGGCGACTGGTGCAGGCCTGGGACACAGTTCCAGTTGTCCATCAGTGCTTCCTTGCCTCTTCCCCTTTCCAGGGCTGGGAGCCAGGGCTTGGGTGGGTGGGAGCGGGAGCAGGCAGCTGCAGTGCAGGGACCAATCCAGATGTGGAGCCAGCTCTTTCTGAGCTGCAATGTCTGCTCTGCAAAAGTCCCGGACATTTCCTCTTATTTGAAAAATCTGTCCAGACGGAGGGCGGAGGATCAAAAAAGAGGAAATGTCCAGGAAAACCCGGATGTATGGTATCCCTATCTACATCTCTTTTGTTAGAATTGTTTCATCTGTGTAGTCCAAAATGGGATTAAAGGGGATGTGACCCAGTTTCAAATCACAGGGGTTCATAAAATTATACTTGGTAGTTTGGGACTGAAGTCTGGTTGGAGGGGATGAACAGGGAAGAGAGGTGACTTATCTAAAGCACTTTACCTAAAACAGCCAAGCCAAAGCCCTTTGAAGCCATGTCTACACTTGGGGGAAGATGTATTTTTAATGTGTTAGCTAAAACATGTTAAGACTACAATTTGCCTGGTCTATACTAGGATTTTAACGGGTTAGCTGGTCAAGAATAAAACGCTAAGGGGTGTTAGCCAACACCTTAAAAACACACTTTTCCTAGTGAAGACAAGGCCTTAGTTTGGCCCAGCTCTGATGTCCTTCAGCACTTGGTCTCAAAAAGGTTGGTGATTCTTTTGAAGTGGTTTAGAAAAATTGTTCTCACTTTCCCCACTTGCTTCCTTGTCTTCTCTAATAGAGTCTGAGTCATAGAGTCCCAGAAGAGACCACCAGATCATCTAGTTTTACCTCCTGTATATTACTAAACCCCACCCAGTTATGCCTATATTGAGCACAATAACCTGGATTAGAATAAAGTATTATAGACTAAAATACTGTGTGCCACAGGCAGAGAACAGGAGAGTCTAAAGCCCCGGCAATGACGGAATTGATTTGTTGAGATATGCCGAGGTGATCGTAGCAAGTACCCAGCTGACCATGCTGCAGAGGAAAGTGAAAAATCCTCCAAGATCCCTGCCAATATGACCTTATGAAAAATTTCTTTCTGATCCCGAATATGGCAATCAGTTTGACTGAGCATCTGAAAGAGAATTCTCTTTTCCGTCTCAGAGCACAAGCTCATCCTGTCTGTTGTCCCATCTCCAGATGTGACCATCTCTGATGTTTTAAAGGAAGGGGGGGGAACAACCCGCCTAGGATTAATTTGCATGGGACAGATTCTTTTCTGACCTTGCAAGTAACTGGCTAAAGCTCTAAACATGAGATTTAGGGATATAAGACTCAGGACTGGAACTCCCTTGACCACTGAGTCTGGTCCCCCACCATCATAGGCAACTCTGTTATACAATCCCACCGATATTCTGGGTCATCCAAATTGTTCTTGTACAATATTCTGATCCTCCTGTATTGTCAGTGCCTCCCAACTTTGTGTCATCAGCAGATTTCATTAACAGGCTCCCACTATTTGTAATAACCTCATTAATAAAACTGTTAAATAAGATCAGTCCCAAAACTGGCCCTTGAGGAACTCCACTAGTAACCACCCTTCAGCCCAATAGTTCTCCTTTAGGCACAATTTGTCTTTTACAATTCTTGTACTAATCCTCATCTGCTCCAATTTAACTAATTATATCCCATGTGGGACTGTATCAAAAGCTTTACTGAAGTCCAGATAGATTAGATCTACTGCATTTCTGTTTAAAAAATCAGGTCTTTTCAAAGAAAGATATCAAGTTAGTTTGGCATGATCTACCTTTGGTAAACCCATGTTGCATTTCATCCCATTTACATCCAGGTACTGAACTTATTCTTTCAGTTAGCTGCTTGGTGCAGTCCAGGGAAATAGCTTAGCAGACATTGAAGATGTTGGCAAGGGGTTTTCCCTGACTTTTTATGTGATTTTCCTGCTCTGCTCACACAGTTTACCCAAGAAATATCTTGTGTACATTTTTGTTACTGTATCAAGTGTCAGGTCTGTAGATATTCAGGGTCTCTCCTCACCTTTTTAATTATAATAGTTATCCAGTCATTTTGATATCTGTGCATGTGAGAGGGAAAGTGACTTTCTGGATTTTGATCCTTACAACTTGGGGTAAGATGAAAATACTTCCATGTGTATAAACTCCTCACTTGATGCTCTGCTGATATGTCATCAAATGCTTACAGGATCCTAAGCAGGATGATGGCTCTAAGATTTTCATTTTTTTAATTTATTATTTTGCAGGTTTGTTTTAAATCAGACCTCGCAGCTTGATACAAATAAAACAGACAAAGGTAAGTAGAAAATCAGCTTATAAAAAGGGTATGTAGCAAATCTTTTATCTGTTAATACCTACTTATAAATAGCCAGAAACACTAGTTTACGGAAATTGGAATAAATTAATAAGTTAAGGTGAATGTTTACCTGTTTGTAATAGCTTATTTTTCCTCTTCTGAGATCAAAAAAATGAAATTCTTGTGCTGTTTTGTGTTGACTGTGTATTTAACATTATGATGACAAATCTGTCAAATGATCCATAGCCGAGAAAGTAACCTGCACTTGTGCTAGCCATGGAGAACCAAAAACAGTGAAGACTTCATTCATGTGAATTTCTATCCGCAAATTGTCCACATGCTTATGAAAAGCTGACAATGTAGTTTGCTGTGCTACAGAAGTATTGTTTAGATTTGTATTTCAGATTTAATTCAGTTCATAGCTCTCTTAACTGGTACATAAATGTTCTGGTGGCCACTCAGATTTCCTAACGTTTTACAAAATGAAATACCAGAGGACATCAGGTTTACCTATATTCTTTGGTTTTCCTGTCCTCAGGAACTGTATCAGATGGCATGAGACTGACTGACAAGCTAGTAAAGACTTTACTATAAAGCATTGATATTCTTCAGAGTATTACATGGGCATTCTCAGGTAACTGCAAAATATATGTTCTCGAGGAGATTTTTTTTTTCACTGCAGCATTGCCAAAAAGGAACAATTCACAATAAATATTTTCAGATCAAGGAAATTCTATCTAAAGCTGGATTCTAGGCCTCTCTTTATTGCTTGACATTCTGTTTCTCCTTCTCTTCTATTCCCCCATTAAAGTTTGTTAAGCAAATTAACTTTGAAGAACAAATGATTCACAGTCAGATCTTTTTAAAACCTCTTTTGATTATCAGTTGGCATTCCTTTTTACATTTTTAGGTGTATAGGAATTTGCAGTCAAAGGTGTCCTCACCTTCTTGCTAGGGTGCTGGGGGGGAATTAAGGGACCAAACAGGTGAGTCTCTAAGGCAGCGGGGTTGAGTATTAGGAGTTTGGCCAAGACTTGTGTTAGAGAAGCTTTTTTTCTAGGGCATGACCAGGGCCATTTGTATTCTGAAACATGCTGGAATGAAATGCCGCTTCAAAGCAAACCCTTTCTGACTATGCAGCAAGTGGAAAATCCCATGATAAAATAAAGCATGCAAACAGGTTGATTTTTTTTTTTTTTTTTAACTAAAGATAAATCCTGGGCCAAACAAGAGCCGAGTGTGCTGCATGATTTTGAACAAATTTGACGTGGCATGAGAGGAATTGGGGAGACAGAGAGCTTAAAGACGGGGAGACAGGTGTAGATAACACCACAGAAGACAGAGTACAAAAAAGTTTGGGTTGTATCAAGAATAACGTTTGTAGATATCTATGCTGTTCAAAAGATATCTGAATATATCGGTGACTTAAGAAACATGGGTCACTGGTCAATAATAGCTAGGTTCCATTACCAAAAATTAGCCATGAACTCAACTGTCCCTCATTATTAGGGACATCACTCCATTTTAGACCTAAATATACCTACAGTCTATAGAGATCAATTTGTTACAAACACAGATTTATAAAGTCAAGATTATAGAAAATGTTCTCTGTGGTAATGAAATTAAATTTGAGCCTCTATAATTTTAAGCTCTCTGCATTACTACACCGCTACCTTGATATAACGTGACCCGATATAACACGAATTCAGATATAACGCGGTAAAGCAGTGCTCCGGGGGGGCGGGACTGCGCCCTCCGGTGGATCAAAGCAAGTTCAATATAATGCAGTTTCACCTATAACATGGTAAGATTTTTTGGCTCCCGAGGACAGCGTTATATCAAGGTAGAGGTGTACTTGGCCTACTAAAGCATGGCAGCTTTAGTTAAGGACCCATTTCTCAAGGAACTTTCTGTGCTTGAAACGTGGTCATGATGGCATTGTATGTACAGAAACTTCCTCACTTATCTGACTATTTAGGCTCTACATCCCATTTTCTGCTCGCTGTTCAACTAACATGTAATCTTTGAACCAAATAATGGGTAGCTTGCTATTTTGGATGGGATGGGTTTACACATATTAAACTTGCTTTGTTTCTCTGATCTGTGATTAATATGCAGACCTAAAATGAGTTAAAATTGCTTTAAAAATAAATTGAAATGTACATTTTAAAATAGGCTTGAGCTGCTTTGTGTCTTCACCTCTTTTGTCCTAGGATTCTGAAAGAGCCACAGGTATGGACCTAACAGCACTGATTGTAGGAGAAGACTTCCTGGGAGTTTGAAATGTCAATTTTTCTACTGGTGTAGGTTTATGTACTGGAGTAGGTAACTCTGGGCTGAATATTGTGATCTTCTGTTGTTTGGAGGAAACAGTATAAACAGACAGGTTATTGTATCATGTTGATATTTAGCTAAAGAAGAATGTTTCCAATACCTTAGTGGCATGTATATGTTTAACACTGGAACTGATGACAATTTCAAGCTGGACTTTAAAAAGTGGAATAACTGGAACTCTGCAAAACTATGGCCACAACGATTTTAATCTTTACCCCCCAGATTGAGTTTATAATAGAAGAACCATGAATGGGGAGACGATGTTTGTTGGGCCATGTATAATGTGTATTTAAGTCTTTTGGGCCCCTTGTTACCTGTAATTTTCATGCCTGATAATGATTAACTGCTTTTTCCCTAATTTACAGGGTAGATATAGATACAGTGTATTAATAGCTTAAATGTGGCGGGAGATTTTTCTTTTCTTTTTGGATAGACTGGTGCAGCGATATTGCCAGGGCAGAGAGCACAATAAATAAATAAATAAAAGTACTCAGAATCCTCTCTGACTCCTAGCAAATTTGTTGAAAAGTCTGAAGTAGTGAGCTCTGACATTCACCTGCACTATACAAAGTTATGCTTTCTGGATGAAAGCTTCCTGCAGGCCTGTAATCTTAGAGAAGGAAGGCATCTAGATTCCAGTGCCCTTTTTTTTTTTCTTTTTTCCAAGGTGATCTGAGTGATGATATCATTTGGCTTCAGAAAGCTATATGGTTGAATAATATCAGAATTTTATTTGAACACGCTTAACTGCATTAATCAGCTGTGATTGTGGGACACCTCACATGGTCCGGGGAGAAGGGATGACATACATTAGGAAATTACATAAGAAATTTTAGCAGCTGGCAAAAAACATCTGGCCCAGATTCTTGTCTGCTTTGTTTGGCTTATTTTAATTTCACTCTACTTTTTTCACAATACTTCTCAAATCCCCCTCTTTTCTGTATTAGAATCACTTAGGTACTTAATATTTCTCTGTGTATGTGCTTTTTTTAAATCTGAAATAGGGATTTTGGAGCCTTCTTTTCCTAGTATCCAAACTATTATAGATTGTCTCTAAGGCTTTGATCTGTATACCATTGTGAAAAATGTTCCTTCTCAACTTTACTACTCAGTTTCATATATTTGAAAACCTACTGGATCACCTCCAGATGTTTATTTTATTAAAAATAAGTCCAAACGCTTTAATTTTTCTTCAGACTTATATTCTTGACAGCTGATATCAGCTTCATTTTCTCTATTGTGCTCCCTCTCCAAGGCAACAATACCTTTTCTGTAGCATGGTGACCTATATTGCACATAGTACCTATGACTCCCAACATCATCAAAACACTCCACAAAGTATTCTCACAACACCCTGTGAGGTAAATATGTCTGTTATTTCATATGTAGGGAGGCTGTGCCCAAGGCTACGTAGCTAGTCAAAAGCAGAATTAAGCAGTAGCTCTTTGAATGATTGTCCACATGGATTCCACTTCTGATGCATGTACATCCAATGTGTAGGATACTATAGTCTTTTTGGCCAGCAGTGTCTGTTGGGTCTGTGCCTGCACCCTGGATGTCCTTGTGTCCACCCACCTAATCGCATAAAAGGCAGAGCAGGTGCAGCCATCCCTTGATTCTGTCTTACTGCCCGTTGCGGTAAGAGGAACCCCTGCAGCGTCCTCTTACTATACATACTGTGTAATTATTTGTTAGGCTAGTTAATTATAATTTATAGGTGTTCCATAAAGACAAAGAGACTCTTAGACATCATCTAAATCAGTTGTTTCACTTCCTGGTTTTCTTCCTCAAGCTCCACTCTAACTAGGGGAAAGCCAACCCACATACCCTGGGACTCTGTCGTACTCCCTGAACAGGAAAAAACCATTCAAGAGCACTCCCAGATTTGTTTGTAGCCTCTGCAGATAAGGTTACATGTTAGGCCATATCCAATCAAAGGTTGTCTATATGAGCATCCAACTGAATTAAATCCTGTTACAAGATAGCTAAATTAAATCCACCCATGCAGATTAGAACCCATTCCATCTGGGCTCACACAGCTTCTGTGACTTCTCCAAGCCGCATCCCTATTTCAGAAATGTGTAAGGTGGCTGTATGGGGATCAGTCCACACTTTTACCAGCACTACTCCTTAGCTGAGGCTTCAGGATCCGATTCCCATGTTGGTAGAGCTATGTTACAGTTCTTTTTGAAGTAGGATGTCTAGCACCCAACTGTAACTATGAGATCACTGCTTTAACTACCAGAAATGGAATCCAGGTGGACAGTCACCCGAAGATGAAAGAACGGTTGCTTGCCTTCAGTAACTGCGGTTCTGTGAGATTATTTTTAATTTGTATTACCATTGTATTTAGGAGTCCCAGTCATGGACCAGGACTCCATTGTTCTAGGTGCTGTACAAACACTGAACAAATAGTCCCTGCCCCAAAGCGGTTACTATTCAAGCATAAGACAAGATAGATATAGACAGACAGGGGAGTACAAGGAAACAATGAGACAATATTGGTCAGCGTGATAGCCAGTGATTTCAGCATACTGGTGGCCCAACCATTGTCAAGTATTTTATAGGCCTTGTGGCAAAAGGAGGGATTTGGAGGAAGATAATGAGGTCATTTTCTGGATGTTTACGGAGAACTCTTTCAAAGTGTGATGGAGCAGCATGGGAGAAAACGCAAAGGTGCTTGTTTGAAAATGCAATAAGTGGGCTGTGGAGGGTAGCATCAGAGGCGGGGGTTGATGATGTGATAATGAATAAGATAATAGGCTGTGTAAGGGTGAGCGGTAAAGGGCCTAGAAAGTGAAGACAAGCAGCCTATGTTTGATACGATATAAAAGGGGGAACCAGTGGAAGGATTCAAAG
Organism: Malaclemys terrapin pileata; assembly: GCF_027887155.1. NCBI lineage: Eukaryota > Metazoa > Chordata > Testudines > Emydidae > Malaclemys > Malaclemys terrapin. The sequence continues at coordinate 78,165,065 of NC_071512.1, forward strand.
GGGGGGGTGACATATTCAAAGTGATGGGGTTAGAGAATGATCTTTGTAGTAGCATTCTGAATTGATCTAAGCAGGGCAAGATTGTATTTTTCAAGGCGTCAGAAAATATGTAGTGATGGAGATTACAAGAGCCTGAACAAGAGTTCTAGCTGTTTGGATGGACAGAAAAGGTTGTATCTTTGTGTCGGGAACCTCGGCGAGGTCAGCGGCCTCGGTATCCTGTCCCCCTTTGGTGCTGGAGACTTCAGGGGGTAGGACCCCGCAGGCCCAGGAGGAACCAGGGGAGGAAGCTGCTGGACCACCAATGGACATGGAGGTTCCCGTGGCACTGGCATCGTCCTCGTCATCGCCAGATGAGGCTATCATGGGTCTCCCTCATCCAGTTCCTCAGGATGACGCCAAGGCGCACCAGGAACTTTTGAAGAGGGTCGCTTCTAACATTGAGCTTCAGGCAGAGGAACTGGAAGAGCTCTCGGACTCTCTCTGTTTGACGTCCTCTGGTCCTCGGCTCCTGCCAGGGTGGCTCTACCCCTTCATGAAGAGGTTTCTAAGATCACTAATGCCCTGTGGCAGACCCTCTCTTCACTGATCCCTATCTCTAAAAGGGCCGAACGCAAATACTGCATGCCAACTAAAGGGCATAAAAACTTATACTCCCACCCAGCCCGCAATTCCCTGGTGGTCGAGGCAGTTAACCACAAGGAGAGGCAGGGACAACCCCAAAAATAAAGACTCGAGGAGGCTGGATCTTTTTGGGCGAAAGGTTTATTAGTCTTCCAGCCTTCAGGTGAGAGTGGCCAACCACCAAGTCCTCCTTGGCTTATATGACTTCAATATCTGGCAAGCCATGGCCAAATTCGAAGGGTTGCTCCCCAAGGCTTCCAAGCGATCCTCGATGAGGGCACGGCCAGGGCGGCCCTGCAGGCGGCATCAGACACTGCGGACGCTGCTGCCCGCATCCTGGCTTCTGCTATCTCCATGCAGCAAACCTCTTGGCTGCTCCTCTCTGGGTTGTCCACCGAGGCTCAGCAGTCAATGCAGGACCTACCCTTCGATGGCCGGGCCCTATTTGTGGAGCAAACAGATGGCAAGCCTCAGGGACTCCCTCACCACCCTAAAACCCTGGGTCTCTGCGTCCCAGCCCCGGCGTGTAAGTGGTTCAAACCGAAGCAGCCGCAGGGCCAGAGAGTCAGTCTCAGCAGGACCAGCCCTATAAACAAGCTACAGGCTACAAGCGCTGCCCGAGCCACCTGCCTCTGCCCAGCCAAATGGTCGTGCACCCGAGAGCGATCTACCAGACTACTTCCCGGATCCATCTTTCCCTGTGTTCTCCAACTGCCTTTCCCTCTTCCTCCCTGCCTGGATTGCTGTAACCTCGGACCAATGGGTCCTGAGCACAGTGCAGCAGGGTTATATTCTCCAGTTCCTTTCTACCCCCCTTCCCCACCCGTCTTTCTTGTCCCTCTTCAGGGACCCCTCTCACGAGAGTCTCTTCACACAGGAAGTAAAGGGATTACTACAAGCTGGGTGCGGTGGAAGAAGTTCCTCTCGAGTACAGGAACCAAGGGGTTCTATTCCTGGACCTGGGTGACCTCAACAAGTACCTAAAGAAGCTAAAGTTCCGCATGGTCTCTCTGGCTTCTATTATCCCCTCCCTGGATCCGGGAGACTGGTATGCCGCCCTCGACTTGAAGGACGCATACTTTCACATAGTGATCTTTCAAGGACACAGACGCTTCCTCTGGTTTACAGTAGGGCTCCACCCCTACCAGTTTGCGGTCCTCCTGTTTGGCCTGGTGACAGCACCGAGAGTGTTTACCAAGTGCATGTTGGTGGTAGCAGCTTACCTCAGGCGCCGTGGTGTTCAGATTTACCCGTACCTCGACGACTGGCTCATCAAGGACAGCTCCAGGTCTCAAGTCCAAAGGGATGTTACGGCACTTCAGGACACGTGTCGCTTTCTGGGCCTACTGGTAAACGACAAAAATTCGATGTTAGTGCCAGTGCAGAGGATAGAGTTCATTGGGGCGGTCCTCGACTCAACCTGCGGCAGGGCCACTGGAAAGGTTCCAGACGTTGACAAACCTCATTGTGGAAGTCTCCACGTTTCCTCTGACTACAGCCAGGGTCTCTCTGCGCCTGCTGCACCACCTGGCAACGTGCACTTATGTGGTCTGCCATGCCAGGCTCTGTGGCCCCTGCAACCATGGCTGGGGATGGTCTATTCCCAGTCCAGAGACCCTCTGGAAAAGATAGTTACCATTCCCTAGGTGTTACTTACCTCGCTGCGATGGTGGACCGACTTCAGAACAGACCTGGAAGAGGTTCAGTTTGACAACCCCCCTCATTCCATCGAGTTGGTGTCGGACGCCTCGGACCTCGGCTGGGGTGCGCATCTTGGTGACCTCCAGACACAGGAGATGTGGTCCCCCGAGGAGACGAAGTTGCACATAAATGTCAAAGAGCTCCGAGCAGTCCAGCTGGCCTGCAGAGTCTTCCTGCCCCACCTGTCGGGCAAGGTGGTATGAGTCCTGATGAACAGCACAGCCTCAATGTTCTACATCAACAGGCAAGGGGGAGCGCGCTCGTCAGCTCTCTGTCAGGAGGCGGTCCGCCTATGGGACTTCTGCATCAGCCACGAGATCCACCTGGAAGCTTGTCACCATCCCGGTGTCAGGAATACACTGGTGGACCAGTTCAGCAGGGACTTCTCCTCTCACCACAAGTGGTTGCTCCATCCAGAGGCAGCCTGTATGATCTTCCAAAGGTGGGGAACTCCCCAGTGGACCTGTTCGCTATCAGACAGAACAGAAAATGCCACCGGTTTTGATCTCGGCAAGCTCTGAGCAAGGGCTCCCTCTCCGATGCCTTCCTCCTATTGTGGTCAGGGAGCCTGATGTACGCGTTCCCTCCGATTCCGCTCATCAGCAGGGCCCTGGCAAAGATCTAGAGTTGGGGTGGGCAAACTTTTTGGCCTGGGAACCACATTGGGGTTGCAAAACTAGATGGAGGGCTGGGTAGGGAAGGCTGTGCCTCTCTAAACAGCCTGGCTCCCACCCCCTATCTGCCCCCTCCCACTTCCTGCCCCCTGACTTCCCCCTTCAGAATCCTCTATCCATCCAACCCCCCCTGCTCCTTGTCCCCTAACTGCCCCCACCTGGGACCCCCCACCCCTAAACACCCCCTGGAACCCCACCCTCTGTCCAACCCCCCTGCTCCCAGTCCCCTGACTGCCCCAACCCCATCCACATCCCTGCCTCCTGACAGGCCCCCTGGGACCCCATGCCTTTCCAACCCCCCGCCTCTCCCCCGTTCCCCATCCCCTGCCTGCCCCCCCCCCGCCAAACCTAGCCCCATTCAACCACCCCCTGCTCCCCGTCCCCTGACTGCCCCCCGGACTCCCCGCCCCTTATACAACACCCCGACCCACTTATCACCCCGAGCAGAGCATGCAGAGCAGCATGTCTGGCTGCCACACCGGCCGGAGCCAGACACGCTGCCACTCTGCTTAGCAGGAGTGCGCAGTTCTGCTGCCCAGAGTGCTGCCCGTGTGGCAGCGCATCTCTGCGGGGGAGGCGGAGGCAGTGGGGGAGGGGCCGGGGGCTAGCCTCCCCGGACGGGAGCTCAGGGGCCAGGCAGGACGGTCCCGCGGGCTGGATGTGGCCTGCAGGCCGTAGTTTGCCCACCTATGATCTAGAGAGACAAAGTGCAGGCTGTCGTGATCGCCCCAGTATAGCCTCGCCAACATTGGTTCGGCACGCTCATGAGTCTGTCAGCGGCCCCTCCCTGGGCCCTGCCCAACCGTCCAGACCTGTTGTTACAGGACCATGGCCGGCTCCTACACCCCACCCTCGAGTCCCTCCACCTCTCAGCGTGGATGCTGCATGGTTGAACCCAGAGGAACAGACCTGTTCGGAAGGAGTCCAACAGGTCTCCTGGGGAGTAGGAAGCCCTCAGCCAGACTGATTTACCTGGCCAAGTGGACGAGGTTTTCCCGCTGGGCATCTGAGCGCGGCATCTCTCTCTCGCGTTCTTCCATACAGGCTGTCCTGGAGTACCTGCTCCATTTGAGGAACCAGGGCCTAGCACACTCTTCCATTAGAGTGCAGCTCGCAGCCATCTCCGCTTTTCACCCGCCAATCCAAGGACAGATGGTGTTTTCCCATGACATGATGATCAGATTCCTGAGGGGGCTTGAGAGACTCTTCCCACAGGTATGGGCCCCTGTCCCACAGTGGGATCTTGGTCCTCTCTAGGCTCACTAGCCCGCCCTTTGAGCTGCTGGGTTCCTGCTCCCTTTCCCACCTGTCGTGGAAGGTCATGTTCCTGGTGGTAGTTACGTCAGCGAGACGGGTCTCTGAAATTAAAACCTTGAGCTCAGAATCTCCGTACACGGTCTTCTACAAAGATAAGGTTCAGTTGTGGCCCCACCCAGCCTTCCTGTCAGTGGTGGTCTCCACCTTCCATATGAACCAGGACATCTTCCTCCCGGTGTTCTGTCCCAAACCGCACAAGATCAGTGATGAAAGGCGTCTTCATGTCCTGGACATCCGGAGGGCCTTGGCTTTCTATTTAGAACATACCAAACCTTTCCGAAATTGACTCAACTCTTCATCACTACAGCAGAGAGGATGAACGGTCACCTGGTGTCCTTGCAGAGGATTTCCAATTGAATTACCTCGTGCATAAGGACTTGTTACATCCTGGCGGGGTTCCGCCGCTGCCAATTGTCAGAGCCCACTTGACGAGAGCACAGGCATCTTCGGTAGCCTTCCTGGCATACATCCCTATCCAGAACACCTGTAGAGCCACAACGTGGTCCTCTGTTGACACATTTACCGCTCATTATGTCATCACTCAGCAGGCCAGGGACAATGCTGGGTTCGGCAGAGCTGTGTTGCAATTGACATGTCCATGAACTCCTACCCACCTCCAGGGGTACTGCTTGGGAGTCATCTAATATGGTATGGACATGAGCAAGCACTCGAAGAAGAACACCAGTTACAGGAAAGGTAACTGTCTTTCCTTTTCCACTTTACGGGTCTGAAATCAATTTCACACTTGTATTTCACCTATATATTAGTGGGCTGACTATTAAAAAAGTCCAGTGAGGGAGAAAAGAGGTGGGAGGGGAGGGTTTTGGGGGGAAAGATTAAGAGCTCTGTTGAGCTTGAGTTGAAAGCTAGACTGCCATGAAGCGATGCTAAAGAGATGGGCAAAGATTTTAGATTGGCAGAAGGAGACAGGTCTGGAGCGGTAGATCTGTGAGACCTCATCATAGAGAGAATTGAATTTGTGTTTGTGTATGCAGTTATTCAGAAAGGTGTGGCGGGAGGAGAGAAGTCACGGAAAAGCAGGGTGATAGGACATGGGGGCTGTTGGATGTGCTGAAAGAGAGCAGGTGATGGTCAGGGAGAGGGAATTCAACAACAGAGAGGCCATTGCCTGGAGACATGTCAAGAGAATGGCCCTTTTGGTGAGTGGGAGAACTGAATCAGGGCTTCAGGTCAAATGAAGAGGTGAGGATAAGGAAATGAGCAGCTCAGGGGTAGGATGTGTTATCAACACAAAAGTTGAAGTTGCTGCGGATGAGCGTGGGCGACTGAGAAGAGAGGAAGCGAGAGAGCCAGGAGGGGAAGGTTGATGGGGAGGAGTTGAATGGATGGCAGCTGACAGCAACCTGGAGGGGGAGAGGAGAGGAGTTGGATACAGGTTTATTCAAAAGAGAGAAGAGATTGGTAAGGGAGGAGGAGGGTTGTTGAAAATGGCAGCAGGATCAGAAGAGGAGAATCTCAACACCCTCACCATGGTCTGAGAGAGCGTGAGAGAAGGGGGGGGGGCTCCATAAGAGGGTGACTGCAGAAGCAGGGTCAGACAGATCCAGATTTCTGTGAGAGCCAGGAGCTGGAGAGAGTGAGCTAGGAAGAGGTCCTGAATGACTGATCTTTTTAGAAATGACTTCAAGAAAAGGGGAGGAGGGGGATGGGTGTGAGGTTAGGAATGGTAGTACAAGAAGGGTGGAGGTGATGGTGAGGGTGGGGGTGGAGGGAAGGTCAGGGTTGTGGCAAATATCATCAAAGATGAGGAGGACAAATTGGATGTGGGACCTAGATTTGTGCTGGCAGGAGGAGGGGGCAGGTTGGGATGGAGAGGAAAAGAGTAGGAAGAATTGTAGAGGGGTGAAGGTTACCAGGAAAGGAAGATGCAGCCGGTGGGAGGGAAAGGGAAGAGGCGAGAGGATGAGGATGGGTGCTAGCATGCAGAAGAGGGGTGTGGTGCGGGCTATGGTTGAGTGGCAGATGAACAAGACTGCAAAAATCCCAAAACCAAACACACAAGATCTGAAGATACGTTCCTGGGCTGGCATGGGTCTCTACTGTCTGGGAAGGATCCCTTGCTATAGACAGAGCTCCCCAATTACAGTCCCTGTTGGTTGTAAAGGGCCAGGCTGTGGCTCACAGCCTGTTGTTGAGTCCCTGTTTCTACATAGAGCTCCACCACCTGCCCTCCTTCCCTGCTTCTTTCATGTCTCATAGCTACAGAATTCTGTATCGTCATAGGAAATGAGAAATAGCTGGGCCAGCTCTGTCCTTTATGCCCTGGAGGGAGGTGAAGGGAGAGTGCGAGGACATCCATAACAAAGGTGTGACTCCAGCAGATACTGCTAGCCAAAAAGAATTGGCTCTTGTGTGCATGGTGCATGCGCACCAGAGGTGAAATTAATGTGGACAATACATCTTTAAGAACCACTGCTACTGAAGATTAGTAACCATTCTTTCCTAGATCTGTGTCTCAGATTTGGCTTACCTAATACAGTGTACAGTAATGACATCAAAATACTTAGCTTGGTATACTTGTTAAATAGCAAGATATATTTACTATAAAGCAGAGGATGGACTTGGTGAACAATTAGTGTTCTGTGCGTTCATGTATCCTAAAGTTTTGATTGTTGTAATTTGAAGTTGTAGAATTCCAAATTTCCAACTTTTCTTTTACTTGAGCAATACAAAAAAAACTTTAAAGTAATTACATGTGTTTTTATTTCCTCTGGAAGATTCCAACTAGATTGTGTGTGTGTGTGAGAACTGAAGTATCTGGTCTAGTAAGCTTAAAATATTTTTTCAAGCAAACTGATTTATGCAATTATTTTACCTTAGACTAAATATAGTCCAAATCCCTATTGGGCAATGAAGAGACAGATTGGGTGCTCTTATGTATCACTATCCCCTTTGTCTTGTATCCTATTCCTCTTTTACAACCTGGTGTTCCTCTTTTACTATAATTTGCACATGGGACATCTGATAGTTCTCAATTTTTTTTCCAAAATAAATTTGGTTCCTTTCCTAATCATTCAGTATGTTGGATAATACTGAAAGGGAGCCCTCCCTCGCTCCCTCCTCTCCTCCCTCCCCCCAACTGCCAAATTCTTAGCTCCCAATCTTTACTTTCTTGGCCTTGCCTAGACTTGGCATTTGTTTATAAATTAAAAATACACGTGATCATTGAAGAGCACAGCTATTGAGCTAGGAACATAAGAAGCTGGCCCCAGGACAGATGCAAAGAACTTCCCTAAATGTCAGTCATTGTCCAGTACTGTAGAGTGGGATAGAGGAGGGAGGGTTTGCCCTTAAAAGGTTCCCTATTGAAAGGCACATCATGAGATTGGAAAGGATAGCATGCTGGTAGTGTGCTAGGGGCCAGAGAAGAAAATAAAAGTGCTGATTGTTCCCACCCCCCATTGAGGAATTCCTAATTTAGGGAAGATGGATCTTGATGAGGCAGGGTGGATGGCTTCCTCTGATCATCAATTTTACTTCATTGTATTTTTAACCAGTTACCTATAAAATATTTAATAGAACATATGACTAGGGCTGTATTTTTTTCAGTTTGAAAAAATCTGCTTTCAAAGAGCAAAATGGCAAAATTTAGTCATGAATTTTCGTGATCGCAATGGTCACTATCAACCAAAGAAAGTATCACAAGTAGCTAGGTATGTTTCAGTATTCATTGAAGAAAGAATTTTCACTTTTTAGCTTGATGGAACTTCACTTTGAAAAATTCCAAAAATCAGAAGATGTGTAAGTTGTTATAAAACCATGACAAACTTCAGTAAGATTGAATTAAAAATTTCTTAAGTTGGCTGTAGGGAAGCCGTACTTTAAGTTCATTCTGTGGCAGCATGCTGTTGACATGCAAATTCTCTGTCTTTGTGCTCCTGATTTTATCATCTTTCTGTGCATTATATGAAAATCTTTTAGAACTTGTACTTTTGGACTAATGCACAAGATGACTGCAAAGTTTGACAAATCTGGGAAATGTTCTTGGCAAGAATCAAATTGAGTTGATTTCTTACATTTCCTGACCAACCTGGTTGTGACCTTTAGGCACTATAACAATATAAATATTAAATAACTTAGATTCTATTCAATCAACTTTGCAGTAAACAAAAAGCTGTTAGGAATTTTGAATATTAATATTTTCCACTGTGAGAACTCAATTTCACACTACCCATAAAAATCTGTAACTACTGTGAAAATAAGCCTTATATATGACTGCCTGTTGTTGCAGCAGCATGATCAGACAGCTTGAAGAGAAGTCATGAAATAATATCTACTGAAAAGAGCCATAAAACTCTTCTTTGATGTATAGGTTGCAGAAGAGGATAATATACAAATACAAGACTATTTTTAAAAAGTTTCAGTAATGGTTGGGTTAGTGCTAGCCTTACATATAAGCCAGCCCTGCCTGGATTGTCCTTTGAAAAGTGTGTTCTTGAAAGTGTGTAAGGGAATGTAAGAAATAATAATTAAAAAAAAGGCAATTTCCCCCTCTCAAAGTTGTTCGACTTTCATTAATTCCAGTGAAAGATATAGACATTAAACTTTGACAATATACTTGTTGCTCTGCGCAGATCAGAGGAGGACACTGTCTGTCCCCAGAGCTTAACATCTAAATTCTTACAGAAATCAAAATTTAACAAACTACTAAAATTAAATTTACTGTAACTCTGCAAGATATAACCGCTCTATCATACAATAGTAACTTTCAGTATAAATATAAGATTTTAAATTATTTTTGTTCATAGCTATGGGAGTAATGATTAAAGGCTACAGTAAACAATAGTATATGTAAATGATTACGTTAGTATTAGAAAAAAGCTTTAGTTATTCAGACTGAAAGAAAAGTTCCGTTTTGGAACATGAAACAAATGTTCAAATCCATTTTGTCCTGAGCAACTTGCATGATTTTAATAATTTTTGTGTGCTCGTTTTGAAAAAATAAGTGTTTTCGTATCTCTGGGTTTTTGTGTACTCCGTCAAATTGTTGGTTAAAGAATTTGATCACCACTTGGTGGCAGTACTTGGCTTCAAAAGGAAAATGGCCTTAATTCTCTTAAAAATTACAGATTAGAGGATACGGGAATTGTATTAATTTTGTTTTAAAATAGGAAAGAATGGCAATGTGTTCAGAAATGCAAGAGGCTTTTATTTAACGTAAAGAAAAGCTTTTAATTGTTCTGTCCCAAAGACCGTTTTATGGAGAAGTTAGTTAGAATGTTTAAAATGTATAATTAAAGGGATGTGATTTTTTGGGGTTTTTTTAAGTGTTAACTTTGGGCAATATTTAACTGTAAAGCTAAAGAACTGGTGTGCCCTTCATTGTGTAATAACCTATTAATTACCTTAGTATTTTACTTTTATTGGGGACGATGTACTTAAAGGAATTCTAACCTACTGTAATTTTGCTACTAACATGATGACATTTCCCTAAATGGATAATGTGTTTTCCTCTGTTTAACAGCTAACCACCTAACGAATCTTTAGTCTTGTGATCACTTGTTCGTCTAGAGTATTTCTTTTAGTTTTCATTCACTAACTTCAATTGAAATAGCATAACTTATTTAATATTTTGGAGATGATGGCTCCAGACAGTGGGACAAAGACTACTTTTTCACCTGTTCTTTTCCTAATGATGTCCTCTCAAACCTTTGTGATTGCAGCACTTTTTGGCTTGGAGGGAAAACTGCTTTCAGAATTGCTTGTTTCATGAAGACGATGTGTTTGCAGGGCCAGGCTGCAGGGGATGGAGGAAATACCCCGAGCAGGCGCTCTTATAAAAGTGCCTCCTGTTGGGACAAGTCTCATCTCTTGTAACAGGAACTAGAATTGTCTATTGCTGTGTGTGCCCCACCAAAAAACCATAAACAAACCAAAACCAAAAACAAATAAGTCTGCCAGAAGAAAGTGCATTCTTTTCTTGCATCACCTCAGAAGCTGATATAGGTTGGGTGCCTAACTCCCTTAGGCTCCTTTGAAGCATGATAAATCAAGAAGGGAGTCCAGGTAAGCTGTCCTGACCTAGAGGAGGGTATAATTCACAGTAGTGAAATTTACAGATCTTAAATTGCATGAAATTGAGAAATAATAAATACCTTGAATATTAGAATTATTAATAGAAAATACCAAGTTGCAAGTTGGAAAAATGCAAATTAATACAGTGGCAGAGGAGTAATCCCAAACTGAGCAATTTAATGAGAGACTCCTGGAAAACACTAATGGTGAAAGAGACCTAGAGGGGATGGTGGGCAGTATATTAGGCGTGATGATGTTCATAGTGACATTGTGTAAAATAATTATCTTCTAAATGCACCTATAATATTGTGTTCAGTAAAGGGGTTTAACCTGCTCAGGAGACTTAACTGCGGCTGCATCTGGTGGTAGCATCAGTGGACATTTTTTGGGTAAAATTCCTTAATTTGCATATTTCCAGATTTGAGAATGGGTGAAAGTTGTAGATGAAATCTGAGCCTGCAGGGCACATCCGTTGAAGTAGAGTTATAATGGAGATCAGAATGAGGCCCTTGTATATTTACATATGTATGTTAAAACCTAGAATTTTTCTAGGGACTGATAAAATGCGGAGTTTTAATTTGGAAAAAAAAAGGGAAGAAAGAAAAGGCTGAGAATTTTACTGGAAGGGAAGAATGGAAAGCACAAAAAAAAAAAAGTCTACACCAAACATTTTTGTTTGAAATGCAAATACTTATTAAAATGAAATTTTAATGATAAAAAGTCACTTGTAGCCAAAATACTGATCTGTCTGCAGGTTACTCTAGACATAAGTGAAATAAAAAATATTTGAAGTCTGAATGAAAGGAGCCAGGTGATAATGAGGAAAGGAAAACCTAGACGATATGGTATCAAGGTTTTAGATTTTTAAAGAAAGAGGATGCTTAGGCATCTGAAATTAGCATGAAGGAAAGGAATTAATCTAGGCAGAGGGGAACATAAGAGAAAGGTTTGGAGGCGAAATCAAGTGTACAAATAAAGAAGAGTTATGAAGGATGGAAGTCAAAATTGACCAGAATGATTCATGGTCTGGAAAACCTTACAATGGGAGACTTAAGAAGCTTGGTCTATGTATGGTATTGAAGAAATATTTGAGACAACTTGATCATGCTAAGTACATCAAAAGAGGGAAGATTTCTGATATGAGAGAGCTCTAGCAGACAGACATAACAAGATCCAGTGGCACGAAGTTGAAGTCAGACAACTTCCAACCGGAAAGAAGATATACATTTGAAATAAGGATTATTAACCAGCAGTTTGAGGGTTGTGATAAAGTCTCAATCCCTTGGAATATTTAAATAAAAACTGAATAAGACATTCTAGGATTTATGCTCTAATTCAACCACAAGTTATTGGGCTCAATACAGGATTAATTGGGCGAAATTCTACTGTCTTGGTATTTTAGTATTAGAATATAGCTCTCAAAACCTTCAGCTTCTCTGATAACCATTTGATGATTAGCACTTCATTTGTCTGTGGGATGACACATCCTCTACACAAGAAAATTCATGAGTTTCCATGTAATCTCATCAGGGATCATTGGGAAACTAGACATTTTGGCAGCTGGATAGAGAAGATTTGGGGCTTTTAGCACTCAGGGTCATTTGAGTTGCTGGGATAAACATATTAACTGGATGTTTCTACTGAAATGATCAGCAGTGACCGTTAAAAAATATTGACCTTTGATTCTGAAATCAAGTGAGGAGGTTTAATCATTGGAGGTTTTTAAGAACAGGTGAGAGAAGCATTTCAGGGATGGTCTAGGTTTACTTGTCCCTGCCACAACACAGGAGGCTGGACTTGATGGCTCCTTGAGGTCCCTTCCAGCCCTACACTTCTATGATTATAATATAATATCCCATAATGCTGAATGGGGGGCAGGTTTTATCTATCTTAAAGACATTGCTTCAGACTGCCTGCAAACTGAGGAAGGCAACAACACTACATAATTTATATTCATTTCACTTTTGAAAGGCTACCTGTGCTATCATGAAGGCTAGGAACAAAACTCCTTTTAGATGAAAACTTAGATTTTGAAGCATAATTTGTCAACTAGTGAGTTCTGCAGCATATTCAGTGGCAATGAAATACACAGGAAAATGCTTTAAAAAGCTTGTTTTCACCTGAATTAGTGTTACTCCATAATAATGAGGTCTTTTTTTTTCTAACTTTAGAAAAAATATCCTGGGCTTTGCATCTCTCAACCCAAATATGTTATTTTTAGATTAAGGAATTTAAAAAAAAACCCAAACAAAACCAAAAACAGAATGAGAGGACTATGGTGACCAGACAGCAAGTGTGAAAATCGGGATGGGGGTGGGAGGGGTAATAGGAGCCAATATAAGAAAAAGACTCCAAAATCAGGACTATCCCTATAAAATTGGGGCATCTGGTCACCCTAGAGAGGACTGAAGCAGGAGATACATGAGTCAGTCACCCTGACACTTTGATATCCATATTGTTTGGTTCTGCACTGTAGCATGCTCTCATTTTTTAAGTATAAGACCTGGAAGAATCAGAATTATGAGATGGTAGAAGTCTACAGTGGATAGGATTCCAGTGTAGTGTCAAATGAGGTAGTAAGTCAATGATATAATAGAAGATGCAGAGTAAGAAAGATTAGGATAGGTACTTAACTTTTCTTGGTGACTGAGATTTCCACTGAGGCTTTCTATTGTGCTTGGCCTGACATCTGACAAGAGCACATGGACCAGAACAGAGTACCAGGTTGGCCAACAGGTCTACAATAGCGAGCTTACAAAGATCACTCATGTAGCCACTCTCTGCCAACAGGAGAGACCTCAACGAGCAGCGGTAGCTATGTCTGCAGGAGAAACTCTCCTGCGGGCATAGCACTGTGAACATTACCACTTATGCTGGTGAAACTTATGTTGCCCAGGAGGGTGGTTTTTTTCATACCCCTGAGCAACACAAATTTTGCCAACGTAAGAGGTAGTGTGGACATGGTTTTAAGTGAAGAGACATTAGGGAGAGAGCACTGACACAGAGCAGCTGGAAGAATGGCTGGGATAGACTGTGTCCTGGAAAATAGCACTTTATTTTAGGACCAAAAAAATCAAACTAAAATATGTGTATCCCCTCTCTACCAGTTCTCCCCCAAACGTACATAACCTCTCTGACCTTAGATAGTCTGTATGGTCTTGAACACTATTATACTTGTTTGGGGTATATTGCTTTCTTGAGAGAACTTGAGTTCTTAATTTCTTTTGCTGGTGGTGGTGATCAGTTGCTGACAAATACCACACAAAAATCCAGCTCTCGGTAATTTAAAAAAAAAAAAAATTATCTGACGAATGGAAGCTTTGTATAACATATGGGCTTCGTATTCTGTAATCTATTAATGTGGCTTTTAAATTATTGAAATTTATACTAAACGGATGTCTCTGCAATAGTAAATGAAACTCTAAAACTGAGTATGTAATAAGCAAAAACTTAACAGCTTTAATGAGTGTTGAATCACAGCTAGAGGAAACTGCTGGTTATTTGCCACTGCAAAAATATATTCATTTTAAAGATAGTCATGTGACAAAGGTGCATACTAAACAAGTTTCAGTGCAGACAAGCAAATTTCCTGTTTCTGGAGTTTCACTACTCTAAACTGAATCCATAGTGTTGATTAGCTTGAGGCTCTCTTACCTTTACAAATAATTTGATTTTCTTAATGGGGCATACATAATACATGCGTAAGTTGAAAAGAATTCATTCTTTTTACAGTAAAACTTTAAAGGCTCTGACTTTGTTGAGAGTTTCCTGGAGAAAATGTAAAGCAATTGTACTTATTGTGAAAAAGCTGCTTTAGCTGTACTTAACAGCTAGATTTTTCTCTTTTCAGGCTTTTAGAAGTAGTTTTCTGTGTTACAGCTAATTTGGTTACCAGTTTATGGTCCCAACAGGATGGGGATATGTTCTTCAGTATTACCAATCCTAAGCATTCAAATATCAAGATTTTCATGCAGTCCAACTACTGGGCCTTTAAGAAAATCACCAAATACTGAGACTTGTGGTATAATCATGAGTTTACAACACTGTCTCTTACTACTTATGTATGAATAAGGACCAAAAGTCAATTTTTTTTTTTGTAGGACAAAATACTCCAAGTTTTGTAAAGAAACCACTTTTTATATGTTTTAATTAAAAATGCTTTCAAAAATGGTATTTCCAGACATCTATCTTGCCGTTTATAGAAACACTCATTCCTCTTGCATTGACTGCTGTATGCTGCTTAGAAAATTCAATGATTCAAATATGGTCTCCCAGTCCTTAGTGAGAATTAGGCTATGTCTACACCAGGGGTAGGCAACCTATGGCACACGTGCCTAAGGCGGCACGCGAGCTGATTTTCAGTGGCACTCACACTGCCTGGGTCCTGGCCACCGTGCCAGAGGGCTCTGCATTTTAACTTAATTTTAAATGAAGCTTCTTAAACATTTTAAAAACCTTATTTATTTCACATACAACATTAGTTTAGTTATATATTATAGACTTATAGAAAGAGACCTTCTAAAAACGTTAAAATGTATTACTGGCATGCGAAACCTTAAATTAGAGTAAATAAATGAAGACTCGGCACACCACTTCTGAATGGTTGCTGACCCCGGTCTACACTGTAGCTTATGTCAGCATAATTTATGTCACTCAGGGGTGTGAATAAATCACCCCCCTGAGCGACATAAGTTACACCGACATAAGCGCCGTATGGACAACGCTATGTTGGCTGGAGAGCTTCTCCTGCCGACATAGCTACCACCGCTCACAGGGGCTGGAGTAGTTAAGCTGACGGGAGCTCTCTCCCATCGGCTTAGAGTGGCTACATTGGAGAACTTACAGCAGCACAGCTGTATCGGTATAGCTATGCTGCTGTAAACTCTCTAGTGCAGCCGTAGCTTTAGTGAAGTTCCGCTGCAATTGATACACTCGTTGGCAATCTCAGTAGAGTCATCAAGCACTGAATACATGTGGAGACCTGATGGTCCCTCATAGAACAGAACTGAACACTCTGGGGGCTTGGGGAAGCTTGTGCTGTTGCCAGCCAAGCTGTAGTAAAATAGGAATTCAGATTACAGTGTTGTCAATCAGGCATCTTTCATAGGTACTAACTAAATTCACTATAAAAGTCTTACCGTTAAGAATGAAATCATACGATTCTTTTAATAGCCCAATGGGTTCCTGATCCATGACTACTGCTCCTACATGCTATGGTAATACAAATAATAATACATGAAACAGTATTTTAACAGTACATTTTTGCCATATGCATAGATGTGCTGCTTTTGAAATTGGGATTTCATTTTCATTACTAGTTTATCTTATTTAAATATTTTAATTTTAAAATGATGCACAGAGAAAAATTCATGGTCTTTTTATTTGTACATGTATATCCTCAATGAAAGGTGAATTTCTTTTGTTGTTTGATTGGTTAGTAAAAAGCCATTTTGCCATTCCTGAAAGTTCTGAGCCTGAGGATATGGTGTATTTTACCAGTTCAGAAACTTTGGGGGTTTGCACTCTATCATTTTTTCTGTTTCTTAAACTGTCTGACTTTTAATGCCTTTTGTCTTGTTCAAAGGATTTTGGTTACCAAATCACAGCTAATTGCAGTCTCCTCTCCTTCCCCAATCCTCTTCTTTGGCCAAGGCAAAATCTGTTTCCTTTTCTGTAAGATGGGATGATATTTTAAAACAAGAGTGTTGTCTTAAGGCATTGTCTATCTGAAAAATGCTTTGAGATTATCATTTTCTATTAACTTAATACATTAAGATGTGATGCTTTTGTTGCAGAATTAGATGCGAAGGTAACATACTCTAGAAATAGTTTGGGTAGAAATTTGTATCATCGTGCAGTCAACTATGGTGTAAAGTAATTTGCCTGATTGGTCATCTTTAACTTTAATTACTCTGAAGACTCTGCTGTACTTAAATGTAATGTGATAGTTTGTATGTCACCAGGTACGAAAGAGTACATATTCAAGTAAATGCATTTGGTATGCTTATCTGAATCGGAGATCACACATCCAAAAGTGGGCTGGATATATTCTGATTGTTGGATGGAGGTGTAAATTGCACTTCTCCACACTAGCAAGGCCCACTGAACTTCAGCGAGGATTAACACCTAGTCAGGATAAACATTATTTCCACCTTGGACCTTGGGAGGAGTCCAGTGATCAGGAGCAGTTTGAATTTTGGTCATGGTTTGACCAGGGCCAGTTTTATTTTGTGCTTGGTGTCTAATCTCACATGCTCTGCTAATTGAGGCAGTCCTGGTAGTGTACTGAATTGACACATTTCCTGGCTGCCAGGCCAAAACCCCTGCAATGACTGTACTACCCACTTTGTGGGTTGTGATCACCCCCAGCATATCTTCAACATAAGGAATAGTGTGAACACTTTGCGTCACTACAGCCTTCTCTCGGCGGACACTTTGCCTCCAGCAAGCCAGAATATGGCTTAAGGACCCAAGTTACAACCACTATACTACAAGATTTCAGAGTCACTCGGTGTTAACAGATCTATTGTCCCAGTTGAATGACTTGAAAAATTATCCATTTTCCTTCTTTCTGCAACTATGTTGCTTCTTGAGCACTTTCAACCCTTGCTGACTCATGGAGCCAGATACAAGGATTTGGATTCTGCTCTCTGACTTGAGTAGTGCCACACCAGACTACCTGGAAAACTTAATTTTAGCACTTCATTATAGTGGTAGTTAGGTTGGAATTGTTTCCAAACCAGTAATCATACTTGTTTCAAAACTCTACACATGTGAATTTGTAAAAACAAATGAAAAACACCTAGAGAAGGCCTGAATGATCTTTAGGAACACATCTGTGTGTCAGATGATTAGGGTGACCAAATGTCCCATTTTTATAGGGATAGTCCCGTTTTTTGGGACTTTTTTCTTATGTAGGCACCTATTATTCCTCACCCCCTGACCCATTTTTTTCACAGTTGCTATCTGGTCACCCTACAGATGATGCATTTTAGTAAGTATACTCTAAACAGTCGATCCATGTAAATATCAGGAAGAACCATTGGCACTCCATTTTTTCTTTCCTTTTAAAAAGAGAGCTTTTCGTTAAGGGCTTAAAGGAGCCTTCCTCCATTATTCTTTTAGTAAATGTTGTAGAATGCTCTGTGTGTGTTTAATTAAATTCAACATGAGTAGCCAAGGGAGAAGAAGGTCAGATCATGTGCTAAACAAAGTCACCTCTGCATTTACTGGAATTCTGTAAATTGTGGGTTTCTAAACAAGGCAAGCCCACAAACAGTGGAGATGGTATGATCCATAGTGCTATGCCATGAGTATGGGAGCACACTCTCAACAATCTGCTTTGCAAGTACAAGCAGAAAAGGGGGGAAAGCACAGTGAAGCCTTACATAAGGAACAGTAAATTTCTCTCAGGAAGCGGTCAGAATTGCTCTAAAAGGCAGAGAACCAGAATTGTTCCTCCAAAAGCACAAGTCAATTATATATCCAACAATATGAATACCCAGAATTGCTAGCATCCAAAAAATTCACTTAAAGTCAAGTGATTTTTGTTCTTGCTTTACACCATTTGGGTGTTTTGCTGGGTGACTGGCTGGCTTCTGCTAGCATTGTTGGTGACTGGTGGAGCAGGCTGTCTCCCTCCAGGCTGACTGTTGGCAAGTTAATACCAATTTCTCATCATCTCTGTTTCTTTCTGTGCCCTTTCATTTTTTAAAAGGTCTTAAACTTTCAGTCTTGTTCCAAACCAGTGCTTGAACATGATGTGGCAATTAGCTTCATTGAAACAACCCTCCCCCCCCCCAATAATATGAGTTCTTACATGCTCTGCTATAACAATATGAAGTAATGACTCCTGTTCGCATAAGGTTAACATTCTTTTTCCCTGTCATCTCAGATTTTACTTTGATCGAGATGGTATATTGGCCAGAGAGAGAGAAAATATAAAACCCAAAAAATCAACCCAAAAATTGTGCATCTTTTCTTCTTCTCTTCTCTCATGTATTTTTTTCGTTTTTCCTATCTATCTTTTTAATATAATTTTCTGAATAATGAGTTCTTGCCTGCTGTGACTCTTCCCTTCTCCCCAGTTGTCCTGTATGCTTTTTTCTTTAGGCAAAAATAGCATTCAGACTAGAACAGTGTCTCCTCGTCTCTTGGTCATTCTTTCTCTTTTCTCACCCATTATCTTTACTTTTCTGTCTTCACTGATAGTCTTCAGGCTTATGCTTTCTGGCTGCAAATGGCCCCTCTTCAGCATGGCTACTGGACCAATCCACTAGCCTGACTGCGATCCTGTCTGATCCCAGAACCAAAGAGCCAGCAGACTAAATTTTCTGTTTCTGCCCTTCATTTCTTGAAAAGCTGTGCTTTGGCTCTACCATCTTGTCTCCCAGTCATATAGGGATTGTGTGTGTTAGAGACCATTACTCTATGAAAGCTTCTGTATGTAAAATTATGCATTTTAGTAAGTACATCCAAAATAGTTGATATAAATATTAGGCAGCAGTCTTCTCTCTTCAAGGCTTCACTCTTGGGTGACAAAAGAGGCACAAGTGAAAACTTGGTGCAGAATTTTAAATGCCTTTCCTGTTGCTAAATGTTGGATCCATATTTCCTGTGAAAAGATTGTGCATGTGTCTGTTAAAAAAACAGTGTGCTGGGTTTATATAGGGTTAAAACTATTCTGAAAGGCTTGTTTTCTCCCTTTGATATTATATAAACAGGATGAATAAAATTAGATTCCCTTTAAATTGGCTCAATTTTTGGGGCCACCTACTTTCCAGTGTCCCTTTCAATCAGGGTTTCAGAAAATAACAAACAAACCCTATGGCCTTATTAAAAATGTCTAATATTAATGTCACTTTAAGATCCATGGTTTTAGCTCATTTACATTTGTACTTGTAGCTTTTGCATGAAAATTTATATTAGCTGTGGGAAAGTATTTTATGTTCTTTACAAATTTGGTTAAATCTTGTTGTTCTGACTTTCAGCTCCAGTGTTTTTTTGAGTATGCTGCAAATGCCTGTAAAATAGAGGGGTTATAACAGAAATCGACAAGCCTCTAACTATAACGGTGCTAGCAGGCAACAGTATAATATATTTAGCTCTGTAGTGAACTAGCCTTGAATGAGAGCAATATTATAATTTGGTGTGTGACAGTATTACATGGCAAAGGTTGTCATTATGAAATAAGTACTCAAGAAATATTAACCTACTTGTAATAAATACAATTAATAATGTACATAAAAGAATGGAATTAAGTACATTTTCTATCAAAAAGAATTATTAATGAACAGAAAGTGGACAGCATAGATTTGATGACAAGAAGGTTGCGTCTAATCTGAATTACTGAGTGACCTAGGAAGCTTGCTCAGAGGGATTACAGAATAATTATGTTAATATGCAATTATCACCTCATTTCTTCTGTAGTAACCTCAAGATGTAGTGTAGTAAGGGTGTTATAGCAAGTGCTGATAGTTTGCAAAAATACTGATGTTTGAGATTTCTGAGACAATAAGATTAGCTTGAGGCATTTAAGTGATGATCTGTCATCTTGAAGACAGATCTGACCTTTGCACTTTTTTTTAAAAAAGGCTTATAGTATATCTAGCTACAGGCAGTTATTGCTGCAGAACTCATTAGGATTTTTCCGAAAATGAGATGTTTTATGTTAAATATTGCATACAAGATATTTAAGAAGAGTTAGTGGTTTTATTTTTTTAAATGTCCATTTATAAATAAAGTAGGGGGGACAAACTGTTTCGGTTAGCTAAGCAATGGGTCATATTCTACTCTTGGCTACACTAGTACAAATCTTGAGTAACTCAGTACAATAAATAGTTGTGCTGGTGTAAATCTGGGATAAGATTGCTAGTAGCAGCAGAGTTATTCCAGACTTCTACTGATGTAACTGAATTTGGCCTGGTACTTATATACAGTTGGATGATAGCACTACTGTATTATATTATATATTTCTTAGCCAGATATTGTAAGTTTATATTGTGTAAGCTCTTCAAGGCAGGGACTGTCATTCTGTGTTTGTAAAATAATAGCATATTTTAGGCATTGCTGCAATCTAAATGACTTGTTATACAAGATTTTAGCCAGAAGTCGTACCTTTTTTAAAAAAAAATTGAAATTAGCTCAGCTCTCTATCTTAGAAAAAGAGAGACAATGCTTAATATGGGGGGAGAGGGGGTATACTGTATACATTCAGCATTTACAAAGAAATAGGTGATTTAAATCCTGACACATTAAAGTGGCTAGTACTGTGCAACTACAGTAAGTAATATTTAAAAGTTACTACTGTGCATTTGGATCAGTTTGTATTGTTATATGCTTTCATGGTACAGTGTATAGCATGAAGTTTTTTAAGATGTGTGCTATGACTGCAAGTTAAGAATAATATACAATCTTGGCTAAATCTTAATTGCTCTATTGATGCATCTAATTTTGAAAGTGCCTTGGATCAGATTATGCTTCAGTAGGTCACTATTCTTGAGGTTCAAACATAAACATTCTCTTAAAAATAAGGACATTCAAAGCTCAGGATAGAACACTATTAAAACCATCTAGTCCTGCCTATTGTTTTATTGCATCCGTTTCAGGATATCAGAGTGCGCGATTGTATGTTGTAGTATTCAAGTACAATCCAATAGGTTTAAGTATTGAATTTCAGCCTCAAATCTCCGCCTCCCAATACGCTCACAAAAAGACATTTAAAATCATTGCAAACATAAAGTTACTTCATCCTTTGGTGCCAGCTAATTGGCACCAACACTTTGTTCATAGGTGGGAGAATGCTACAACTAGCTTAAAATGATCTGATACATCTTAGTGTTGGAGTAGTATGCATTGGGGGCCTGATCCAAAGCCTGCTGAAGTCTGTGGAAAGACTTTTATCAATTTCGGTCGTATTGATTGAGCCTTCTCTGACTCATAGTCAATCTTCATAAACATAACACCTGAAGTAATTTATGAAAAATAAAAATATCTGATATAATTAAACTGTTGTTCATTATACCATTAAAATAAATTTCTAGCTGGAGGTGGTTGGATTGTAATATTTCCATGTTCCATAATTTTAATAAAATTAAATACTCTCTATGGATTACTAAAGTCTTTATGCATTTACAATTTCACGTGTGCAACAGTATGGTTTTGTGTCTTCATCTGAACTTGTGGAAAGTTTTCATGAAGCCATTTTGATAATGAGGATTGCAATCTCCAAGCAGACATGATATTCTCAGTTTGCCACCCTGCTGTTCAGGGGGTACCAATGAAGTTGCTTTAAATGGGAAGCGTCTGTTCTTTCTCTGAACCCCTAACACCAGAACAGATGGGTAGAACGTGGAACATGGAAGGTTTTACTTCAAGAGGTGGTAACAGTGAAGCCACTCATTAACACTGAATTTACCACTTCGTTAGCAACATTGCTTCCTGTTGAGAAAAACTAATATAGGCTCTCAAATTGACTGAGCATACGTTTGTCTACCTCTGTGAATATAATAAGATGAAAAAAATACAAATCTTTTCAGAATAAATAACTTAAAAAGATGAAATCTCTAAACTCTATTTCAGAATGATTGAATAACCTGATATGATTCAGAGTTCAATATTTTATACTTATTCTATGAGAAATTTGACAGGGAAGCTGTGGAGCATCCTTAGTTTGCTTTTCTTTTAACTGACATTTGCACTACTGCTTTTTAGTGCATGTTTGTGCTACCCATTTTTAACTTGTGTATGTGATGTAAAGACTCCTGCTGGGTGCTGCATTATCGCCATTTTAGGGTGATAACATTGAATATGATCTTATTATAAGTCTTTTAATTACTGTGGAAATTTGCTAATCTCAACATTTAATAGAATTTTGAAAATTGGAGAAATGGAAGGATTAAAAATTGATGTTTTGTCTAGTTAGGTTTACTTAAGGATATGGCATAAATCCGTTTAAACAATGTAAGACAAATCTAGTTTAAAGAATCTGTCATTAATGTATACTTCCTGTATTTGTGACTGCACACTGATATGAGTAATACTATATTACTTTAATGGAATTGTTCTGAGTATTGATACAATGAAGAAAAGTTTTTGATATATATTGCTTGTAATGGAAAGCTATTTTCATTATATAACAGTACTTGTATTATCATTTCTTCTTCACACTCTTTAGCCCAGTTTAGTTTTTATAAGGTGGTACAGAATAACTACGCCAGGAAAATAAGATAGTAAAAAATTGTTGTTGGGGGGAGAGGGAGAAAATTAAGTGTGGCTTGGTAAATCTGTGCTTTTCCTTCCCTGTAAATTGGCTCCAATATAAATAGTATAGCAGCTGCATTTCCATGAGGACTGGCATTTGCTGGCTTTGTGTTAGAAGGAGGAGATTGTCTTTAGAGTGAACTATAAAGGATTTTTTTTTTAAAAAGACACTTTGGGTCCATTTTACTACTTTTTGATTTGTTAATAAGATGAAAGTGTGCTTTCTTTAACGTACTGCTTGATTTCTATTTTTAATTTTAATTTTAGGAAAAAGGGATGTCTAGTGTGGTCCTCCTTGGTTTTGTTGAAGGACCATTGGGAGGAGTCAGAGATGTTTGTTGTGATGCTTTAATTGAAGGAGTGTAGACTTTAACAGAGGCTTTCTTTATTCAAAATGTTAATTAGTAATTGAAGTTAAATAGGTGTTAACAACAAACAGATAACAAAGATCAAAATTTTCAAAAGTGCTTAGTGATTTGGGCTGCCTCAAGTTTTGGGTGCCCTGTTTGATACACCTTTAAAATTCTCTCTCCCTTTCTGTTGCTTAACTTTCACTTTTTGTACCCTTGAGATGTCATATTACACTTGCTCTCCAGTTGCCATAGTGTTCCATTCTAAATGGGGTTGGAAATCCTAATGTTAAACCAAGTAAAAGAAAAAATATTTTTGGAGTTGAGTAGGAAGGGTGCGGAGGAAGGAGGGAAAAATCTTTCAGGTGAACTTTATGTAGCATGAGGAAGTAGTGAAAGAAAGACACCCAACTTCTCTTTTTTGCAAGACACATTTAAATTCATTAACTGATTCAAATAACCCAGGTCTGTCTATATACTCAGTGTGCTTTGCCATGTTTATATATATGATCATAGACTAGAATTAGGTTTTCGTTTTCTTCTTTCTGGTACTGTGGAGTTCCTTGATCACTAGAACAATTTAATAAATTGTTCCATAGTAAGTGTCAGGTCTGTTGTGGCAAATACCTTGAAGTGGGTCATGCTTTCAGATACAGAGCAAGTTCTCTTGATTAACTCTGCAGATGTTAAAGGGAGCTTTTGACTTTTCTGATGATGCAAGTTCATTGAAATGATTCTAACATAGTGATCTTGGAAACCTTTATTCTTTTCCAACTGTAGTTTTATGTCTGTAACCACTAATGTGTAGATTAGAACGTTTATAGTAAACAGCTAAAAATGAACTCTCCGTTGGCTTTGTAATCCCCATTAATGTACTTATAAATTGTATTTTCAGTATTTTTTGTTAATAATACTTTCCTGCCCTTTTTACCTGCATGTACTAATTCATTTTTTAATCGGGAGATTAAATGTTGTATAAAGAGATGACTGGCGGACAATTTGGGGGAGAGGGAGACATCAAACTAGTATCCTCATTAAGCACTGTTGCTTTTACTTTGTTATAAAGTTGATTTGATTTACCGTATATACTCGTTCATTAGCCCGTTCGTTTATAAGCCGACTCCCCAAAATGGATAGGTAAAAATAGCAAAAACTGTATGACCCTTTCATAAGCCGACCCTATATCAGGGGTTGGAAAACTTTGGCTCCTGGCCCATCAGGGTAAGGCTGGCGGGTTGGGACATTTTGTTTACCTGGAGCGTCTGCAGACATGGAGCCTGCCACAGGGAGCTGAGGGGCTCCATGCCTGCAGACGCTCCAGGTAAATAAAACAACGTGTTAGATATTCAATGATTCCATAGAGTTTAAAATCATCAAATTTTGGTGTAGACCTGTTTGTAAGCCGATCCCCGCTCTTTGATGCGTCACTTTTTTACCAAAAATATTTGGCTTATGAACAAGTATATACGGTAATTAAGATCTAACCATTGAAAACTACACACTGAATATAATAGAAAATTTCTGTAAATTGACAAGTGCAAAGCCAGTGAAGTTTGTAAGGTGAGCAAACCCAACAGATCTGGAACAAGGTATTTAGGCCCTGATTCTGCAACCACTTTACTACTGTGAGTAGTTCCACTGGAACCACTGGAACTACTCCCCATAGTAAAGTTAAGAATGTGTGTTTGCAGGATTTGGGGACTTAAAAGTTCTGCTGGTGTTAAGCTGCACAAGCCAATTACTTCCAGTTTCCACCATATTTTCCCTGTTAAACAAATACAAACTGTAGGACATTAGAAGGAGGAAATGGTGTTAAGGCTGCAAGATCAGGTTGTAAGCACTTTGGAAATTCCACAAGTTAAGGTTACTGTCTGCCCATTGCAAATACATAGGAAATACTATTTCTTTTCCTTGCAAAATGTTAATGTTAAGGTATATCATAAAGTATACAGGCTGTGTAATGTGGCTAAGTTAATATTGTTATCTCAAACTTAACTTTTTGAACTTTCAGTTTGTTTTTAATGCTTTATCTTGCAACCTTAACGTTGCACAAATTAGGGGAAGAGGTGCATTGGATTCACTTTATTTTTCAAGTTAATAGAGAAAACAGTCTGCCCTGAATCTCCTAAATGAAAAGACTGAATTGTTTTAACACAGTCAAAATGATTTTTCAGCTTTAAACAGCCAATCATAATACAGTACATTGCTGCAGAAATAACATCAATTTAAAACTGCTTTTATCAGCTATTTCTGTGCATGTCTAACTACCGTATTTTTTTTTTTTTTTAGTATAAATGTGCTTAATAGACAGACCAGCAATATGGATGATTCAAAGATAAATACTGAGATTACTGGTGCTAAAGAAGGACTCCTAGATGACAGCAATTTCATCTCCGAGGGAAAAAGTGGCATTCCTAAACCACAAGAGAGTGAAACATCATTTCAGAAAAACAATATATTGACTCTGCCGGAAGAGCTGTCAAGGGACAGATCCGAAAAAGCCTTAAGTGGAGGCCAGAAGTCTCTATTTATACATACTGGTGCTCCTACTGTTTCTACCGAAAACTTTATCTTGCCTAAAGGAACTGCTGTTAATGGACCAGTTTCACACTCCACCTTAACTAAAACTTCCATTATGAATAAAGGTAGTGTTTCATTAACCACTGGACAACCTGTGGGTCATACAGATTCCTGCTCAACTTTGCCAGCGGTACATGATCTCCAGCTGCCTGCAAAGAGTACAATACAGAAATCAAGTCAACACCAAGTGTTATTTTTGTTACCTGATGTAGCACAGGCTAAGAACCTGACTCATTCCATTAAAAATCTACCTACCTCTGCTTCAGTTGGTTGTGATACACAGAAATCAATAGGAAATAGTGTGAAATCAGATAGCACTTTAATAAGCCAAGTAGAAGTGTGTGAGGATAGCAAAAGTTTACTAGTAGACGATGATTGTGTCAATACATTAACAGGAATTTCCTCAGGTACAGGTGGTTTCAGATCAGGAAATGATACAAACTGGGATCCACAAAAAGAGTTTATACAGTTTCTTATGACAAATGAAGAAACAATAGAGAAGTCTCCAGTTCACTGTAAAGTAGGTCTAGAGAAAAAGAGAAAAAGAAAAATGGATGTTAGCAAGATAACACGTTATACAGAGGACTGTTTTAATGATACAGATTATATTCCCAGTAAATCAAAATTACTAAATGTTGACTATTTAGAGCAGAGTGAGGATCTAGAAGTAGTAGAACCACAGAAATATGCATTAACAAAA
Source organism: Malaclemys terrapin pileata (assembly GCF_027887155.1). Classification (NCBI taxonomy): domain Eukaryota; kingdom Metazoa; phylum Chordata; order Testudines; family Emydidae; genus Malaclemys; species Malaclemys terrapin. The sequence goes on from NC_071512.1 coordinate 78,191,308, forward strand.
GTGAAGCCTGAATCAACAGATGAGGAGTTAGAAGCTGTTGATGCTATCCAACAATTGATTTATAGTCCTACTAACAAATGTGCAGAAGATACTTCTCCAGTTCACACTAGCACTTTTCTTTCTAGTACTTTAAAAAACAAATGTGAACAGAATGATTCAGAATCACCATCTACTTTTAGTACTGATGAGCCATCATTTTATCCTTGTACAAAGTGCAATGTGAATTTTAGGGAGAAGAAACACCTGCATAGGCATATGATGTATCATTTGGATGGGAACAGTCACTTCCGTCATCTCAATGTTCCAAGGCCCTATGCATGTAGGGAATGTGGACGGACATTTCGAGATCGTAATTCACTTCTTAAGCACATGATAATTCACCAGGAAAGAAGGCAGAAACTGATGGAAGAAATCCGGGAGTTGAAAGAACTTCAGGATGAGGGTAGAAGTGCACGATTACAGTGTCCACAATGTGTATTTGGTACCAATTGTCCCAAAACGTTTGTGCAACATGCTAAAACCCATGAAAAGGATAAAAGATATTACTGTTGTGAAGAATGCAATTTCATGGCTGTGACAGAAAATGAACTGGAATGCCATAGAGGGATTGCTCATGGAGCAGTAGTGAAGTGTTCAATTATCAGTAGTGATATGTCCCAGAGAAAAACACAGAAAAAGACTTCAGTGAAAGATCCATATATAGGCTCATCAAAAAAGTCAACCACATATATGTGCAAAATGTGTCCATTTACTACATCAGCCAGAAGCATTTTAAAAAAACACATGGAATACTTGCATCCAACATCGTGCATTGATCCATTTGGTAGCCATCTTAGATTAGAAAAAAGGAAAAGTAGCATAATTGAAGAACCTTTAGATTTTGGTAGCAGAACTAAACAATTGATCAAACAATCATCTACATTTCCAAAGAATTCTGTTCTAAAGCAAGATGTAAAAAGATCGTTTGGCTCAGCTTCACAATCCAGTAACTTTGCGAAACTTCACAAGAGACCCCGCAGGATACAGAAGGCTCGGAAAAGTGTTTCACAGTCAGCTGTAAGTGTGTGCAATCAAAACTCTACAAACAAGACTATTTTGATTAAAAATAGCATTGACCAAAAACCTAAATATTTCCATCAAGCAGCAAAACAAAAAGCTAGTGTCAAAACAAGCAGTAATTATTTATATAGGCACAAATATGAAAACTACAGGATGATTAAAAAATCTAGTGATCCTTATCCTTTACATTTTAAAAAGGAAGAGTCCAGCTCTGTTAGTTCTTTACATTTATTTTCATCATCAAATAGTCCCCATAATAATTGTTTTATGATGGATTCTCATAATCTTGATTCCAAAAGCCCAGAAGGCTATAAAGACCGTAGGCGTGTAGCTGTAAAAAGAGTGGTTAAAGAGTCTAAGAGGGAAGGCTCTGTTACAGGAGATGATTTGGATTGCTATCCAGATTTTCTACATAAAATGACTGTTGTTGTTTTACAGAAACTTAACTCTGCTGAAAAAAAAGACAGCTATGAAACGGAGGATGAAAGTTCATGGGATAATGTTGAACTATGTGATTACACTGCACAGTCTATGGAGGATGAATCTTACAGTGATATTAATCAGGATCATGTAAACCTATTCCCTTTATTCAAAGGTAAAATGGAGGATCAAGAAGCTGGTGATAAATCCTCTCTTCATTATGAGCAGAATGATGGTTTTTATTTTGAGTATTATGAAGATGCAGAGAGTAGTAACTTTCTGCATGAATTACATGATCCTCAAAATTTAGAAAACGTAGGAACAGCATTGCCAAAGCATAACTCAGTTTTCCATTGGACTGATTTATCACTTGAGAAGAAGTCCTGTCCATACTGTCCAGCAACATTTGAAACAGGAGTTGGATTGTCTAATCATGTCCGTGGGCATCTTCACAGAGCTGGATTAAGCTATGAAGCCCGCCATGTTGTTTCACCGGAGCAGATAGCGACAAGTGACAAAATGCAGCATTTCAAAAGAACTGGAACAGGAACCCCTGTTAAACGAGTTAGAAAAGGTACGATTTTTTAATTTGGGTGTGCAGTGGGGGGTAGAGGAGGATATAATGGTCTGTTAATCATAAAAGAGGATGTATTATGTTTTCTTTCCTTTAAAAAAGGTGTTTTTTTGTACTCATGATTAAAAGTTTATAGTGTTAAGTACAGTTAAGTTGTTCAAAAATGTTTGGAAAAATTGATAAATCATTATTTTTTCTTTTTAGCTATTGAGAAATCTGAAACTTCTTCTGAACACACATGCCAGCTCTGTGGAGGTTGGTTTGATACGAAAATTGGATTGTCTAATCATGTGCGAGGACACCTGAAAAGGCTTGGCAAAACCAAGTGGGATGCACACAAGTCTCCAATCTGCGTTCTAAATGAGATGATGCAAAATGAAGAAAAATATGAAAAAATCCTAAAGGCATTGAACAGTCGCCGTATTATTCCCAGACCATTTGTCGCTCAGAAACTTGCTTCAAATGATGACTTTTTATCTCAAAATGTTATACCTCTTGAAGCATACCGTAATGGCCTAAAGACTGAAGATATTTCAGTGTCTGCATCCGAGGAAGAAGGTCTGAGTTTCCTAAATGAATGTGATGAAACAAAAACAGTACTACATGATGAAAAAAAAAATCAGTCACTTACACTGATAGAACTTCTGAAAAATAAAAGGTTAGGAGAAGAAAGGAATCCTGATATCTCTCCTCAAAAGATCCATAATCAAACTGCAAGGAAGAGGTTTGTTCAGAAATGTGTTCTTCCATTAAATGAAGACAGTCCATTGATGTATCAGCCGCAAAGAATGGACTTGACTATGCAGTCAGGTAAGAGGCTGTTTATAGCTGTCTGACTATGCTTCCAAAGAGTTCTTTCATTTATTAGAAAAGGTATTGCAGTGTAGAATATTTTTCCTAGAACACAGTTCATTTAACTCTTGTTTCCTTTACAAAGTACTGAGTGGGGAAAGAGAGTACAATAAACTTCTAGTGTAACTTGCCCAACATTAGTGAATTTTCTTGCACAAAAAATAGTTCTTTTTCGGCATGTGGTTGGGGTGTGATTTAAAAGGAGCCAGAAAATAAGCAAAAGGTTAGACAAAAGTACAGCCTTTGATAGCAAAATATGCTGCTCCTCAACAAAAATAGTTGAAGTAGCTGAGTGCAACCCTTAGACCTCCCAGAGAGTAATCTAACTTGTGCAGAAGCAGCATTTACCCAAGCTGACAGAACTATTCTCAATGTTACAAAGGCATAATATTTCAAAACTATGAACAACTATTGAATAATTTCAACATTTTAGGCAAACATGCTTCTTCAGCATAAATTAATGCATGTTTGTTGTATAATTGTGGCTGATGTGGGAAACTGCTGTTCTCCTTTTAGCCCTGTCTACCCTGGGAGAAGAACTGTGCTAGTTACAGCTCTGTTTGAACACAGTGGTTGCCAGCAGGGTTCTAACGCACAATCCCTGACTGTTGCGGGCAATGATTTTTTTTTCCCTGAGAACTGTGCTAATAAAACAATTCTGTAATTTTTGACTACTTGCTAGATAGTCTCCAGCCCCGTTTTAGAACGATGTTCTTAACGCAGCTCTTGCAGTAAAATCTGTTTCCATTGGTTAGGGAAACTACTAGTATCCTTTGATAACACCTTTGTGTAAACAGAAATTATAGCTAGTATGTTTCTGCTCCTAGTTTGGACACCGCTTTCTGGTACTGCAATATCCTAGATACTGAAGTATAGGTTCTTATTTTATTCCCTTAACAGTTTTTTATTTTGGTGGTTCTCTTGGCAATATTTCAGTGCAGTATAGCATATCTGGCAGTGCTCAATGCTTGTTCACCTGAATGTTTGCCTTTTTAAAAAATAACGTGCCTGTGCAGTAAAATCTGTCTTAAGTGACCACACAATTGTCTGACAAAAAATCAGTTTCTTAACAAAGGTGACTTTCTAATTTGGCCGAACAAAGGTGGAACAGAATTATATTCAGTATATTTGGGTATTTTTGGTGGTCCCTTCAAACAGGAAGTTGCCTAATAAGGGAATTGTCTCTTTGACAGATTTCACTATATTTAGAAAAACATACTGAAGTATAGCTTGCCAAATTTAATACATTTACTTCTGAATGTTAGATGGTATCTATTTGACTGTACTGAAAAATTAAGTGAAAATGAATATATACTTGCATAATACTAATAGTTATAAACAAAGCCCTTAAGCTAGCTGTGGCTAAGATAATAGAATTTGACAACTAACTCACTATGACTGTTGAGTTAAAAAGAAAAGAAAATCTCTGTAACCATAAATTGCTTATCATGCAAAAAATTAAGTTATTCCAAATATCTTTAATACAATTTAAATTTAAAAAATTGTCTACCAACCAGGTATTCTCGTTCTGTAATTTGCTTGAAAAGCAGTCTTTCTTCTGTGGGCTGCTGGATTATAGGATTCTTTCTATCCTGCAAACAGAAGTTTTCCAACATAATAGCTCTAGACATTTTTAAACTAACATATTTTAAGTTTTCTATAATATTAGTTGACATCATTGACCAAGATAATGTATTTTTGACAAAGGGAAGGGAAGCACTTTGATGTGGTATCACAGTAAATTTGAGAAGAAACCAATTATAATGGTTTCTTTGTCTGGTAAGTGAGGAGTTTAGTATTGTTTCACTATGTTTTCTTTCCTGTGATAAATAAGATGTTAGTTTGTTGTTCATTTATTTAGCACAAAGATTTTAGCAAAAAACTTCAAATCATTAACTTTCATTATTGATTGCGCATCCAAAGTAATGAACATAAAATGCACTGAATAAAATGTTTTGTCTAACAGCTGTTCAGTGGTGTGTTTTACCACCTTTTCTCCCAGCCTTCATCAGCAGCCTAATTTAGTAGTGAGCCTTTTACAGTCTTGTGGGTAAAACACTTTAATTACCACTTCGTCAACTAGACTTTTTAATTCTCTTTATTGGGAATGTTGCAGGCTTTGAAACTTCTCAACAGAATTGTGCTATTCAAATCACAGGATTGTATTTTGGGGTTAGGAAATGATCTGCATACTGTGGAGATTTGCAGGAAAGTGATAATAGGTGTTAAATCCAGAGAAGCTTGGGGGTTCAAGGTTTACCCCCCCTTTTCTTTCAAAATAACATGGTTTGGCTCTAAACGCTACATGCAAAACTAATAATGGTTAATTTGGATCCTTCTAATATACTAAACGATTGCATCAATGCAGTGAATATATTTTAAACATCTTTATTACAGAAAACTTTTTACAACGCTTTGAGAATTTCATTTTTTGAAGAGAGAACTGGATTATAGTTTTCTTTTGAATGATAGGTATGCCTGTGAAGCTTAGAACGTGTGTGCATTGCAATACGACGTTTACAAGTGCTGTTAGTCTGTCCAACCACTTACGCGCTTATGCACGAAAGAAGAGTGCTGGACTTTTGACTGGGACAGGTATGTTTTGTTACAGATGTAAAAGCAAGTTTGTGTATGATGCATTTTCCTCATCAGACTGCACAAACTTATATGTTAATCCAAATGAATTTTGACGCTTTCTCTGGTAAACAAGTTGAGTTAAGAGATTGAACTTCAGCAACTTGTAAACATATAGGTGTTGCTGTTGTCCATTTTTCATGTTTGTTTTTCATTCTTACTCACTCATTTTGGTCCAGCATTTCAGGTATGTAAACAAAGCTGCAAGCTGAGCAACTTTCATTCTTCACCCCAAAATCAAAATAGCTATTTGTTTTTTATGAAAGGGATATGACAGCTTTAAAAAATCATGCCTGTCCAAACACTTTTTACCTACTTACTATTACAAATAGCCCTTAAGAGTACTACAGTTGAAATAGGTGAGCGAAAAATAACTAATTTTTCAGTCTATGCATCTGACAGCACTTTGTGTATAGTCAGTTTCACGGTTTTCTCTGTTCGTGTTGGTGGTTCACAAAGTGAAAATAATTTGGTAGTGGTACTATGAGGTGAATGTAGTACTGTCCTGACACTACTTTTAACTCATTCGTATTAAAATAAACTAGATTTCAGGTTGGTGTCCCTTACCATTTTATGTTGTGATCTGGAATAATATCCGAGGGCCTGATTCTGAAGCTGGCTCTCTGCAGGCAACCCCTTGTGGCCACATGAAGTATCACTGAAGTCAGCAGCAGGGGAAGATATCAAGGAAATTGGGAGGTGGAGAGTCTGAAATAGAAATACTAGGTAACTGGGGAAGGCAGCTGTCTGTCACTCCATAAAGAAGAAACAAGCACAAGAAAAAGTAAACTTTGGTAAAAGTAGTGTTCCATTTTCTTAGCCATAGATCTTGCTAGTTATATGAAGTATAAGTCATATGTAAAGCCGGGATGTCAAACTTTCTATGAAGAGGGCCAAGATATGTTTTTAATTCTAGTCTGTAGGCAGAGTCTATGAAGGTTGGGTTGTGTGCTGCCCTTGATTCACAATGGATCTCCCACTGATAACAATGGGAGGCTTGAACAAAGACTGCATGATAGAATCTGGCCCTTACATAATACACTGCTACCTCGATATAACGCGACCTGATATAACACGAATTCAGATATAATGCGATAAAGCAGTGCTCCAGCGGGGGGGGGGGGGGGCTGCGCACTCCAGTGGATCAAAGCAAGTTCAATATAACGTGGTTTCACGTATAACGCGGTAAGATTTTTTGGCTCCCGAGGACAGTGCTATATCGAGGTAGAGGTGTAATTAATTTTGTTGTTAAGGTTACTGTTTGCAGTGTCGCTCAGTGGGGAAAAGATGATGCACAGGGCTTTGTTACCATCACTGCTGTTTTTGAGGTTTTGGACTCTTTGCTAGTGCTTTTATTCAGATTTTTCACACAGTGATGATGATTGTGCAAGATAGGTGCACAATTGCATATGTAAGTTATTGGAAATTATTTTAAAATATTTTCATTAAACTTAAAAGTTAACAGTGGAGGCACTGTGACCTAGTGTATAGAGCACAGGTCTGCAGCTCAGGGGACCTAAATTTGGTAACACTGAGCAGGTCATTCTGTGCCTCAGTTTCCTAATCTATAAAACAGAGATGATACTAACTTAATAAAGTCCTTTGAGATTACTTATGAAAAGTGCTATATAAAAGGTAGGTGGTATTAGTCTTATTATTTATTATATAACACACTTCTGAGATTGAGGGCAGTTCATGTTTTTTAGAGCAGTTTCAGGCTGTCTGCAAATTTACAGTGATAATTCTGTATGAGTAGTTCTTCATTTATATTTGCCCATTTGGAAGTTTTTCTTCTCATCTGGAAGAGCTAGAAACTTAATTTTTAACTGCAGAATTTGAATCTGGTCACAGAGAGGAGATAAATACATTAATCCAGCTAGAGGAAATCCATGGGTTGGGTGTCTCAAAAATGATGTATAGGAAGATTAAATTATGTTAGAATTCATTTATCCCCAGTAACTGATACTAGAATGCTACTAGTTTTCACTAGTGACTGGGAGACCCTTTGCACATTAGTGAGTTTTGTCAATTGGCAAGCAAATAAACAAAGCAAGGATAATGGATCACAAAATGTACTTTGAAAATTGTGGTTTTAATTATTTGATAATTAATAGTGTACCAGTAAATCTACTACACTGTCATACATTGTGTAGGATGAGGTCTTAGTGATATAATACCACACTACAAGCACTGTGCTCTATTTTTCTGAGAAGTGAGAAGAGATGGCTCTGTGTGAGTGCAGGTATTACTGAGCATCTCCTATATTGGGAAGATCCCAGTTCTGCTTGTCTTGTTAGATGAAGATGACTGTGTTTTAGAGAAATTATTATATGGGGTCTTCAGCCCTGAAATTCATTGACCTCAGCTTCTAAACTGTGTAGAGGCATTGAGTATCTAGTAATTTTTCCTATTTAAAAAAAGCCCTGAACTTACTCTTTTGCTTCCTTACATCTTTGTAAAGAAATATTAGTCAGAGAAATTCTTTATTAGTTCAGTACTTGTCCCAGGTCCTTGCTCTAATTACATAATTGTATGCATACATGATTGCTGTCATTCTTATGTGATGTGGCAATTATTATGGGAACTGTTTATACTTTGCTATTCAATAGAAGAAATAGAGTCATCTTTGCAAGTCATTGAAGCAGAAATGAAAGCTTTCCCAGGGCAGCATTAGCTTAAGTACCCTTCTTTTAGGCAATTAATGGTTTTCCCACTACATTGACTATGCGTATTTTCAATATTAACTATTACAACATCACTTTTCTAGTAGATTCCATGCTGTTTCACAACCAGTAACTTACAGGGTATGTAACCAAATTTTGCATGCTGAGAAAATACAGGAGTATTATGCCGCCACATGGTATGATTTAACAAGAAAAAATGAAATATAGCTGCCAATATTTGAAAAATAGTTCAAGGAAGAAAACTTCAAGCAAGGCCAAGATTTGTTAGACCATTGGCTATGCTAAGTTTAGTGTGTAATTGCAAACTTCATTTATGCAATATGGGTCCACTGTTCACTGTAATGATATGCATAAATGACCTAGGTGCATTTGTGTGCACAGTTACCCAATTTGCTTGTGAAATTCCACATCTAACTTTGGAAGTCTGGTTCCAGAAGTTTAGTGCAAGTTTTCAGGCTGTACAACACAGGTTTGCACGATTGGTTTAATCCCCCATGCCCAACAGATGCTAGTTTTCTTCCTCCTACCTATTTTGGTGAAAGGGTTAGTGGACTGCTGTCCACGTCTGGTGTTTTTGCAGAGCAGCTGAGAGGTTTTCTCTTTCACCCTGTCACTTTAAGGACAGGCCTCTTCACCATCTTCAAAATACATCTTTCTCCACTTGTTTTTTCCCTGTTAAGGTCTTGTATTCCAGAGTCCCGCATTTCTCTCTCCTTGACCTCCCAACTTTCTCTTTGTCCCCAAAGAGATTTTTTGATCTCTCTTGCACCCTGGCATTTCCACCTTTCTTTTGTCTTTACCGTGCTACCCTTCCTTTGGCTCCCCTGAAAATAACGTATGCTTTCCTCTGCTACTGCTCCCTGCTGTGCTGCCGTAGTGAGGTACATAACAAGGGAAGTGGCCTTGGAGCTAGGAGGAGGAGCAAGAAATGTAGCCTGGAAGTCTTTATTCTGCACTCTTGCATCCATAATTGATCAAACAGTACTTAAGAAAATGTATTAATATCTTCAGGAATACACAATAAAGTTCCTTGGCATAAAAATTACTGTAGATAAAAATATTTTGTTGTATAGTTAAACCCTACAAATTTGCCCTAATGACTGGGAGAGACATCGCAAATGATTTGAATGTGGCCAATTAGTAAGTAAGCAAACAAATACAATTAAATGATAACATATATCACTTAATTGTAGTGTTGCCTGAGTTTAGTATACTAGTAAATGTTCTGTAGCAAAAATAATGAAGTCCTAGTAAGAACAGACCTTGCTTCAGCACTTGAAGTAAAGAGTGTTCCCGTTTTGGGGACTGTGGATTAGTAGAAAGCACAAATTTAAGTTGTTGTGTAGTTGCACACTTATTTCACAGCTTGAGAATTTCATTGGACCTAAAGATGTGCAACAAAGAACTACTAGTTACAATTTCCAACATAATCCATGCTGCGGCCCACTCATATTGGGCATACGTTTTAATCTGCCACCTCCGTGAGACTGGGGTCTTTCCTGCCATGCTGACACTGTGCTGTGGAATTGAGTATATACAGTCTGTTTACCTAATGTGTGTATGCTTTTTTAAATAGTGTGTTCTCAACAGAACTTGAGCTCCTCCAAGTGATCTTTCCAAAGATTTTCAGTTATCTTCTATTTTAAATTGGTTGTTCCTCTACTCTGCCATGCTGAATCAGAGCTTTTGATGAGCAGTGAATCCAGACAGTCACACACAGCTTTCAGAAGCAGCAACTAAGCAGACAGCGGGTAGTCAAGGTTGAAGGGAAAAGCCTTCTTTCAGAGAGACTTTTGTACTGAATATAGTGCTCATGAAAGGTGGTAGTTGACAGCTGTGGAGACTGATACTCTCGATCCACAACATGGGCATAGGTAGTGGCAGTCGGAGCTTCCATACACTTTGACAATGTGCCTCATCCTAATCTTAAGGAATTTCCATGAGGCTGGTTGGGGTTCAGTTTTCTTGATCTCTTTGCTGAGTGTTAGTGAGCCTGCTGTTTGTGGGAGTTTTACTTTGTCATGTGGAAACTGTCCACTAGGAACTAGGATTGAAACCACCAGACAGATGTTGATAAATAACCAGTTTTGGTCATAGCATGGGCTGGGTTGGAACAGGTGACCTAGGGGTGAGACTGTGTTATTCTTAAGTTGGTGCTGCTTGTTTTAGTATCCTATCAGTACAGTATGTGAGCATCAAAAGTGTTTGTGCACCCATGGCTTTAATTGAAGTGAGTTTACTACTCCTGAGTTTTAGCAATTTGATGACAGTTTTGCAGTTACTCATATATCAGTCTGTTTGGTGAATGAATCATCTGAATGTTGATCAGAAGCATCAGTCAAATTTTACCAAAAGTTTTGGTCTTACCTTCTCTCCTACAGTGACCCGAAAGCACATTCATGCTGGTTTGTGCCTTTAAAAGTAAAGAAATGTACTCAGAAAGTCAAAAACCACAAGAAATGGGGACAGATGTGTGGGATGCTATTTCAACTCATGGCCAGTTTTAACATTTGAATTGCTTGCAAATTTGTCTTCTGAGTCTATTGTTACTATTGCTTCATGTGGACTGATCCTTGTGTTCCAACCTTAGTCCTGTTACCCTATGTGAGAGGGGCTGGAAGTCTTCGCTGAGTTCTTCAGTCCTGTGTTTTACAGTTCTTCTGTCTAGAGCCTGTGTACTAGACACAGCAGAAAATTACTTGCCCATTCTCTCCTTCCTTCCCTCTACACTCTGTAAAATCCCTGTCTCGCTATTGCAAAGCCACCTCTCTTGGTGCATTATGCCAGACTCCATTTTCCTGTGTTAGGGCCCAATTAAGTGTGGGATGGTCAGGGAGGTTTATTTTTCAGACGATTGCACATCCATGTCCTAGAATTGCTAGCCTTCAGGAACCCTTTGTTAGAAAAGCTAGGGTTAGGGCACAAGTGATGGCATAGCCTCCCTGAAACACTGGAGTATTGCCTGAGTGAGAAGAGTCCAATTTTTTGATGGGGAGGAGGGGAATCTAGCCTTGAAGTCTGTCTGTCTATCCACAGAAATCCAATCTAAGAGACACTGAGCCACAAAGCATTTATCTCACAAAAGTGACATCCGTCTGGTTTTTGGAGCCTGCTACACATATAGGGCTGCCGCTTTGTAGACCTTTTTCACGTTCTTTAATGTCATTGATTTTGTAACTGCTAACTGACCTCAGAAGGATCTCACATCAATGCCTTGGCAATCTAATGAAGCTGTGGTCTCTATTTCCTCCAATTTTCCTCTCTGGGGTGTTCTGCAAAATCCACAGGGGCAAAGCCATTGTTGTAGAATCATTTCTACCTGGCCAGATGGATCTCCTTTTATGCTAATAGTTCTCCACTGGCACACTGGTATCCAGGATTCGGGACCCTGTCTCCTCTCTCAGAGAGAAGGATGGCCATACATTTCAGTATCTTCCAGGCAAAATGCAAACCCCACTTTTTTGAGCAAGATATCCATCAGTAATACTAGATTTAAAAGGGGGGAAAATACAAAATGAATTAAGCCCAGTTCCTCCTGACTGGGAGGAGAGATTATATCTCTGTGCAGGTGATTATATCTCTTGTGGAAGGTGCTCAGATGCTGCATTTATGAGGGTTACATAAAAACCTATGTGTATATAGATGAGGCTGAAAAGGATCTTTGATACCTATGAGAGGACACAAAGTGATTAAAATTAGTACATTGTACTTAGAGGATCTCAATACTCCTTAGTGGAGCAGTGAGGATGAACATCCCAACTAGTTTTAAATTTGTGAATGGGATTACATAATGGGGTTGCCTGCAATAGTCAAGGACTGTACTTAATCACCCACAAGGTCCCTTCCAGTCCTATGATCCTCCCCAAAGATAAGGTGCCAGTGGTGTGGGAAAGGCCAATGTAATGGTTTCTACTCCTGTGTAATTCATACTTTCCTAAAGCTTGGAGGATATGGTCTTCTCTCCATTATAGAAAATGGAACATGTTCTTTGTATGTTGCCATAAAGCATTAGGGCCAATTCCTGTTCCCTTGATCACATCCTTCACTTTCTCCAAGAGGGTCGTGACAAAGTCCTTGCTGTCAGCACCTTTTGTGTACAGATCCCTTTGCTCGCTGCTGTCAAAGAGAACACCATTGGGCCTCATCTGCTAATAGAAGGCTTCCTTCAACTTTGTGTAAATAAGCCTATCTGTTTTGGACTCATTTGGAGTCTGAATTTAGTTCTCTCCTACCTTCAAGACTCGGAAGTGTCAGTGAGTTTTCTATTGGCTTTTTAGTCATTTTTCTAGATAATATTGTTTCCAGAAAAGGGATCAGCAAGTTGGCAGCTGTCTCTTTATCTCCTGTCCCTTACTCTCTTTCCACAACAATAAGATGATAGAGGGAGAGGGAACATTTTGGTACTCAGTCAGGAGTTAGTTTCTGTGGCAGCCTCTGAACACTATGGCCTTGAGATTCTATCTGGAAAGAATTAGAGGAACAGAAATCTTTAAATAGTTGTTCTAATGGACAGAATCAGGGATGAAGACAAGGCCTCTAAAAATAAGTTTGGCCCACTGGATTAAAACCTCTAGATCAAGTGTTCGTCTAAAGGGATCCCCTGCTCCCCAGAATATTCACCCACGGTAGAAAAAAAATGCAAAGGTGCAGTGTGATGCTCTCTCTTTTCTCTTAATTGGTATAAATGCGTAAGCAGAGGAGGCTTTGAGTGTTGAGAGCAATTGTCTTTGTGTCATTATCCTTGTGTTAGAGTAGACAGATTCTTGACTGGTATATCAGAGAACGCAAACATTAGGATTTTACATCTTAATGTTTCTGCACCTGAGAAACATCAGCGTAAAACAGGGATTCTCAAACTTTGTCACAGTGAGCTTCCCTAAGCTTAGAGAGAGGAAAAAAATTGCACCTCCCAGCCCCCCATTGTTTACAGTGACAACACAAAACTGAAAATCTTATATTTTGCAAGAATACAAATAATAATGTAGCAGTGTATGATCAATATAGTTAAAATAAGGGTATGAGTATCAAAAGTACTAATTTTATTGCATAAATTATTTTTCATGCTATCTCACAGTTGTGTTCCAAAAAATACAAACTGTAGCAACTAAAATAAAACTGCACAAACATTTTAGGAAATCATAACACCATTGACTGTGTGACACCGCCCCAGCTGTCCTGGGCTTACAGGCAGGGAACAGGGCCTCCCATTTAGTGCAGATGGCCCGGCAGGTGGGGGCGGGGCAGGTCAGAGCATGGCAGTCAGAGGTTCACTAGCACTTTGAGTTCCGCCTGGGTCTGGTACAGCAGGAAGTTCATCAGGGTCCTGAGCTGGGCTGCTGCTGCTGGCCAGGACCAGCTGGTTACTGTCTAGCCGTACTGGTGCCATAGGGGAGGTGGTGTGTCACGCTGAGCAGGAACCATACAGGGTTCATGGCTCCCCACTGCCACAGGGACTCCCGTGGTGGCTTCTCCCTGTCGCATGCAGCCAAGCTCCAGCACCAGGGATGGAGAGGAAGGCAGTGCCAATAGCTTCTGCAGAGCTAAGAGCGGCTTTGCATAAGGGCTGCTGCCATGATAGGGGCACCAGCTGGAAATGAACAGCTGCAGCAGCTGAGGAAAGAGAATCCTTCTGCTAAGCCCAGTTCATCCAGCCCTGCAGCCCAGGGATGAACAGCAGCTCAGTAGCAAATGGAGGGGATATTGCAGGGCAGGGCTGAGACAGGAGTGGAGGGGAGCCCCACGTATGTGGCTGGGCTGGGTGGAAGGGAGCCCCTGGGATATTGCGGGGGTGCTTCAGCCAAAGAGGAGAACCCCAGGAGATGGAGGAGCCCCAGCTGAGCTGGTGAGCAGAGCACAGGGGGAAGATGGCAGGGATGGGAGGCCTTGTGTTACTGGAGAAAAGATGGGGAATCAGGAGAATCCCTGTGCTGCTGTAGGCAGAGATAAGTTGGGGGCTGGAGCAGGGGAGCCCCTGCAAGCTGCTTCCCCCACAGACCCCTGGGTGGCCCCTGTCCCAGCACCGTCCTCTGGACAGAGCTCTGGCTCCTTCTGCCCTGCCTCCAGGCAGGACAGAGCTCTGGGTCTACTCTGGGAGCACTTAACCGCTGGCCAAAAAGCAGGCAACTGGTGCCTGTGCCTCATTGTTTGAAAACCTCTGGTCTAGAGTGACCCTCCCTGGTGCTGCTGATGCCCTTTCCATTATTGTTACTTTGATAGTTCTATGTCATCAGTGTTTCGTGTTCATGTTTAGGAATACGTAAAGTTTTCCACATGCCTCCAGACTCTCCCTCGAGTTTAGCTTCATGGTAAGTGTAAATCATTACCCAATGTAAAGTACAGTTTAAAGTTATTTCCCAACCATGGCTGATGTAGAGTTTTTCCTTGCAAGGCCTCTGTTGCAAACTTCAATTTCCTCTGCCCCTAGAAGGCTCAACCCCTCTTAATCCTAAATCCACATGCTAGTTTGCTTCAGCAGTAATTGCGCTGTACCTTCATGCATAGTTCAAACACCTGATAAGAAGTGATTCAGCAAGTGGCTCTGCATCTCTCTGCATTGTCATAAAGTCTGTCAGCCTATTACAAGAGGTTCATAATCACTGTTTTCTTCTTATTCCTTTTAACCATCGAATAGACAAATGGTAAGAAAGCTTCGGCTAAGAGTCCCAGAGACAGGACAGGACCAAAACTTTTGCTTCTGTTTGGCGCTTGTATGATGTGAGCAGATGATTGTGCATTCCTCACTGTTGTAGCAGATGTAGACAAGACTTACTTGCAGATAGTTCTCATTCATGTTTTGGATTTAAATCAAATTAGCTTGAATGCGTCAACATTTTGAAGCTGTAACTGTATTTTTATGACATAATTTGAACTATAGTTATCAACAGATCTTCCAAGACCGAAAAAGTTTTAAGAATGAAAGGGAATTTCAAACTGTCATTGGGTAATTCCACAATAACAGTTACTAGTGCTTGTTGGAACTAAAATGTATCTAGCTTAATGATGGTCCGATGTTTTTTAGAGGAGAACAAACACTATGATAAACAAAGATAGGAAAAGACTATCTTTGCTTCTTTGTGAATCATTCTTTAGAGTTTGAAAGGTAATTGAAAGTTTTGGAATTTAGATTGTAATTTAACATGGCACAGTAAGAGAAAATAAATGAGTTTTTCAGCATGGTTATAAATGAAGGTTTGTCGAATATTTCTATTTGGTTTAGGACTAACTTTTAATTGTTCACTTTTATATATGGAAAATGTTCTCCTTCCTTCTTAGCCTTAGATTGTAAGCAAAAAAAGTCAAGATCAAGATCTGGAAGCAAGAAAAAAATGCTGCCATTACCTCATAGTGCTGATGAAGTTTACATACTCCGATGCAGGTATATGCAGGATTTTTATAATTGGTTAACTGAAATTACAGTATCTGGGTTTTGTTTTTGTTTCTAAAAAGAGGTTATATATTGTTGCTTTTACATAAGAATATTCAGAAGTATATATTGTAATTGCATTTGATTTAAAAAGTCAATATTGAGCAAAACAAACAACTAAGTTTAATATTACAGTAACCTAAACAAAAAAGAACCTGAAACAGTCTTACATTTTGGAATAGATTTTTTCCCCTCTCCTGGCTGAAAATGTGTTTTCCATATTTCATATTTGGGCAGTGTTCTTCCCCTGCACAAAACAAACAAAAGCCTATTAATGGAAATGGGCCATTAACTATAGCATTACAAATGTGAAGGTATAATTTGTAGTATAAACTTCAATCTTGTGTTTATATCTTCGTAGTCATTTGAAACAATTATCAAGTATTGTTGAATTAACCATGAAACCATTAGGGTTTTCATCTAAAAAATATATTAAAATGAGCTTTTAGGAGAAAAGTTTACTTTCTGTATAATTCTTAATCCTTAGCAATGTCTGCTGACCTGTACTTCGTTTAATGCTAATATATCTTCTTGATGGAATGATTTTAAAATTTGCACAGGTTTTGTGGTCTGGTCTTTCGAGGACCATTGTCTGTTCAGGAAGACTGGATAAAGCACTTGCAGAGACACATCGTCAATGCAAATCTTCCACGGACTGGGGCTGGCATGGTTGAGGTCACATCGCTACTTAAAAAGCCTGCTTCAATTACTGAAACTTCATTTTCTTTACTGATGGCAGAAGCAGCATCATAGAACAAGGAAACCTTTTAAATTTGAATTGGATGTAAATTTGAAATTCTTTGTCATTTTTTTAAAAATATTGCTACACTAAATTATGTTTATAAATCCTAAAGCCAGAGCAGTAGGGAAAGTGAATTACAGTAACATCAAAACAAATTGAGTACTTAACAGTTACAGTAAGTAGTCTTTATATTTTATATAGGGTGGCAGATGTGTTTTTAAGGTTTACTATGTTTTTGTCAGTTACTGTGTTCACTATCAATACAAGATCGTTACATGTAAGCAGCCATTTTTAAATTGTTGCACATGGGTACTTATCGACAGATTTTATTAAAAACAAACCATGCCCTCTGCAGTGTTACCAGAATCAAGGCTCTGTTTATTCAAAAAACAAAAACACACACACACACACACACACACACACACACACACACACACACAAAACCCACTTGCATAGTAAAATAAGATATTATATTTTGTTTGTATGTATGTAGTGTTTTGTATAATACCAAGAACCGCTAATACAACTTACTCAACTTAGGGCATTAAATATCATGTACTTCATAGTTCAAGAGACTGTTTCATTCAAATAGGGCAATTAGTACTATTCTATCTAGGTGTGTAAGTGTTTTTTTTAAATCATATGAGGCTTTTTTGTACTAAAAAGTGGAGGGAAACTTGTTTAAACAAATATTTCTAAGAGAAATATGTACATAGTACTGGAAATTATTTGTGGTAAGGAAGTATTCTTTACTTCAGTTGCATTTCTCACTGACAATAAAGTGGTGCATCCATGCTACCTCCTACTTTGTCAACAAAGATGTTATTTACCCTTTACATTTTTGTATCATAGTAGATTCAAATCTAACTTTCTTTATTGCAAAGCATTTTTTTTTGTTAAAGTTTGTTTCCTTATGATGTTTTACTTAAAGTCTGACTTGCTTACAGAACAGTTTGCCTCTCTACTACTTTATTTAACACTGTAGAAATGTACTAATGAGAACTGCTCACTACACGGTTTAGGACTAGACTTTTCATTTATAATTCTGTTTAATTTTTTTTGATCATTTTAACAAATTTGAACACATTGAAATGTTTCTACATATGAAGAGAATGTTTACAATTTAAATTTTAGAACTTGTTTTGGATGTGATTCTATGTATGAAAACAGTGTAACACTATGCTCATGCTAAGGACCTACTTACGGAATTACTGAAATAAATGTGCTGTGAGGATGGACAATATGGTGCAGGTGTCTTGGTCATGATAAATTGTGTTTGTTCATTTAAATTGTCATCAAAACGTGATTTAATTTTTTAATCAGTAAATCAGATTCCTCTACAAATCAGTTTTGTATGCAAGTAACATTTCATTTTATTCATGTAGGGTAACTAAAACTGTAGTTAAATCAAGAATATGCATTGATATTTTCTTTATATGTAAATAAAGTTAAAAGCAGTTAAAACAAGGAGTATTTTGGTAGAGTATATACATACCTCACTGCCAGTGAAATTGCTTTCCTATGGTATATCTCCTTACCAGAAAAATCTCTAAATAAAAAGGTTTAAACAAAATCTAAATGTCTATAATGTGAAGCATTTCTTATTTGTGTTATTTATGAAATAACAGTTCATGAGAAATTGATTTGTCTTGCTTGAGATTAGAATCTCCTCATTAGTGATCCAGAGTAGAATACATTTACTCACAACATAATATGATCTGTTCACAGATGCATTACATTTGATTGGTGTAAATGTCAGGATGATGATGTTTTTTTTTAATAAAGTTGAAATAATCTCCATACTAGGACTTGCTAATATCTCGCAAAAGTAGCTCTCTATATGTCTAGGCTAATGTCATTAGAGAGGTATTGTAATGTATTCTTAGTGCAGGGGTTCTCAAACTGGGGGTCGGGACCCCTTAGGGGGTTACAAGGTTATTACATAGGGGGTTGCGAGCTGTCAACCTCAACCCCAAATCCCGCTTTGCCTCCAGCATTTATAATGGTGTTAAATATATTAAAAAGTGTTTTTAATTTATAAGGGGGTGTCGCACTCAGAGGCTTCCTATGTGAAAGGAGTCACCAGTAAAAAAGTTTGAGAGCCACTGTCTTAGTGTAACTCCATGTGGATAACTTGAAGCTTTAACATGTCTATTATATTGTTACCTATCTGAATCAAAAATATACCTCAAAATATTCAAAGGGTTTTTGGGCTGTGGGAAAAATTTTAAAAATAGGATAACTGAAATATGTCGATGTATAGTACAAAAACACCCTACTATAATGTTGTAGGGCTTCTCTTGTTATTTAAAAAGAGTGCTGCCTCCTGATATTTTTAGGATGAGAGGAAAATCTCATAGCAATACTCCTGAGCATTTCCTTACATGTGGTTGGTTTGATCTACTAAAACTGCATTTAATCTTGATTTTTTTTATATCTGATCGTAAAACTGAGTGACTGTTATCATTTAGGAACCGATCCTACATTGTGTAGCGCACAGGTGGACTGCTGTGCCCATGCAAAGCTCCATCTACATCAGTTGGGCTTTGCTTGAGTGCAGCAGTACACCCACACACTAGACAATGTGGGATCAGGGCCTTATTCTCTGTCTGCATGGGAGCTGGTTTAGTTGTGGATACTGAAAAATAAGTAGGTGTTTGCAAGCAACCTGTGGGATTTTGAGCTCTTGTGGTGGAAAACTTGCTTTGTAAGGTGAAGGTGGAGGATTAGAAAAAATATTCATAAGAAGTGGATGTAAATTAGATAAGAACAATGAAATTGCCTTGAAAGTTCAGAATGTTTTATTAGAATATTTGTTTATTCTTTTCACAAAAAGATGTTAAACATATTCTGTGGCTGGTTAACTTATGAAAAATTTGGTGAAGCTACACTGATAATTATCTAACATTGCTAAATATGCTGATAGAGTAAAACCGTACCATGCACAATTTAGCAATAGTAGAAAATCTAACCAGGTTTTCAACAAGATAAATAACTTGAATTTTATTTAGTTCATTCAAACCAGGCAGTGTGTAATACCACTGAGTGAATCACTTTATGTAACATCTTCACTTTTAAAGTTAAGTTTGAAAAGCATATGGGTCTAGTCCTATAATCCTTGAATGAGGAGCTCTGCAACTTCCAGGATCCAGACCCTTAAATTTTGAGAAAATGGTCTGTTTGTAATGGCTAGAATTTTGCGTAGTGTGAAGCAGAGCTGCACAATTCTTCAGATATACCCTCACTGCTAATCCAGATCTGTCTCAAAATGCGGCATCCTGCTGTGCTTGTCTTGGATTCCTACCAATATATATATTTTTTTAATATAGGCAAATCTTAGCACCCTTTGAATAGTTAAATTCATTGCACTTGGGACCTACATTGGATTTGAAATGAATTATATAAAAGTGGCTTATTAAATTATCCTTAGGTCTTTTTCAAATAACCCTATTGACCCAAGATGTTAGGATTTCTCTACTCTCCAAGTGTAACTGTTGCTGGGAGTCTTGATCCCCATCAGTATTTGCTGTCAGATTCCATAAATCCCAATTTCCGGTACTATGGAGGTAATGAAAAATCTGATAGAACAGGTTTAGTTAAATCGCTCATCCTTTTTCATTTCACAGAGAAGTCTAAAATTTTCAAACTTGTGCACCTAATTCCATATGTAGGCATCTGAATAAGTGGTCTGATTTTCAGAAGTGCTTAGCATTCACAGCCCATTTAGCTCCCACTGACTTCAGTGCTTCCATTGACTCAAGAAGTTGCTCAGTACATCTCAGCCCACATTATGTAGGTTCCAAAATACGGATTTTCACACTTCGTGCTGAGCATCCAATTTGAAAAATTTGGTCTAGTGTTTGGCCTTTTCTTTTGTTTATAGCCATTACTGGTTACTGTACTTTAATATATTTATTGGTAACCAGCTGAGTTCCCATGCCTTGTCTCTCCGATGAGATCACCAGAAAGGGTGCCAATTGTGATGGATTGTTTTTGTGTTGCAGACACTTTTCCACTAGGAACTGAATGGAGATGACGACTGAATTAACATAAATCATTCTGACTAGTTTATACATGTTGCTTTGTGGCCAATTCGAATGACCATGTTCAGCCTGAACTGATAAGGCTGATTTTTTTTTTCAGTTAAAAGCGTTTATTAGCTTTCTTAGGTAAAATATATAATTTCGTAGAAGAGGGATTACAGCTTTCCAAAAAGTTGGACAGAACTGACAGGAAAAGCAAAGGGAGGGGTGGTGCATAGGGTGTTTGGTGAAGTGCAAGACAGTTTTACAGTGGATCATTTTAGCATGGATGTCAAGCAATAAGGATGATTGGTCTGATTTTTCAGAGGTGCCACTTTTTAGATTTCATGGACTTCCATGGGAGTTACAGGTACTCAAAACCTCTGAAAATCAGGCCACACACATTTTCCAAAATGTTTCAGTCTTTTGTTAGCCACCCACCCTGCCAAATGACAAAATTCATAAGTCCAGTCCTCTAAGCATAGGGATGTTGAATCTTTGCACGTTTGCTGTGCTTAGGAGGCTTTAGGCAGAGTCTTCACTAGGGAGCTGAACCATTCGAATTGCACTCATGTAAGCACCAGTGGTACAGTGTGTCCACACTAGCCATGTTTCAGGCTAAAGACCGTTGCAGTTTTGCTCTGTCTCCTTATATTATGCTCTTCTACAGCTATGTAGTTGCACTGACCTCCCAATAACTATCCTAGTTTCTGGTACAGCTCTCGCAAGCTGTTTGCTTCTGGCAGATTGTGGAAGGACTTCTAGAATATCCTGGGAAGCACAGGAGAATTACGGGAAAAGTCAAATTTTTGACAAGCCATTAGGAGGCATCTGAGTGAGCTGCTGCAGAGTGGTGAAATGGTTCAGACAATACCTGCAGAGAGCTAGAGACACAAACACACAGGCACTTACTGCTGCTTGACACATGCATAGCTGTGTGTTTTAACTCTTGGATGAATTGCACCCGGTGAACCACGACTACAAGCTTGTGTGACAGAGTTGTTCTGGTCACTTGGGATGGCCAGCTCTACCTACAGAACCTTGGGATGAAAAAAGAAACTGTTCCGGAACTCTTATGCTAACCAGGGCCCAATACTGCAGTGCTAGACTTCTGTGAAAAAGAGTAGTCATCATCCTGTTGAATTTGGCCACCCCAGATTCATTACCAGTCATCTGGAGAGAGTCAGTCTGGAATCAGGAAGTCCATGGTAGTTGCTGTTCTGGTGAAAGTGTGCAAGACAAAACCTAGTGTATTGCAGGAGTGTGTGATCAAGCTGCTAATGTGCCTAAGTTTATCAAGGTATTTAAACAGTTGGGTTTTGTGAGTTGTTGATGGAAGAATCCATATATCCATTCTGTGTCCCACCATCTTCCCAAACAAGCTCAGGAATACACTTAACTGGAAGGGCTGCTTCTCCGTGGTGGTGCAGGCCTTCTTGGATCTTTATAAAAAGTTCATGAAGCCTTTGGAGCCTTGAAACATGCATAATTCCAGGATTTTCAAAACTTAGAACTTCAGAAGAGTGAGCAGTGTGGAATCCACCAAACTATTTTGACATTAATGGTGTTATCTTCCAAGGCTTGTTCATAGATTAAGCCTTTTCCTGAGTATGCAAACATATATAGAAGAAAATTCAGCTATACACCGAGCAGAATGGTGATGAATAGCAAGTGTTTGCTCTTATGAATGGTTTTTGGAAACAGTAATTAGGGATTGGGATGAAATAAGGGCTATAGTTAACAGAACTCTCTACTAGACTGTAGTTTGTACCCCACTAGTCAGTGGATTGTTACTTGCACATTGGTTACATTCCAGAATTGTGCTTTATACAGTTTTAAAGGTATTACCTAAACAGCTAGAAAGAATCTGCTTAGGAAAGTGTTTCATAGAAAGTCAGACTAATTTCATGTGATTTCAGGTGTATAAGCTCAGCATGCGATGTGAATGCCATTGCCTGGCACGTGGGCTAGCAGAGTCAATGTAATGGAAACATTTTGGCCATAGTGCCCAATATGTAACTTCTTGCAATAAAATGTTCCTATGTTTTGCCTTTAAACACTGCAGTTTGTGTGACTTCTTGAATTTTTTTCCCAACTGGTCCTTCTTTCCAAGTTCAGCCACCTGACTTGGTTCAGTGAGCTGCCATATATGCCAAAGCAGGCCCTTCTGCTTCCACCTGGAACAATGCTCTATGCAGCTAAAATGGGGGCCAAGAGAATTACAAGACCTAGGAAATTCTGAGGGGCTTGAATTAGGGGAGCTAGGAAGGGTCTAGCCAGCTGTTACTTGTGCTACAGTGGTACAGGTGGAGAATGGAGACTAGTGAAGCAGAGAGAGAGTGTGGACACTTCTGCCCTGGTATGAGGCTATATCCATCCTTTCACAAATAATAATGGCACTATTCATAAGAATCTGGAGAACTTTTCCACTGAGCCTGCCAAATCCACCCTCATTGGTACCTTTATCATAAGGAGCTACCTATCTCCTGTAAAGGGTCCCAGATCCTCCATCACAGAACTGGCTTGCCCATTGGGTCACCAGTCACGTTTGGATCCTGAGTCCACCTCAAAAAGATCCTGTGATCCTAGCAGTATATCAGGTATCTCTCAGTGCATCTCCTTAGCCTCCTGATCCTCCCTGCTGGCAGTGCTGAGCCCTCACAACCACACCACAAAGTGATTCATTGTGGACTCACAGCACTTAAGACTCACTGGGGGAGCAAATGCCCAGGAGCCAATCTAGTTCATCATAAAATGAGCATGTTTTTCACTAACTGCTATTTTCTCTGGGCCTTGTTATATTGTAGTTTAAGGCCCTTAATCCCCTGGCATTGGTTGCTAGTCTTGGTTATCCTAAACTCTGCCACTACCTGGCCATAAAACAGAGTATTTCTAATTATGTTGCCTAGCTTACCTTGCATTTCCACCTCTCCCCAGACTTGAGACCAGGGCCTGCCAGCTGGCAGCCTATTTACGAGAAGGCTTCCTCTATGACATGCAGGTAATATTCAAGTGCTTGAAGCAGAAGATACTTGCAGTCTTAGTAGTTTGCATCTGCAGCCCATGTGTGTGCAACTTTGTACAGGTAAGTGGTGTCTGATCAACTTGACTTCTAGTCAGTGGAGAACAGAACCTAGACCAGACAGGCCACCCAAATACTCTGGGATTTGCACCATTTGAGGTGTTACAGCAGCAGACTGTGTCCACAGTGGCAGTGGAGACTGACACAGTGGTTAACCTGGCTGGAAACGTGTCCAATTCAAAAGATGTTTGGTATGGATACACATCACTGGGAGCGCTAGTATGGAGGCAAGGGTGCAGGTGTGCTAGGGAGACCCACACACAGGGTCGTGGTAAATTTCCCTAATATATACGACGTCACAGAAACAAGTATTCCTGGTAGTTATGAGATTGACCCACCTTGGAATTGCCCCTATATGAACAGCTTTGTTGTGAGTGAGACTTGAAGGGATAGCAAAATGCTGGACCCCCTCCCTTACACTTCCAAAAATGTTTGAACCAATCCCCTAGCATGTGTAGCATTGTGTATTTAAGCATCATGTATCCCAGTAAAAAGCTAAGTTTTTAACCTCTCAAAACTGGGTCTTTTTAACAAAAGTTAACTGACAATTGTGTCTTTACTTATTGAATGCACCATTTTGTATTGGAGAGAACTGCAACATCCTCTCTCCTCCTCTCCCCCTCCCCCCCGCCCAATGACTTTTTAGGGAAAGTGCTGTATACTGATCTTTTTACTTGTATATTATTGTAATGATCTGTGCTTTTTGGAATTTCATTGCCAGTGTGATTGTTCTTCAGATGTTTGGGTTATCTACACAAGGTAGTATTGATGATGGATCCTTTAGACAGCTACAAATACAAATCATGTTCATGTATGTCTTTATGAAACATTCAAATTCAACTTAATAACTTAAGTCACTGCAGTAATAAATGCCGAAGTCGTGATTTCTTGCACTTGTTCAGTGTAAGAGATATGACTGACAAAGAGAGTGTGAGTTAACAAGCTTAAGCTACATTTTAACTGAATGAGGAAATGCATGTCAACCATGTAGAAACCCTGCTTACTAGAAATAAGACTTTCATCTACCTCTTTTCTAAAAAAGCCAATTACAGAATGTAAAATAACTTAATGTCCTTATTTGGACATAGACAATTTTTGTTAGGTTTTCCCCAGCTTCTGAGAGAGAAACAGCAGAAGATAAAGTTAGTCTAAAGTTGCTGCTTATTTTGTTATGTTCCATGAAATCTGATTGCTGAACTTCCCAGACTCTTCAAATCTTCTCCAAGTGCCTTTACAGGGCAAGGATCACTAATGTGGCCCCTGTCTGATTGTCCAGTTAAAATATATAAAGGAAACAGGCTTGTGCCAGGAACAAATACGGGCTTTGAATCCAAATTACCATAGATGAAAAGCTATTGTTCCACTTTGCCACCTGAATTAATTTTACTGTAAATTTTTTAAAATGATGGTTCAATCTGCAGACATGAATGATTAGTCACATAACAAATGAATGTGAGCTCTTCACAGTATTTAGCCTAAATCACAAACCTGTTACTGATAACTTTCCAACTCCTCTTCCTATTGGGTGTATGTTTTCTTTCTTAAAGGTCTCTCTCTTACACATCTGCCATTTTGTGTCTTTTTCTCCAACTGAAATGGTAGGAAGCAGTCCTCTCTACAAAAGGCAAGGTGGTATAGTTATATGGGCCCATGATGCCCGTGCTCCACCAAGTTATATGGGCCCATGATGCCCGTGCTCCACCAATATTTAGGAACGTGGGCCTGGCTGCACCAATGTTTCAGCTTCTTGTGCTTCGGTGGGACGTAGGGTCCCGGGTGGCCTAGGGAGCTAGAGGGGGGTCTGGTGCCAGCAGCAGCGAGCGACCCGGCCCCAGCCTGCCCCTCTTTGCCCTGCCCCGGGGTCGCTTGGTGGAGGGACTGGAAGCCAGAAAGAGACGGGGAAGGGGCTTGGGGGAGGGGGTGGAATGGGGGCAGGGAGGGGGCGGAGCAGGGGCACGCTGGGGGCCAGGTCCCTCGCTGCCAGCGCCAGGCCCCCCTGCTACTCCCCCAGGCTGCCCTGGACCCCACATCCCCCTGAAGTGTGGGGACCCACAAAGCATGGGGCCCGGGACGGCTGCCCCGATGGGATGGCTCTGGGTCCAGAGAGGCCTGGGGGGTTAGTGGGGGTGCTTGTCTCTTCCTGTCCTGTTGTGTCTTGTTTTGCCTCTGCCACCTCAGAGCTAAAGGTTTGCTTCCTAATTGTATTGAAAAGGGCTGACAGGATATATGTACTGTGAACACCTGTAACTTAATAGTAAGTACCTATTTTCACTATCTCATGGTCTGTGCTTTGTTGCTAAAAGCCAAAGTTCTTTGAGTGCTTGCTCATGTGTATTCCACAGTAGGTGTGCATGCTCGCCATGTGCACCGGTGCCAGAAGTTTTCCCCCTAGCAGTACCCGTGGGGAAGCGCCCTAGCGACCTCTGGAGTGGTGCCTCCATGGTGCGGTATAAGGGGCGCTGTCTGCACTCCCCACCTCCGTTCCTTCTTGCCGCCAGTGAAGGTGCTTCGGAACTGCTCTGCTCCAGCTTTGCTGTAGCTCATCCCCAAAACTGCTTGTTCGTTTTGTATGGTACCTGTAGTTAGTTAGTTTAGTTTAGCTAGAACGCCCTGGCCAGGGCATGCCCCGTACCCTGGGTTTTAAGCCATGCGACACTTGTAGACGATTTATGCCAGTGAGTGATTCGCATGCAGACTGTTTAGGGGAAACCCATCTCAGCGATCACTGCAAGATTTACAAGTTGTTTAAACCTTGGACCAAGAGAGAAAGGGACATTAGGCTCCGGGCTATTCTGATGGAGTCGGCGCTGACCCCGGCTCCGGCGCACTGCTCCGAGTTGGCACCGCAGTGTCGGTGCGCGGCGACCCTTCGGCACCATTGACTACTTGGCACAGCTCCCCATCCACAGAGCACTCCAAGAAGACTAGGAAGAGGCCTTCTTCGCCGCGGCACCGGAGTAATCCCGGGACAGAGTCTAGACCCATGTTGGGCGGTCCTCGATCCCCACCAACCGCTAGGCCTCTGACTCAAGTCGAGCAGAGTAGCCCGGCCCATTCGGAGCAGGCCTCCCTGTGTGTCCGGGTGCCCTCCACACCAGAGGCCCTGTAGGCAGCCCGGGATGTTATGTCCATGCCGGTACCAGGAACATCGCCGATGTCGACCCCGCACTCCAGAGGCAAGCCACCGGTGGGATCTCCGCAGTCACCCCCGGCTCAGTACCAGTCTCAGTTGAGGGAACATTCCTGACGCCATTCGCCATCCAGAGACTGTTCAGGGCAAAGTCCACGTGGATTGCCCTCAACGCCCACCAGGCTGTCTGGTTGGGTTCTGTCTGAACAAGACTCTCAGCACCACTCTGCCTCTAGGAGCGAACACCGACGGGACCAAGGCAGTCAACGTAAAAGGTCCTCGACTTGGCAGGGCTATCGCAGCTGGTCATGGCATGAACATTGACGTCGTTCCCGTTCGTCGTCCCGCTCCAGGATCCTGCCACGGCACCGCCTCTGCAGCCCCGGGCATCAATCACTGCCGTGGGTCCGCCTGCCGGAGCCGATCACAGAGCAGATCACAGAGCAGCTGTTACCGATGGTACCAGTCCTCCATGTCGGCATTGCTCCCGGCGCTGCTGCTCCTCCCGGTCCAAGGACAGCAGCAGGTCGTATGTCAGCCCGGCCTCCCTTCGTAGTCATCTATCAATGGGCCAGGCCAGCCAGGCTGAACAGCCGGCTCTGCCAGTGCCACAGCAGATGCAGCGGCACCGGGCCCCGTGGCCAGCCCAATGGTACCAGTGGGCACTGAGGCCCGTGATGCAGCCCCCAGTGGGGGCTTGCTCGGTGGCCGGAGCCTCAGAAGGACCATCAGCCTCTCTCTCCAGACCTCCAAGGAAGAAATCAGTCGGACATGCATCCTTGGCATCGTGCCCAGAAACCAACCAGGTGGTGGACCCTCTGGTGCCAGTGGACATACAAAGTACTGCACCGGCCTCCGCACCCTCCCCGGATGAGGCAATTACAACCCCTCCATCCCGCAGGTGGACTTTAGGGCCCACCAAGAACTCTTTTATAAAGGGAGCATCAAGCCTCCACCTCCAAGCAAAGGAGATGGAGGAGCCCTCGGACTCCCTGTTTAATGTACTGTCCTCCTTGGCACCGGGCAGGGTGGCCTTGCCTCTCCACGAAATAGTGACGAAAATTTCAAATGCCCTGTGGCAAACCCTGGCCTTATTGGCCCCCTCCTCTAAGACCTCCCTGCAGGACCGCTCAAAAGCTCTGTTTGCGGAACAAATGGATACAAAGATGCATGGCTTGAAAGTCTCCTGCATGACTCTCCAGACTCTGGGTCTCTATGTTCTGGCTCTGGCTAAACCTAAGTTCAAGCCATAGCAGACTCCCGCTCAGGCCACCCATTCAAAATATGAGACCACTTATAAGAAGTTGCGGAACTATAAGAGGCGCCCACAGAGGCAGTCTCGGCCTGCTCCCCAGCCTGGGTCCTCCAAGGGCAAGCAAGCGGGGAGAAGGTGGTTTTGACGGGATGCCCAGGGGCGCCCTGCCAGTTCTCATCAGGGATCCACCCTCAATAAAGCTTCCCTTCTCCAATTGGTTGTGTGCTTTCCTCCCAGAGTGGTCGCGGCTGACCTCGGACTGATCTCCCAGGGCTACACCCTCCAGTTTACTTCCTCCCCGCCTAACCATCCCCTGGCCCTGTACCTCCTGGGGGACCCCTCGCATGAGGCTCTGCTCGAGAAGGAGGTGGGATGGCTCCTGGGCCTAGGAGTGGTGGAAGCGGTACCGGGGGAGTTCAAAAGCAAGGGGTACTACTCCCGCTATTTCCTTATCCCGAAGGCCAAAGGGGGGCTCAGGCCCATCTTGGACCTGTGAGGCCTGAACCAGTACATGGTGAAGCTCAAGTTCCGCATGGTCTCCCTGGTCTCCATCATCCCCTTCCTGGATCCCGGGGACTGGTACACCACCCTCGATCTGCAGGACGTGTACTTTCACATTCATATATTCGAGGGGCACAGACGCTTCCTCCATTTCACGGTGGGGCAGGAACTCTACCAATTTACAGTCCTCCCGTTTGGCCTGTCCACTATCCCCAGGCTATTCACAAAATGTATGTCAGTGGTGGCGGCCTACCTCAGGCACCGTGGGGTCCAGATCTTCCCCTATCTGGATGACTGGTTGGTCAAGGGCAGCTCCTGGTCGCAGGTGCAGGATCATGTGGCGCTCCTGTCCACGTGCACCACTTTGGGCCTGTTGGTAAACAACACCAAGTCCACATTAGTCCTGGTACAATCCATAGAGTTTATCGGGGTGGTCCTGGATGCCTCATCAGCCAGAGCCTCCCTCCCACTGGACAGGTTCAAGACCCTGAACAGACTCATCAACAGTCACAAGGTTTCCGGTGACAACAACCAGAGTGTGCCTCCAGCTCTTGGGTCACATGTCGGTGTGCACGTATGTGGTCCATCACGCCAGACTCAGAATGAGGCCCCTCCAGCTCTGGTTGGCCTCAGAGTTCTCCCAGGCCAGGGACAGGATGGACAAAGTCCTCACAGTGCCCGAGCCAGTGATCACCTCCCTATGGTGGTGGTCCTCCCCGAGAAACATGCTCCAAGGGGTCCCGTTCAGGGGCAGGGCCCCGTCACTGGAACTGGTGTCTGACGCGTCATACCTGGGATGGGAGGCCCACGTGGGAAATGTTCAGACCCAAGGATCTGACCCTCCACATAAACGTCAAGGAGCTCAGGGTGGTACAGTTGGCATGCATGGCCTTCTGCTCGCAGCTGGGGGGGCTGGGTGATCAGGGTCTTCACGGACAACATGGCCTCGATGTTCTACATCAACAGGCAAGGCAGGGCCCAATCCTCTGCCGCAAAGCCCTCAGGCTGTGGGACTTCTGTATAGCACATGACATCTGCCTACAGGCCTTCCATCTGCTGGGCGCCCGGAACACACGGGCAGATCGCTTGAGCAGGGACTTCTCCTCTCAGCACGAGTGGTCTCTCCACCCAGAGGTGGTGCATAGACTTTTCCAAGTGTGGGGAACTCCCCAGGTGGACCTGTTCGCGACTCAGCAGGACAGTCGCTGTACCCAGTTCTGTTCCGGGGGGGGGGGGGGGGCTGGGATGGGGCACTATCTCCGATGCCTTCCTCCTATCCTGGTCAAGCCAGTTTATCTATGCCTTTCCCCCATTCCTGCTGATTGGCAAGGTCTTGGAAAAGATAAAGACCGACAAAGCCCGGGTCCTGATTGCCCCGGCATGGCCCTGGCAGCATTAGTACAGGACCCTCACAGGCCTGGCGGTCGCCCGGCCGTTGCTGTTCCGCCCAGACCTGCTCCCCCAGGACCAGGGCCACCTCCTCCACCCCAACCCGGCGGCACTCCACCTCACAGCATGGCTGCTCAATGGTTAGGTAGAGAGGAAAGGACGTGCTCAGAAGGGGTTCAGCACATCCTCTTAGAAAGCAGATGGCCCTCCACACACTGAGCCTACTTGGCAAAGTGGTCTCGGTTTTCCAGATGGGCAGACGAGCGGGGTGTTTCTGCCCCGATCCAGTTCATTCTGGACTACCTCCTTCACCTTAGAGCCCAGGGCCTGGCGCCCTTGTCAGTCAAGGTGCACCTGGCGGCCATATCGGCCTTCCATCTGCTGATGCAGGGCCACACGATATTCTCCCATGCTATGACTGGCTGATTCCTTAAGGGGTTGGATCGTCTCTTCCCGTATGTTAGGCCCACAGTCCCTCAGTGGTGTTGACCTAAACCTGGTGTTGACCCGTCTCACGGGGCCCCCGTTTGAGCCACTAGCCATGTGCATCTGGTCACACCTCTCGTGGAAGGTGGCCTTCCTGGTTGCGATCATGTCAGCTAGGCAGGTCTCGGAACTCAGGGCCCTAACCTCCGAGCCCCCGTACACGGTGTTTCATAAAGATTAGGTCCAGCTCCACCCATACCCTTTGTTCCTCCCGAAGGTGGTCTCCACCTATCGCATGGGTCAGGACATTTTTCTGACGGTCCTCTGCCCCAAGCCCCATGTGTCCAGTGAGGAGCTGGATGTAAGATGGGCTCTGGCTTTTTACCTGGAGCGGACTAAGCCATTCAGAAAGTCCTCGCAACTGTTCATTGCCTTGGGCGAGTGTGTGAAAGGTCAGCCAATCTCCACTCAGCAGCTTTCCAACTAGATCACCTTGTGCATCCGTACCTGTTATGACCTGGTGGGAATCCCTCCACCACCTATTGTGAAGGCACACTCGACTAGGGCGCAGGCCTCATCGGCTGCCTTTTTGGCCCATGTCCCCATTCAGGACATTTGTAGGGCTGCCACGTGGTCTTCAGTTCATACGTTCACTATGCATTATGCGATTGTCTCTCAGACCAGGGAAGACACCGGGTTCGGCAGGGCCATTCTCCGTCCTGAGAGTTTGTGAACTCTTTCCCACCTCCAGCAGATATAGTTTGGAATCACCTACTGTGGAATACACATGAGCAATCACTCAAAGAAGAAAAGAGTTACCTTTTCCATAACTGGTGTTTTTCGAGATGTTCCTCATGTCTATTCCATATCCCACCCTCCTTCCCCTCTGTCGGAGTTGTCTGGCAAGAAGGAACTGAGGGTGGGGGGAGCGTGTAGCTCCCCTTATACCATGCCATGGAGGCGCCACTCCAGGAGTTGCGGGGGGCGCTCCCCCCTACGGGTACTGCTAGGGCAGTGGCTCTCAAACTTTTTTACTGGTGACTCCTTTCACATAGTAAGCCTTTGAGTGTGACCCCCCCCCTTATAAATTAAAAATACTTTTTTATATATTTAACACCATTATAAATGCTGGAGGCAAAGCAGGATTTGGGGTGGAGGTTGACAGCTCACAACCCCCCATGTAATAACCTTGTGACCCCCCGAGGGGTCCCAACCCCCAGTTTGAGAACCCCTGCGCTAGGGGAAAAACTTCTGGCACTGGTGCACATGGCGAGCATGCACACCTATTGTGGAATAGACATGAGCAACACATCTCGAAGAACACTGGTTACGGAAAAGGTAACTGTCTTTTGTTGGTGTCTCCCTTATAAATAGACCCTAGGTGTCTTTGCTAATGTTTAAATATGTTATTGAGCAGATGAGAGAAACTAGGAATAGTAAGGCCAGAGCTGTAACAATTCCTCCCAAATCTTGATGGTCAAAATGCACTTGTGTTTCTATTTGGTTTTGTGATTGAAATATCTTTTCTGCTGAATTATGTTACATAGAATGAGCTGAGTCCACATGAATGGAATACTCTCTTTTCCCTGTGCCATGTTTCTGGTTTCCTAATGTAACAGCAAAATGCTTTGCTGACAAGTTGAATTTAAAATGGGGAAAACTGGGAAATGAAGTATTTGACTTGAATGATTTTTTGTGAGCAAGCAGCTGGCTAGCTTTTTAAGCAAGGTAGTACTGATAACTTCACAGGGAGATTTAAATGAAAATATGTTGCGTACAAATATATTGAAGTGCCTGAATCATGGCACGTATACCTATTAAAAATGAATACAATAGATGTCATGAAAATCTCCAGACAAAATTAAACTGTGATTTCAGATTTTATCTGGAAATATGCCAGAAGTACCCGAACCCCCCACTGCTAGCAGCAAACAAAATCAGCAACCTGCAGTTTAACATAATTTCTTTGCAGTACATAACAGCTGGCACATAATTTAATAAAGGGTGTGGGGGGGCACTGGCTTGAAGTCTACACTTGCTGTAACATGTGTTGGGCATTGGATTGGTTTATGAATGGTGAGATAAGATGTGAAGGAAATGCACTTTGTGTTGCCTTAGAAATGTAAAGTAGTTAGCATATTGTGAAGGAAGGGTATTTATATCTCTAGATAAATGTACAGAGTATCTACTGCCACAGCAGCTATGCCTACAACAGGCAGATTCTTTACTTGTTTCAATTTGAAGCAGTAAGTTTTCTTACATTGCTGTCTCAGATTTCACAAGTTTATCTACAACTTATTTTACTTCTACACAAATTCTTGGACCAAAATTTTCAAACTTGGATGTCTGATGTTAGCCACCTCAAAAGTGTTCTGATTTCTCAGAAACCTGTTAATGGCCTGTGAGGGCTCAGCATCTCTGAAAATCAGGCAACTTATTTAGGTGTCTCATTTCAGACTCCCAACATCTGAATAATTTGGCCTAATTTTACAAACCTCCAGTGATGTTACTGTTATTACTATGCATAGATCGAATAGTTTGAGCTCCCCAGAATCAAAGTGAATTTGTGTACTAAGTGAACATTAAAGCAGGTGTATTCAGAGCTTCAACTGTTCCATATGGCAGCTGCCTGGGAACACTGGCATGTGCTGTCTGTTTACAGTCAATGCCTTGTATTGCTTACAATCTCACAAAGATCTCAATTTGCCACCACTATGAAACTATTAGTTGTGTGGATTTTAATGGAGATGGTTCTCATGAAAGGTCTAGGTTTGGTGCAGATACAACTGTGTAGCTGAAATCTACATGTGTTCCTCTTTTTCTCTAAGTAGGTCTGAACTTTTCACTTTCTAGACTGAAATTGCCCCATGCTGTGGTTCATTCTCATTGTCCACAATTTGATTCTTAGGGGGGAAACCCGGGAGAAAGTAAGTACACACTTGACCTTTCACTACACTGGAGTTTTGCTTTGGTTACCAGTCCAAATGAGTTTGGCTATCATTCGAATAGGCAGCTATGGAATGGTGGACAGATTATGGAACTGACACACAGTTTAGTATGGTTGACGTATTACTCGAGAGAGAGCCGAGACTGGAATGGCAAGAGTTGTTCCAGGCTATGATTGAAGAGCAATGGCAGAGATGTATGAAGGACTGGACTACTGATTCACATCCTTTGCTTTCCTGATCATTGCATTCTCCACTTTCCTTTTAAACTTCAGTGAGCCCTTCCCTGTCCAGACTGCAGGCGAGTGGGTAATAGATGGAATAGCACTATGCTACTTATCACCTTTAACTTTTGCTGGACTTCTTTTCTTATAATATCAGTCATCAGAAGTCAGTGAAACACATCTTATTTTCAACAATTCTTCTAGTTAATACATTATATTTTCCATTGCTGAGGGGGAATAGATCATTTAAACCATAATATGCATATTTCTATGTTTTTGAAAGCAATAGAAACGGACTTCCTTGACCTCTCTACAGAACCTCAGTTACTGAATTATTTTTATCTATCAATAAATTTGAAACACAACAAAGTAATAAAATAGTACTTTCTGAAACCTGCCCCAGCTTTAGCAGGTCTATCTCCAGCACCTAAACAATGCAGAGTAAATATCAAGGCAGCTCTCAAATGGAAAATAAGAAAAGAGTGAGTTACTTCATCACAGTATTTTCAACAGGATTGTGAACACTCTATGCAGGAGCTGGAGGTCATATTCCCTAGAATAAAAAGAGATAGCTAGTTGTGGCACATCAGTGCACTGCAGTGAGGCTAGCAATTAGAATGTAGCCAGACAAAATCACAAGGGGGTACATAAATAAAAGAAAGCTTTAATGTGATTTAAATACCGTGACGGAGTTGCATTCAGTGACAGCCTGGCCACCACGTACAGTGCGACATCATCCTCTGTAAAGATGTGTTCTTCCAAAAGACTTCTGCATCAGCCATCTGGCTCAGACTGTAAGCACAGCTCGGTGAATGACACATAACCCAAGGGGATGTACCAAATTTGCTTAAACATAGGCTCATCATCTTCTCATAACAAAAGCTTGAATATGGCCCTAATTTTATATTATGTGGGAGTACGTCAAGAAAAAAAGAATAAAAACAAAAGTCAGAAAGTATCTTGGATGCATGCTTTTTAAAACTTCCTTTCATTGCACGCACTCGTTTACAGGTATAATTGAGAACATCACATTTACTAGATTATGTAGATTGCATAAAAGGGTTTCACCTTTATGAGGAAGTTGGTAAAGGTATGTTTATGAATTCAGGCTTCATAGGGCTTAAATACAGAAAGAGTGCATAGATCAAATGTTCTATTTCTGCACTGATTTCTTTTAGAAAGGTAACTTCCAGTCTAGGTTTTTTAAAAGATATCAATAGCTTCATAAACTCAAGATTTCCCTATACTCCACATCTTGAATAAAATCAAATTAAGGGTAATTCCTCAGGTTCTGACCATCCCCACTACCCAAACTATTAATTAATTAATGGATTGCAGAGGTGTTTTAGTTATGTTCAATCTTAACCTCACCCACCATCCATCTGAATGCCTTTCAAATGGGGAGTCTGGGTATTTTGTGTGTGTGTGTACAATGGGTTTATTTACATACTATACACCGGTCCTTGAACAGAGATGGTCCCAAACAGCAATGTCCTCTCTCAGAAATCTCACCCCAACTACCAATGCTTAATTCCAAGAAAGTGAGTGTGCACAGTTGTCTGGATCAAGCCTGTAGTTGACACATTCTTTTCTTGGTATCTTTCTAAGATCCTAATCTGGCCCCATTACTGTAGTATCTGAATGCTTCACAATCTTTAATGTATTTATCCTCACATCACCCCTGTGAGGTAAGGAAACATCCCCATTTTACAGATGGGGAACTAAGGCATAGAGAGACTAAATGACGTATTCAAGGTAACATAGGACAGTGACTCAACCTTTCCAGACTATAGTAACTCTTTCAGGAGTCTGATTTGTCTTGCGTACCCCCAAGTTTCACATCACTTAAAAACTTGCTTACAAAATCAGACATAAAAATACAAAAGTGTCACAGCACAATAGTACTGAAAAATTGATTTACTTTCTCATATTTACCATATAATTATAAAATAAATCAATTGAAATATAAATATTGTACTTATATTTCAGTGTATAGTATATAGACCAGTCTAAAATTTTAGTTCACACTGACTTTGCTAGTGCTCTTTCTGCCGCCTGTTGTAAAACTAGGCAAATATCTAGATGAGTTGATGTACTCCCTGGAAGACCTCTGTATACCCCTAGGGGTACACATACTGATTGAGAATCATTGACGTAGAATATCTGTGGCAAAACCGGGACTTGAACTCCAGTCTCCCAGGATCTGGACTTCTTTTCATTAGTCATTTTGTCATACCATTTTTAGTAGTTGCAAAATGCTGTAAACAAAGCCATTCTGTGAATAATTGGACCCTTTAACCCTACATATTTTTTGAAAATTATTAAAGAAATAGCTAGATTCTGGCGGCCTTGTTTTCAATAAGGAAGATCGCACTGATTGACCATTGTTGCAGGAGTGAAGTGAAAGGAGAATTTAAGAAGAGTAAAACAAGTGAGTTATAGAAAATCAACATTTCAGAAATAATTAAACAGAAAGATAAATGCCAAAACATGACAACAGAGTAGACTTACATGATCCTTCCCCCTGTATACTAGCCAAAATTCAGAGTGCTTGCACAAGCCAAGTATTTTTTAACATAAGAGTTTTCCTTCACTTACTCCTAGCACAAAGAGATGTTTCTGATCCCAGTTAGGCAAAGGATTTACCATATGAATTTCCTGATGACAATGGTGAGCGCTGGTTACAAGTGATGGTCAGAGCAAGATACTCAGAGTAAATTAATCATTTAAATTAACCAAAAAAAATCTCTAGCAGAAAGTCTGAGAGAAATACAGTAAGAGCTAGAGCGTCTGCTGTGCAAATGAATTAGTGGGGGAAGAGAGTACTAGGGGATCCTCTTCTATCCTTACCATGCTATAATAGGAAGGGTGTTCTAACTTAGCATAATGAACACTATAAAATGGGCAGGAGCAAGAGAGAGATTAGGTTGGCTAGCTAAGCTCTTAGCCCACATGATATGGGACAACAGCCGCTCTTCTTGGAACTAGGGCTTAGCACTTTTTTCCCCCCACTTATTCCTTTACATACCTAAAAAAACACATTCCAGGATTTGAAATGGTTGTGAGAAAACTGCACTTCTCAGATGCTGAAGGCCCATGGCATTCAGTCTTACACTTCAGCACACACCTAAGATGTATGCTTATATCACTACAGCCATGCACCCTGTTGTCTGCTATTCCTGATGGCACTTACTCCAAATCCTTATTTAAGACTAACTTTCAAAAGTTGCTCACATACCTTCAGAGGCTGTAGAAGGGAATAGAAAAGGAACATCTTTCAATCATGAAGACAAAAGAAGGGCAGCTTCAATAAGTGATGAAAACTCTGGCTAAGAATGCAATGATCATTCAACACTGCTTGTGATTTTTAAGTTTGCCATACTATATTTGAGACATCTGATTAGGGGGAAAACTTCACTTTTGTATAATGTTATAGGAAAATAACATGTAAAGGCTTCATGGGTCCTTTCCATGCAGCTGTTAATATTACTAAAATGAATGAATAATTAAGAGATGATACAGATAACAGTAATTCAGATGCCCCATCTAACCATTTAATTTAGATTTAAATGAAATCAAAC
Organism: Malaclemys terrapin pileata; assembly: GCF_027887155.1. Classification (NCBI taxonomy): domain Eukaryota; kingdom Metazoa; phylum Chordata; order Testudines; family Emydidae; genus Malaclemys; species Malaclemys terrapin. The sequence goes on from NC_071512.1 coordinate 78,228,251, forward strand.
AGGCTGGTGCAGAAATGGGCTTTATCTGCAACATATTAAGAGACTGCAACAAAAATGGAAAGCAACAGCTGACCAAGTATAACTCATTTACCATGTTCTACGAATAAGCCTTACAGAAAAATTTATGGAGCAGATGGGCAAGATATATTCATGGCCTTATGTGCCTGAGTCTTTTCAATACAGATACAAGCGTGTGCATCCTAAGAATGCCTCACTAACGCTCTTGGGTAGTGTTAAAACATAAAATAGTCCCGCTGAAGAGGATTCTTGAGCTGTGATATAAAAAATGTTGCTGATCTGATTAAAAAATATTTGTCAATGTTAAATTTAAAATGTTCCCATTTGTTGTCTAATAGAACTTCTAAAAGACAAGGATGATGTAATTAGAGCATCTGGTGCTCCCAGTGAGACTAAATTAAGAGTGCTCCATATGGGGTCAGAAATAGGAGAGTTCTTAGCAGGGATTTGAACTAACCAATGAAAGCTTTTATATTTTATACTTCACTTCAAAGAAGGATGCCAGTCGGATCACACTAACTCATTGTGGCATGTTTTGAAGTTAGACTCCTAGACCCTGATCCTGAGCCATGCCAGAGCTGCATTCAGAACGTTTCTGGGTGGGGAAAATAAGTCAGTTTTACACCCTTCTCTTTCCTTCCCATCCAGGCTTGTTCTCTGGTGCAACTTAAACCAGCCTCAAGGCTATTTTAAATTATGTCCAGAGCCCAACAGCACCAAAGGGCTGTGCAATTGGAAATTACCAAAGGACAGGGGCACACCAGCGATGCTACCTATGCCAGGGACTGAGAAGGGTGTTGGTACAGAGCTGCTACAATGATTGTTCATCATGTGGGTTTTCTCCTTGCTCAAGAGGAATCTTGAAGGGGCTGATTTAGCCAGCTTTATGGGGCTTTGCACAGCCTGAGTAGCGCAAAAAAAGCCATAGTGTTGGGATGTTTGGGTCTCTCTAGGTTTGGTTCTTGCTGTTCCACTGAGTTGTGATGACTGTGTATAAATCACGTAACCTCTCTGACCACAGTGCCTTTGTGTAAACTAAACCTGTGCATTTGGATTCACAGAAACCTGAATAAACCTGATTTTGTTAAATCTGTGTTTACATCTATGAGCTTTTATAGGCATAGAGAGCTATTTATGAAGTCCAAACTACATGAGCTGGCCTTCCTCTGGATCTTCTACTATTCAGGAATGAAAACCATGTTTACCTTCCACTGAAAAAGAAAGTATAGAATTAGATCATATTATCTTAATATTTAACACTGTATAATTTAAGATTAATAGGTTATTCCCAAATCTAACATAAATTGGTCATGAAGTAAATTAGTCTTTTGTAGCATATCATAGTTAAAAGTTATAGAAAAGATAAAGTAATTATTAAGCATTAGGAAATTCTACTAAAAGTTCTGGGAAGTTTAGATAGACAACAACTAGTCAGAGGAGTAACTGAGATTAACAGCAAAATGTGCTTATAAAGATAGGGTGGGATTTGGGTTTGTAGCATTCGTAGCCACTTGCAAAGAAAAATTCTAGGCTTTGTAAGATCCCTACAAAAATCACAGCCCAAATTAGGCCTCAGTCCTGCAATTGCATCCAATGGAAGGATCCCCATTGACTCCAGTAGGGCTCTCCATGGGCACAGGAGTCTTCCTGTGTGGAAGAAGTTGCAGGATGGGGACCTACGTCTATTAAATGTGTAGGTCATGTTGGATTTAACAAGCCACTGCCCAAGACACTGGATTCTGTATGGTATCTATTTAAACTCATTTAAAACCAAATGAATGACTGTATTATATTAATTTCTTTCTTATGGAAAAGATGGAGGCGACTGATTTCTTACTGAAAACTTTTGCAGAGAGGGATTTAGTTGCAAGTCAGATTTGCCTTTAGAAGTTCTGGTGATTTGAAGCAAACCTTTTACTGGTTAATTTTAGCATGTGTTTGCAGAGGGACAGCTACAGCCAGTTTCTGAACTGAGCCGTTTTAAATTCCCTCTCTCTATCTCCGAAGTGTGTGTGAGGTGACTAGAAAAAAGATGACTAGATGACCGTTTGAGTTAAGATTTGCTTCATCGTGGAAAAGTCAAATGCTACAAGAACAGACAAGGGACACAAGAATACACAATGTTTTCCTTCTTATAATTACTGTGGTTAGTTGCTTTCATTGTTGCTGGATTTGTCACGTGGCAGTAAAACTACTGCCTAAATTAAACTTAATCATTTGAATGAGGAAAAAGTGTTTTGAGGGAGGAGATGATCAAAAGCCGGGGACAAAGAACTACTGAAGACCATAATGAATGCACCATTTAAGTGAAGGTGAATCATGGCCTGGGCTCCTTTTAGTTTGCTGTATTTTAAAATGTTCAGAATTGTAGTTCATTTCTTTTTCAGATCTGGTGGTTGGCAACATGTCATCAGAGCCATCATAGTTTTAGATAACAAACCTAGATAGTTGCTCCGCTTTTATTTTTCTCTTCTGCTTCCATGTGTGTTCCAACATGTCTATTATATTTTTGAGACATCATAATTGTACATTAAACATTACAGCAGGGAAAATATGACAACAGTAATAATGAGCAATATTCATGGCCCGCAAGCTTACTATCTGAAGGCCTGTGTGGGTACACTGCAGTCAAACAGAGAGCAGTGAATAGATGTGATCCCTGGTTGGCTTAATAGAAGTGAGGAGAAGGAAGAGGCATTGGATATTTAATTGGGAGGTGTTGCAAGATTAGGGGGCCAGTATGACAGAATTCATAGTAAGAGACTATGACAAAAGGTGTGGCTCTGAGCACCTTTATGTGCGGGGCTGGATGCCCTCTACTCTCAATGACTTTATTGGGAGTTGATAGCACTTGGCAGTTCTCAGGTGCTGCAGACCTAACCTCACAGTATAAGGCCCAAAAGGGAACACTAAGGAGAGAGGGTTGAGAGGAATGTAGGGAGAGGATGGAGATGAAGGGGGAAGTCAGGGCTCAGGTGTTGGCAGAACCGGTGTTATGGAGTTGCCTGAAGGTGAGAAGAAGTTTTAATAATATATAAAGAAGATAAGAAAGAATTCAAAAGTGGGGCAAGACAGTCATTATCTTGTGAGGGGCTGAGTGCTTCCTGCAAGATGCTGAATTACTCTGCTTGACTGACAGTCCTTAGCAGATTGCTGGGTTAGGCCCATTGTCACAAAGGTGGGAGATAAAGGTGATATTGGGAGCAGCCTTCACATGGATGGAAAAAAGGCAGGAGAGTGAGAGGCCAGCAAGGAAAAATTACAGTAGATGAGTGAAAAATTATTGCAGAATGGATTTGTGTTTTGGTGATAGGGGCTGGTCAATGGTTAAGATGTAAAATAAACTTTCTTCCTGCAAAGATAATTTAACATTTTACCAGGATTACAAAGCTATTTAAGTCTCAACTGTTATTAGGTGTTGAATTAAGTTTATCATGTCATCTGCAAGATAAATATTTGTTTCCTTCTCTCTCTCTTTAAAGGAAGCTTCATTTAGCAGAAACAAGTAAAGTTCTGGCTATCTCCATGGCCCTTTCAAGAGCCTTTTAAACACTTTCTGCAAAAATGTACTTGGTAGCCCCCAGCCAGAACCTGCCTGATTCCGATCTCCCCTATCTATTACCCTGTTGTAACTCCACTAACTTACTCCTGATTTATGCAAGTGTATGCAAGATCCGTGTTCAGCCAATTGCCTACAAGAACCTAAAGGTGATTCATTACTCTATATTTCTTCATAAAAGGAATGATTTACTCAATGTTTATAAAGGAATAGGCTATAATTTCTGTGATTTTAAAATAAGGTAATCTTAAACCAGATAATTGTTCAACTATCAGTTTTTCCCCAAATAATGATTTCTTAGGAAAGATGTAGATAGACAATACTGATGAATGAAATCCTTTGTTATTAATAGCTATATATGACACTATTCCCTTAAGGAAGCACTTAATTTACTCAATAGGGCTACTCACATGAGTAAAGTTACACCTGTTCTTAAGTGCTTGCAGGAGTGAGACATATTCCCTGCCTCTGAGGGAGGAGCACTCACATGAGTACGGTTTTGCAGGATCAGATCCTAATGGCTTAATTCTGCGAGCTGCTGAGTACCCTTAACTGTCATTTAGTCCAGTGGTCTCCACAGTGGGGTGCGCGGCAGGAGGAGGGCCGCCGAAGCAACGCCGCTTTGGCAGTTCGGGCAGCTTTTTTTTTTTTTTTTGCTTGGGGCAGCAAAAATGGTAGAGCCGGCCTTGCAGCACGGCAGGGGGTGTGTGCTCAAAATTTTTTTACTGATGGGGTACACGATCAAAAAAGTTTGGAGACCACTGATTTAGTCAATGCCTTACAGGATGGAACCTAGCAGTCAAAGCAAAGCTCCAGTCCCACAGTAGTGTGAGCTTCCCTGTTGGTGTCTCTCCTGTCACCTGGAAGAGGGCTGGACCCCCGAACAAATGAGAGAAGAGCTTATTTGCCATGCCCAGTCAATCCTTGACTTCTCTGCTGAGACTGGCTACAAGCAGAGATGCCATTTGTTATGGGATGGGGGTGCAGTTGCCTCCCCCCAGACTTTTCATAGGTCTATGTCTTCCACTTCCCCACCTCTGCAAGATATAATGTAATCACACAATGTTCTATGTGCTAGCACAATTTTGCCAGACCCCCGCAATTTGTTCCTGACTGTTCACTTCTGTCAGCTCTGCTCCTGGGTTTTGTATTGTCTGTATTTGTCCAGTAGGGAGTGAGAGCAAGAATTCATTAAAGAGCAGCTGGACAGCGAGGGCCTAATTGTCAGAAAACACTCCCAAGGCAAACTCTGGCCAGCGGCTTTGTCAGGGTCTTTTATCCCTGTGTAGACATAGCCCATTGACTTCAGGTGGACTTGTGGGTGCTCATCTCTTCTGAAAACCAAGCCTTACCTGGCTGGTGGCAATTGAGGGGGTCACATTTGAACCAATTTCCTAATTAGTAGTAAAAGTTTCACGTTGCCTTACCAGACTCCATAGCTAGGAGATGTGGTCTGCACAGCTGGGTCTGGTTATTCTAGCTTTCTGCTTGATTTCAACTATAAGTTGATAGTATTGGCTACAGAGGTGATACTGTGCTGTCTTTGTTCATTCCCCTGGCATTACTTGGTCTCTGTTCTAGAGTGGGTTGGTGCGGTTTTTATTATCATTCTCCTTATGCTTGTTCTTCCTTTCCTTTGCAAGTGTTAACAGCAGAAGAGACAGACACAGATCTCTTCAGTTAAAAGGTAGCTGGAATCCCCACTGCAGCTGGCCTACAGGCGCATGTACTAGTGCAGCCTTAGGGTTTAAAGAGGGATTGGTTGATCATTGTTTATTTGGGAAACAAGCTGATAAAGGTCCACTTCATTGTTGTATTCACTGATTTTTACAAGCGAATTGTCAGGATGCGCAGCAGATCTTTGGAACTTTGTCTCTTTACCAGGATCCAAGGCAATTGATGAGTTTACAGGGCTTGTTCGCTTTAGATTCGTGGAGCCCACAAAAATCAATAGTTTTCCATTATCGGGTGCGGCTGGGTCACTGGTCTGTCAATGAGCTGTGACAATTGCTGTGCAAGGGTGAACCTGACCAGTCAATTGCTGCTGACAAGAGGCAAACATGCTGACAGCCACTAGAACAAGTCGAAACACAGCTTTGCACTTCGGCTTGCCGTCCAGAGAGGGTCGAAGGAAGGCCTGTTCCCAGATGTAGGGCAAACGCCATGGCAAAGCAGTGCTGGGCCCTGCCCCCGCTCCCTCAGCAGGGCGGCCTTGGACGTTCAGGGCCCTGTGCGCACAGACATAGCCCGGAGATGAAGGACAACTTCCTGGATCAGAGGGTGCCTCGCTATTGCAGGGCCTTCCCCCGCCACTGGCGCCGTGGAGCGCAGCCGCGCTCCCAACCTGTCAATGCGGATTCCCTGCCGGAGCGCGGCCGCAGTGTAACCCCAGCCACGCCAGCGGAGCGAGTCCCTGGCCTGCCTCTGGGCTCAGCCCAGCTCTTGCCGGTCTCGGGGTGGGTTCCGGCGGAATTCCGGTCAGACACCGAACTGGGAAGCAGAACGAAAATCAGTAGCTAGCAATTAACCCAATATTAGGATTTTTAATTTCCAACCTCCATTAACTACTTTCAAGTCTTAAACGCTGGCCTCTTTCTTTGTGCCTCCAGCCCTCCGTTTGATTCGCGCAGAAGCCCAGAGTCACTTGCGTTCCCCTCATCAAACAGAAAAACTGGCAATCAACTTTATCACTGCGAGCCAACTAGCTGGGTTTAAAAAAATACACTATCCACCAGACCGATCATTTTCTTTAAACGAGACCAGAAGGGAGGCGTTTGGAAGGGAAAAGAATAAACCCTCCTTTACTGGTAATTAGAAGAACCGGTCTTATGACTTGCAGCACTTGGTAGCTCAAAACGCGTCAGATCTCTTGTAGCATTAATTAAAAAGAATGTATGTGTTTTTAATAAAATGCTTCATGTTGTAGCCTCCTTTCTTCCTCTTACCAAATGTGATTATGGGGGCTGAAGGGAATTCAGGTTAATATGTTGACACACTTAACAATGCAGGGTCATGTTGCACAATACGCTTGACTGGTTTGGTTCAGTACAGCCTCTGACAGGTCCTAATCAGCCACTGCCCTAAAGGCAGAGGCAAAGAGCGGATTTTAATTACTGCTCCATACACGAGTTTGCCAGCATTAAATTGAGACATAATTAGGCCTCCGAATTTTAATAATTGTCCTAGCTAATTGGGCAGACAAGTGCGTTCTGTCGCGTGGCGTGATTAGATAATTAGTATTTCCAAATGACAAAATTGGGCTCTTGATTACGAATTCCAGATGCAAGGGGAAAGGTAGCGCGAGGATCTTTACGAGTCTATTAGGGGAGAGTTTAGCGATGCTGGTAATTTGAAGTCCATTAAGAAGCTAAATTCCACCTCCGGTGAGCCACACTGGGCTGAGAAGGCCTCTGCCTCCGTGTCTGCACCGCCGCCGCCTGGCTTAGACTTGGGAGATCCGCGGGATGTGCCCTGTTCTCCAGCTCTGCACCAGCGAGGCACGGCAAGGGAGTGGGGCTGGGGTCCTACTGAACACGGGAAGCTGCTTTCCCACGTGCCTGCCGTTTTTGAGGGCGGCCTCCTCCTTTGCCACCCAGCCCCTCCTGTATTCACTGCTTCTGCCCTCCACTGGTCCCAGCAACCTGCCCCCTCGGCCTGGGAGCCGGCGCTGGTGTAGGCTGCAGCCAAGTCCCCTGGCTGAAGTGCTATTTAAAAGTATACATATGCTAATGAGGGGCAGTCGGAGAGCACTGGGTGAGGCTGCTCGGGGCTCCTCTAGCTAGGCCATTATTTCCCACTGATTACTCGCTTAAGAACGTCTTCAGAAAAAAAGCTCGAGGTGTGACAGAGAGCTGGTCACCAAGCAGCTGCCCCTCATCCCTCCAGGCGCAATCTGACCTCCTTTCTCAGGCCCTCCTGCACCACAGGGCGGTCAGCAGCACCAGGAAAGGTGCATTATGGGGAAGTGGAGGGGGGAAAGAACCGGGCCCGTAGCTCTCAGGAGAGAAGGGGGCGCTGCAGCCGGGCTATATCCCAGATTCGACTGACTGACTCCTGCTACACTGAACCCGCCACACCGGTGACGCCCGGCCCAGACCCCCTGCAAAGAGGCCTGCATTCCATCTCCTGGGAGGGTAGCTCCAAAGGACACCCAGCGCCTGGTTCAGTGGTCCCTTTGGTTTCTATGAAGCTTGTTTCAAATAAGAAAAATGTCCCTAAATGCCAGTGGTAGCTCATTCACTCCTGCCCCTGGCTCTCTCAATGTGAGATGTCAACTCCAATTAAAAGCTTATTTATTTTCAAATGAAACTATCATGCTACTGGGAAACAAACAATAGGAGCAAAATCGGTGGCCTAATTCATTAAAAGCACAAATTACCAAGGAGTTGCTTGGAAAGGGGAGCCAGTGGAGAAGGCGAGCACAGAACATGTCATAGGAGAGAGAGAGCTGTCACACCCGGTTTGGGCGAGCTAGAGGCACGTCAGCAGATTAAACTCTCCATTTCGGTGTTCTTTCGCATGAACCGAGAAAAGACAGCGGATCTTCCCGACTAGCGGCCAGAGTAGGCTGCCCTTCAAATAAATGTAAAGAAATCTCTCCCTCTTTAGCAATAGCACTGTTCTCATTTTTAGTGCATTGTTGCATTCCCCAGATAAAATCTAACACTCCTGGAGGAAAGGTGTAATATCCGTCACAAAGATTTTTCTTTTCAGTACACAATACTTGGGTTTTTCTTTTTTTGAAGAATTACATTTATGACTGATCACTCAACACCTTGTTGGCTCTGATTGCAGAAAACCCACCTTATAAATATATGATAACCACCCTGTAATAGGGAGTGTGACAATTTACTTCACAGTGCATTTCAGGCTGCTAATTGATCGTTTCAGTCCAGGGACTATGCGGAATAAATTATAGCCATCAAAAGGATATCACAGTTCATTTTGGTAGAATGGTTTCTGTGTCACTTCTTGTTCGTCTTTTGCCCAATAGCTGCATTAGCCCCATGTGTTGTTGTTTTGTTATTACTAGCTGTTTCCATGTCAGAAATGCAAATCTGAGAATGAACACTAGAGGCCGCTCTATTTGCATACTTCTACTATGATTAGGCGCGTGGTCTGCCTACACCAGCCAAAGAGTAAGAAGGTTTGAATCAGAAACCTCACAGTTAAAAGGCTTTGAATCATTTGGAGAAGGCCAGTTGGATTTACAAGAGAGTAAGTACCGAATATCCTTTACTACCATCCAGGTTAGCTAGAGTTAAAAGGGACGCATATTTGCCATAGACTTTTGAGAACGATCATGATTTTTCCCTCCCATTATGAATTACAGCTTTATTGTCTGATCAAAAGAGTGGGTGTGTGGATCTTATCATTGGGCTACCGTAAACTATTCGATAAAAACTGGTTTTATTTCTTCCCTTCCAGTCTTTTCTCTCCCTTCCCGCTGTAAATTAATAAAAGATATACTAATCAGTTTATGACCTAAAACCAAAGATTCAAGTTACCACAAATGCAGGGAAAGTAATAAGGAAAAAAGAAGGGACTAAAGTATTGAAATTCACGATCAAATACTCACAGGAAATGCTTACAGATACTATTTGTATGATTACATGTATATGTATCCTTTATTCTCTGTAGTTTTTGCCCTTTAATTAATTATGGGTTGCAGAAAACATGCTATAAACTAACTGGTAATATACAAAAGACTTCACTAAAATCCGTGAATAATCTGAGTTAAACCCATAGTAGCCCAGAAATTCAAGATCTCTTAATTATCTTCGTAAATCACTATCTGCATATTGCAGTATTTATGGTACCAGAATTCACCTACTCTTTTCAATCCCCTCAAGTACCCCTACATCTATAGGTGAGGTAGACTATAGCAGGTCAGGGCTGATCAAGAGCGAAATCGAGCGGTTCTGGCAGGCTCATGAGTGAAGTAGGGACTCTTGTCAGTAAGAGAGGCTGAAGCCTGTCCATTTGTATTTTATACATCATTTCTTTATTACGTTACATTCGATGTTCCGTGCTCGACCACATATTAGAACAAGACTGTTTCATACACAATGAGGATGCAGGGGAATTTCTCTCCTCGGTTTGCTCTGGCCTAATGAAATGGTTTGATTAAAAAAAAATAAGAAGAAGAAAAAGGGCGCGCTGAAAGACTCTTCTCTCCTCCGTCTTCCCTCCAAATTGCTTCTAAGTAAAGCTCTTTCAAAGATCAAAGGGCCTGATCCTGCCGTCTTTGCAGCAATGGGAGTTTGCCTCCCATCGTGAGAATTTTGCCTGAGTGAAAACTACAGGATTGAGTTCATAGTGTGCTCAGAATCTCCCCTCAATCCTCAGCACATAAATGGAAGCACAGGTAGGAGGATCTCTGACATGGCACACAGAAGCAATCCATAGTATGGTCCACTCTTGAATTTCTTACTCAGACAAAATCTGCACTAACTTCATTATTTGTATTAACACCTGGTTCAAAAGGGCTTTTACCATCTGTCAGGTAAATAAGTGACAACAATTGCCCAGGTACATAAATACCTCTCCAATTACGCAAGTCAGGCTGAAAAGAGATGATCCTTACCTAGATTGTAAGATCTTCAGGGCAGGGACTTCAGTTTTTATTTGCCTGTAAAGCACCAATAAGCTTTATGTAGCTATATACAAAAAATAATATCCGCAATAACAGAAACTCAAATTACAAATCTTCTGGATGTAGACATTTTTACACCGTTTTTATAAAATCATTTACTTTTTATTTGCAGAAGAAGTAAATAGTATTTTGTTCAGTTTTGTGCACTTTCACTAAAAAAGGGTTGGGGGAGGTTTCACTGTAATTGCAATTGTGGGGGCCAATATTTGTCACTATGGTGTAGGCCATTTCTGGTATAAAAATATAATTATTATTGCTAAATTACCAATATTTAAACATGTGAATATTTGTGGAAGTAAAATTTTAAAATGTAGTTTACCAGTTGTGTTTAGATTAAGATTAGAACTCCATGGATTGACATCCTATTTTTTAATGCTTTATTGAGATACTGTGGCAAAGACTGGTTTATGAACTGATGTAGTCCTACCATGCAGCATATGATTTATCTGATATACCCTATAAAGTACATATTTATTAAAATTTTACAGGTGATATAGCATATCTCAAGATTAAAATATATTGGTTATGACTATGTAGAGCTTGATCCTGCAATATTACTAAAGCAAAACTCCCATTGCAGTCAAAGATGGTGTTTGGCAGAGAGAAAAGGAGAAGAAATGGGAAGGTGCATCCTCAATGACACCTCTCCTGCAATTCTCTGAGAAGCCCTCACCTCAGTCACAAGCCCCTCACATATATCCCCCCATAACACTCCCAGAGCCCAATCACTTTTCAGTGTGCAGAATCCTACCAAATCCCATACTCCATTGCCAAGCACCTTGCCTGGCTGCCAGAACTCTTCCTTTTTCAGTGGCAAATGCTCCCAATTAAACCCATCAGCTGCAAACATTATTTTCCCATAAGGTGTTGCTGACACCTCTAGTGGGGGCAGGTGAAGTTTGCTTTTGAGTGTTCTATTCTGAGGGACCTCAGCTACTCCTCTGCCCCAGGTATTCTCTTGTGAGTTTCCATGAGGTTCTATTTTGTCACTTCTGTTCAATGTATATATGAGATTACTGGGGGAGATAGTTGATCCATAGATTCTAAGGCCAGAAGGGACCACTGTGATCATTCTAGTCTGACTAAAGTGACCTGATAGCAAGTCTGAAAAATAGGGACCCTTTTGGGGGGAGGGGTATAGTTGCCCCTATATCAGGATGGTGCTGATAATATCAGGATGTCTGATCATTCTGACCTGAGTTAGTGAGGCTTTTGATGCCGATGTGCTTCCAATAAGTAGGTTACACCTAGCTCTGTGTCTCCAGCTAATAAGACTGTGTGCTGGAGTTGAACAATCCAGCCAGTGCAGTGTTTGGCAATCCTTTGGATGAGTGTTATCTGACTAAAGTTAAATCCTTATCAGATTTCGGTAATGCTTATAGGCTGGGGGAAAAACAGAAAAAATGGTTTGTCCCCTTGAATTTACAATAGGCTTTATGCAGGCAGTCAATGACATTAATGGGGCTCCATGCAGGCACAAGGAGTAGCCCATACACAGTCCACTGCAGGATTGGGGTCTATGTCTGACCCCTCATTTGTGGGCATTTGCCTGCCATTTGTCAGCCAAGTATGTATCTTGGACTGCAGCAGCTTCTAGCTATCCAGATAGTTGCACTGGTGTGACTGGCCACATTTTTCATCTCTGCTCAGAAAAAATGTTGGGACTTTCTCTTTTGGATGAGGACCTTGTTAGTTACCGATCCCTGTCACCTAACAACTGAGTTACTAATATGTGAGACAGTAGCTGAGGCCATTCAGAAATTTCAGCTGGTGCAGAATGTTGCCATCTGTATGTTTCATGGTACTTCTCACATAAAGCAAATTATACCCATTCCCTGTGATCTGCACTGGCTTCCATTTAGTTTCCTGGTGCAGTGTAAGGTGTTTTTTGACTTCCAGCACCCATAGTGTCTTGTGTTCTGGAAATTTTAGAAACTACCTCTATCTTCATATGATAATGCAACAGTTATGATCAGCTACAGCACTGGAGTTTACAGCTCCTGATTTAAATCAGAGATTGTCAGTGGCTTCAATAGATGCATCTTCAGCTATGGTACCCACCTTTCCCCTAGACTCCAGTAGAGTCTGCATTTGTTGCCATTCAGCTCACCTGGCAAAGCCTATCGATATACCCAGGCTTTCCCTGGAGCAGGATTGTTGGGGATTAGAGAGGGGCTGAAGGAAAGGAATTTGCTTGTGGATGGTAGGATTTTTTTCTGGATAGTGACCCCCCAAAAAAGTGTTCTTCTAATGACTGTAATGGTGTCCCAGAGCTGCTTTTTTTGTAAATACAAAAATAAGGCCTTTCTACACAAGTATAGTTAATGCAGTACCATCACCCTACTGTAGACAGCTCTCTACAGGACACATATTTTGCTTGTGTCCCTTAATGCTATTTTGAAACAGTTGCTTGCCCCTGGACCACCAGTGTGGTTCATCTTCACTCTCATGAAGGACATACTGGGTAGTACAAACATATAAGTAGCCCCCCAGTGATAGATGATTCTAAATAAATGCAAACAGCGAAGATGCCGGATTGTCAGAAGACCCAGAATTGTTTCTTTCCCCAGCAATGACTCTGCAGAACCTGCAGGACACTATATGTCCTCTCAGGAAAAAGGCCTGAGCAGGGTTTGAGCTGGCTGGTAGGACATCTTTAGGAGGTACAATTTAACCTGTGCAGAATACCACCACCAGGCCAGTGCATCACTCAATCCCACCTAAGCCTTGTTGATAGAGGTGCATTGGCTTCCTAGGGGTCCTCTGCACAGGACTCTTTCTCCTGTTGTCACACATTTCCCATATGGCATTTCTTTTGAAATAATAGTTTACATGCGCTCACAAAAGCATCTTTAATTTGGTAAACTCTGGGTGTGTTTACAGCTCATCTTGAAAATATCCAGAGTCTTTCTAATCAACTAAAAAAAGAAAAAAAAATACCAAGAGGGTGAAGAGAAAAAACCTGCCGCATAGCAGAGTCCTCTGGTACCTGGTTACAACCTAGGGGAGGGGTGGTCGAAGTGTAAAGAATGGCCCACATGGCAGGAGCTCCCCCACAGCACCCTAGTTTTTGACATGGAGTTGATGGGAGACCACAGGTCCCACAATGCAATGGGCCATCGCGTGGCCTAAGGGCCCTCCTGTTAAGTTCAGCGCGGCTCCTGAAAGGCTGGAGCCGGTAGTCTCCTCATTGCAGATGGAGGTGGCTTCGCTCTGCTCCCTTTTACACCTAGGTGAGGGGCCACTCCTGGCCCGCTGGCGCCCATGCCCGGGGAAGGGGGAGGCGAACGGCCAGACACCCACCCACGCCCGAGGGAGCACGTGAAGCGCCTCCCGTCCATCGTGGGGGTGTGGGGCTGGCAGGGGAGCCCCTGGGAGGAGATGTTTTCTGAGCGTTTCCAGTTGAACAGAGATGCGGGGAGAGAGGCTGGTGGGAGCTAATTGCTTTAATAGGCCGCCACGCCATTACAATTTCTTTTTGGCAGTGCAGTGTTTATTGTGAGAACACGAGTCCCCTCCCCCTGAAAGGAAGCTCGGGAGGCGCGCGGGCCCCGCCATATCAATTATTCAGTCCTCTCTCCCCGCCCCGCTCCCACTCTCCCGTGTAAACAAATCCCCCAGCCAGCCCGGCGTGCGGCGGTGGAGGGCGTGCAGGAGCTCGGCCTGCTCCTCCCTCGCTCCCTCCCAGCGCCCGCAGCGGGCCGAGAGCGGCCTCCCTCAGGGCGGGAAGGGGCTGGCCGGGGGCGGGGGCCTTCCCTTTCTCCTAGGGCCGGCGGGGGGGCTGCAGGCTCGAGCTCCGTCCGACGGGGCGGCTCGCCAGCTTCGGGGAGGAGCTGAGCTGAGCTACTGCAGGACGCAGCCCGACCGCCGAGCCTCCGTCTTTACTCCCGGGCATCCCTCCCAGGCCTGGGCTGCGAGCTGCCGCTGCCGGGCCCAGCCATTGCAGCTTCCCCGCTGGGGGGGTGTGTGTTTCTCCGTTCCTCGCGGGGCTGCGCTCCTCCCACCCCGGAGCTATGGGCCCCGGGCCCCACAGCTGTGTTAACTCGCCCGCTCGGCAGGGGGGCTGACGTTTTCCAAGGGCCGTGGCAAGGAGCCGTTACGGGCCAGTTAGAGCGATTGAGTCGGGTTTCCCTTTGCAGAGGCTCCCCCCACCCTGGTCCCGCAGGGGGTGATGGCAGGAGAGGGGTAAGATCAGGCTAACGCGGGTTCCTCTCTGACACTTTGGTATGAATGTTTCCCAGGCACAACAGAAGCACGTCGGCTGATCCCCTCCAACGCGTGTAAAGACAAGCGATAATAAAATCCAGGGGGAGAGTATCAAGAGAACTGAGCATCAAACCCATCTGACTCCACTATTTCTTCTCGAAATAGTGATTGTGATGAGGAGAAAATTGTGAAGAAGCGAATGGGTAAGAGCAGCTGGTAGACAATCTCTTTGGGGACTCTCTCTCTCTTTAATACATTTATGAGTTTAAAAACCAAAAAGCAGCAGTTTAAGTCAATACTTCAAAGATTTTTCGGTAGTGAAAGGGACACTAACAAAAGAAAGTGTCTGAATAACAAACACATCGCTCTGCCGGCGAGTTTTAAGACATTTTAAGTATAAAGAATAAGTGACATGGCAATCATCCCCCTCCCAACTTTGCTGCTTTCTGATTCGGATGCGAGGGTGAAATCTTGCTAACAGCTCGTGTATCTGTATATTTAATTGCGACCTGGCTGCATGTTCCTGTTGAGGAAGGATGCAGATGACAAGTGAATATATAAAAAACAGTTGACAAAAACAGGAAAGAAATAACTGACAGATGAAAAGACAGTCAATGCGGAGCTAACAGGCAAAACCATCAGTACAAAGTCACATACCTTCTGAGAGGAGCAGTAGTTTGTTTTATTCCAGATCTCCAGAGTTTTATCTACTGTAGGTGTGATGGGGGAGAGAGGAGCTAATGTGCCCTGTTTAGGAGACAAACATGCAGATTAGATCAGACTTCTGACACCATGTTTCACTCAAGACTTAAAACAGAGGAATAAAACAGACTTCCCCCACTGAGGAAAAAGGAAAATAAAACAAAAAAAATCCAAGACTTTCTAAGGCTTTTTCTTTTACTTGTTTAAACATAACCGTTTAAAATATACCTATAGTTAGATACCTAGAGTTCAGCTGGATCAGTGGGTCTCTGTTATATTCGCACAAATTTAGTGTGTTGCTCTCGAATTGAGATGAAGTTCAAATGGAGGCCTTAAGCTTTCCGTTTCTATTGTTTAAAGGTTGGGACATTAGGAGAATATCAGCCCAGCTCCCATTTTTCATCACTTTTGTATTACTTTAAGTTTTCAATGAGACAAGTGTAATTACTAGGCATTTAACTTTTTGCGAGGCTCTTTCATTATGGCTTTGCATTTGCACCTCGCTTTTAGAGAAGTAATAACATTCACAGTCAGGGGCAAATCCTGTTAATGAACAAATTAAAGTTCAAACAGTTATTCAAGTTCACAGCCTTGCTCGCTGCTCCTTTAATAAGAGTTATACATGTTACTTTCTCTCGGAATCTCTCCCCCCTTTTATTACTTTTTAAGCTTTTCATAAACACAGCCGGGCTATATCTGCCGCTCCCAGCCTCTAAAGCTCCCTCCAATCCTGGAGGGATCCCTAATCCGACCTTAATTTGGTAACTTTTGTAAAACACATAAAAGCTGGGGTACTACCTTTGTGCGCTCAAATGACTATATAATAGTGAAACAAGCCAAAGGGAAGTTTCCCCCTCTTTGCCTAGACTCCCCTTGCCCTTCTGCTGGGTGCTCTACCCCCTCTCCCCATTTGCAGTGAAATCCTGATTACTCCCTCAAATTCCTAGGGAGAAACTGGACTTGGAGTTTTCTGGGCAGACAGGGAGCAGGTGCCCCTGGACAAGGGCTGGTCTTTTTCTCCAGGCATCTGGCTGTCTGTGTATCCATCTGGGCGGTCTGTCTGTGCGGTCTGACCGACTTGGGTTGCCTGGCTCCTGTCTGGTCTACCTGCCTAGCCAATATTATGTAGTTGATCTGTCCTCTCTGGTCTATTTTATCTCTCCAGTGTCTCACCTATGTGGCCAGTGGCAGCTCTGGGTCTGCGGGTCAGGTCCCCTCCTGTGTATCAGGCCTACAAGACGCAGCAGTTGCAATAACAGCAGCAAGGCGTAGCTTGCTTGTCTGGCACGGCCGCGGCCGTTCACGGAGCCCCCGCCGGGCGATCGGAGGGAAGAGGCGAGCTCGCTGTTTGCCAACAAACTACGCGGCGCTTCCTGCGGCTGTCCCGAGCAGCCTGTCTGCAAATGGGAACCAAGTGCCGTTCACCGAGCTCCCTTTCCTGCTCGCACTGCTTCCTCCTCCCCCTGCCTTCCAATCTTTCTCAATTAAAGTGTCTGCCGGCCCCTAGGCATTTACATATGTGAATCCTAATTCCCCTTGTCGATGGCTGCCCGGCCTAGGGAGCCCGGAGCCTGCGTCCTTCCAGGTGGTGCGCAGGGAGCTGCTCCATGCGAAGGACAGGCCTGCAGCCCCCGCTGGCCCGGGCGCTTTCCCCCCTTTCAATCGCAATTGTCAAATTCCACTCCTTTGTTTTACTCTCCCTCCCAAAAGCTCAAGGCAGAGCCGATGCAAAGCGCTAGCTATGTACAAATCGAGGAGATCACACTCCCCATTATCTACCTCCTGGCGAGTGTTTGATTTGTGACATCAAAAGCTTATCAAGACAAGCCTACAAAAAGCACCTCGCGTAGGCTGGGCTGAGCGATCTCGCTGGTTTGGATGGTCTCCCTTCCCAAGGGGTGGGGTAACAGGGGTGCTTAAAACGGTATTGACTGCCACAGCAAATTAAATCGCTGCACTGAAGAGAGCTAGTGGCCAGGACCCGGGTGACTGCTAGCTCCCCGGCTGGTAGCGTAAAGAATTTCCTGACCTGCACCCGCAGGGCAATATTGGGGGTCTGGCCGGCCGGACAGAAGGGGCTTAATTGCCATGCCTTGTTTTTTGTTTATGTGTGTGTGATTGAGGGTTATATGGAGGCCCTGAGTCCTCACAGCCATCCGCTCCGAGTGGTTTGATATAATCACCATGACAACTGCAATCTATGAGCATACA
The DNA here is from genome assembly GCF_027887155.1 of Malaclemys terrapin pileata. Lineage (NCBI taxonomy): Eukaryota > Metazoa > Chordata > Testudines > Emydidae > Malaclemys > Malaclemys terrapin. The sequence goes on from NC_071512.1 coordinate 78,245,602, forward strand.
AATAATAGAGATGAAATAGACAAAAGATTAGCATGCCATGAAAAGTACAATAAGTTTCTTATTTAGCATTTAGATAACTGTCTTTCCTTCGGAGCAGGCTTCAAAGTTGAACCCAGTTTAGACCAAGAGGATTAATTCTTTCTCCAGCATGCTTCATTGAATCTCTCATTACCAAACTTTGTCTGTATTGATGTTAGATTTGATTGAAGATTAGAGCATTTAGCAAATCTTGCTTTTCTGCATGTATCAGGCCTTTTCAAGCACAGCCCGCCCTGCCCAGTGGTCAATACCCTTACTTTTATCCAGTGTCTGCTTCATTTAAACTTAATCAACTCCATCAATGAACTGGAACAGGGAAACGTCCCTGCGGTGAGAATGTTGTGCTTTTCTTAGATAATTCTTTGCTCCCTTTCCCAATCCGTTGGCGTTAAACCTAAAATTGCACTCTGATGAACTTAATCAATATGATAATGACAATTGGGGCTGAATGGCTCTGCTAGGGCTCAAAGTGGAAAAGGTAGATGGCTGGGCCCATTACCCAAAACAACTTCTCTTGTCTTGCCTTTTCTTTTGTGTGAGCTACTCCTATCTTTCTTTCTTTTTTTCTTTCTTTCCTTTTCCCTCCCCCTCCCTGACACTGAATACTGCTCATGCTGGAAAATGATGCATCTTGGTGAGGAAAACTGAAGCAGACCGATTGGCTCTGTGAATTATCTGGCTTGTTGCAGTGAATTATTTGCACTGTTTCCTTTACCAGTCAACAAGTTTCTGAGGTATAGTACAGATCAATCAAAGCTGACAGAGCGTATGTGAAGCTTTTACTGTGTAAATCTGGACCTCTTGTCCTGGCTTCGTTGGCACTGGCATCTGTATATCATTTTTATACTGCTACCAGTAGAGCAATTTCAAAAGTATTTGCAAGGAAAATGTATGTCCCCATCTGTTCCTGGAATCATAAATGTGCCACTTTTGGAGGGTTTTCACTGGTAATCATATCTTTAATGATGAACAAACTTGTGATATATACCTTTCCATAAAATGGGGTTTTCTTCACTTTATTGTGATTGGCTAGGATAAATAGCTTTTCCATATGTTAGGGAGATAAAATATAAGATTAGCAGGGCTCGTTTGTTTGATCATAAACAACAGAAAAAAATCATTCCAAATACTCTTTAAACAGAAACAACTACAGAATTAAGTTGCATTAATTGGCTATCTATGGCCCACCACTAAGGGGTAAACAATTGCCTCCCTGGAAATGACATTTTAAAATAAGATTATAGTGTTTTGTTCATTCTGAATTATAATACATTCACTGATTTTAAATATGTTGTTATTATTTTAATTTTTGACGTAGTTTTGTGTCTTTAGATTTTTTATTTTGCAGGTTCGCTTTTGATGGCAATCTCTATAGCACAAAGGGTGCTATTTAGTAAGTTGCCACATGTATATTTAGAAAGCAGATGGGGGGGGGGGAATGTCTTTAGCAGTCTTTGCATGCTATTGTTGTAAAGGTTCCTCAAGTAAGAGTGCTTGAAATGTAAATATTCAATTTTTAAACCAGCCAACCTTTTGCACTTGCTGGAAGTGTTGAATAAAGAATAGTAAGGGGAGTCTTTTTAATTTTGTTGCACTTCATGCTTAAGGTAATGTTATACATGTCATATGAAAATTACTGGTGCAATTGGGAAACTTAACCAGAGTCCATGACGGTGTGTCTGTCTAATGAATGACCCTGGCTGTTGTGTGAGAACCATTTTGGTTTTATTACTGGTGGTGATACTGCTTTTCAACCTTGGTATGTATGCATATTTTAATATATGCATTTCTGTGTATAAAGAGCAATATTCTCTTCAGTATTACATAAAATGTTAATGAAGACCTAAATAGAAACACTATCATAAATTCCAAACAGCAGTGAAAAGGACCATGAGATATGTGTTTATCTCTCTAGCTGTGTCTTTTTGTTTATATCTATACATGATCACAGACATACACAGAGCACATGCATACATTTTCTGCTGTGATGTGTACTGATTGATACATAAGCATATGCACAGACTGTAGGGAAACATTCATTGTTTACAATGTTGCTTGGAATTTCTTACAGGAAGCTGTCCTCTGTCTCTGAAGATTCTGCAGCAAGACTGGTAGCTATAGAGCATGTATGATGGTAGCAGGGCTGCCCAGAGGATTCAGGGGGCCTGGAGCAAAGCAATTTTGGGGGCCCCTTCCATAAGAAGAAGTTGCAATACTACAGAATACTATATTCTCATGGGGGCCCCTGTGGCAAATTGCCCCACTTGCTTCCTCCCCCACCCCCCGGGCAGCCCTGGATGGTAGACAGTATAATATACCGGAAATCATCATACAGTTCTTAAATTATGCTAAGCCAGAAATGATGTGTGCATGGTCATCACTAATATATATAATGTAAAAAGTGTACTGCATTTCCCACCATTGAATAGTATCTTTACACTACAAGATAGCTATGGAGCAACTATGGGGTCTACTGATCTCCACTAATAGGTGGAGATTTGCACTCCTAACTACCATCAGTACTGAAAGAAGTTAAACACTTAAATCCATCATATCATATAGTGAACACCCAAGGCTAGATTAACATCTTTACACCTTTATGTAGACAAGCTTTAAACACTCAATTTTCTTTATTTTTGTAAGCATTGCAGAACCATAGAACACAGTGAATTTATTTAACACCTATGATCATCTCACCTGCATTCTGCCCTCTGATCTACCTTAGCCAAGACCACTTCTAATGCTCTACACCTCTGAGCAGCTTTGAGATAGCAGCCATTTTTGCCAAAAGAACCTGACATAAACATTCATTTCTTCTCCCCCCCACCCCCTCCACTCTCCACCCCCCGACTCTCCCCGCTGAAAAATAACCAGTGGGATTTAGAATCGTACTGATGCAAAGTCCAGGATTGGCATTATTCGGGTCTGAATCAGCATCAGATTTGATGAATTAAACTGCCAGGGAAAAAAACCCACTTGCTAAATATTATTGGAGGACTAGAATTCCAGGCTTTCTAGTGATCTAGATGCTCCAACTTGTCTTTTCTTGGCAGGTAATGTGATATTGAATCCCAGAACTGTGGTTATCACTGTTTACAGAGAGGCTCCTTTAAATCGCTTTTAGAGCTTTTAAAAGTTTTAAAACTAATTAAAATGTTTCTTTCCACCAGTAACCATAATTGTCAAGCACAACCTGCCCTCCGAGATAGGCAGATAGGGATATTTGTATCAACATAGATTTTTAAATTTTAAGAGATTTCCAAAAAGAGTTTTAATCTAGTATTTGGCATGAAGGAATCACCCGTGCTATGAAAGGGTATTGACACACTTGTGATGGTCCCTTTACCTCAGTGTTGAACCCAGAAAGGCCAATTCTGCCCCCACTGAAGTCAAGGGGAGCAGGAGCTATGTTGATGTGATTGTCATTTTCAGTACACATTATTCAGGCAACACCATTTAGTGAAAATGTGGAAGGGAAAAGTGAAGAAGAAAAACCCCATGGAAATAAGTGAAGTGTGGGCCTAATCCCTCTTCCAGCGAACTCAATGAGAGGAGGAAAATTGGAGGATCATGTTGGACCCCTCAGTTATTTTTGTATGTTCAGTCGTACACTGTAAGATTAAAATGAACCAATTTAGGGCCAAATTCTGTCCTGAGGTGTATGTGCATTGGCTTTCATTGGGTGTGTCTCTGAGGCCAGAATTGGGCCTTACATTTGTTTGTTTAGCTGCTGTTTGAATTTGCAACTTAATGCATTTATTAGACTGTTTTCACAGTGGACTACACTGTTGCAGTACATGTCATGCTTGTTATGTGTCTATCTAAAGCTCTCCACCGTGGTGTGTTTTTAAACATTTAGGGCCAGATCCTTAATTCTCTTTAAGTTGACTTCAATGGAATTTTAACAGGAAACGTGGGACAATCATGTGCTAATTCTCTATTCCCTATATTCACACACTTGTAACTAGGCTATTTCTAAACCAAATTTTATTGGACCAGCCAAAGGCTTATTACTTAGGCACAATTCAGCTGGACATTTGCTTGAATAAACAGTGCAGGATCAGGCCAAAGTCACTGGCAAATCTGACATGTTAAAAATAAACCTGTTGTTTGAATTGAACAAACAAACAAAAATCAGGAACTGTTAAAATGTGAAAACACCTTTTTTCACATTCCCAGGGCCCAACCCTACAAGCACTTTACATCCAGAGCTCCCATTCAAACCATGTCACTAAGTCAATTTTTAAAAAGAGCAAAATAGAATTTGTATTGATCTCGATATACACCCCCACCCCCACTCCTTTGGGCTGGGAACAAGTATGTCATTTTTTCTAGAAATGTCTGTAAATAGATTTTCATAATGAAAGTGCTTAACCTACTTAGCACCCAGCACCCTCATTGACTTAAAGAGGAGGCTGGGTTGCACAGCAAATGCAAAATTGGGCCCCACATCTAATGCGAAGCTTTGGTACATATCAAGATTTTACCTCACCTCCTAGGTGTTCCAGGTATGTAGATTTGATTTTTTTCTTTCAGAAGTACACTGGGAAATAGATTATGTTTGACACTATATAGTGCTTAGTGGCTTATTGAACTGAATGTTTATTGGAACAGCAGCGGCTCCAATTAACTCAATTGGCATTAAAATTGAAGTTATAAACATTTCTATTATTTTCTTTGTAATTCAATCCAAATTAATGCACCCTAAATTGTTATTGTATAAAGAACTAATTGCACTTTGACATTGTGCAAAAAGGGTTTCTGTTCTCTAAGTAAACAATGTTGATTTAAAGACAGTGAATGTATCTTGGCATATTTAATATCCTAATGGTCTTGTTTTATTTTTGACTTTAATTTTACAGGGGATATCCTTCCTATTTTGTGGAAAGAATATAAGATGAGCTTCACAATTTCATTATGGTCGCTTTCATATGCAGGAAGCTTTTCAGTTTAAGAGAAAATCTGAATCTTACTTTCATATAACACAAATACTGTAAAAGCAGTATCTGTGTGTCAGCATTTGTGTGTATTTTAAAGGGTAAGTAAAAACCACTTAAGAAATAAATTTATATTTGTTTTAAGATTGTCAAACCCCTCCTTTTTTGTATGCAAAGAAAACCAAATTGGGATTAATAAAACTCAGGGGCTGTAGTTAATGCTGTTAAAAGTAGAGGGCAGACATTTACACTGCAATGCATTACTTATTAGAGAAATCCTAAACCGTTTTTTAAAAAATATTGTACAAAAGTAATCAAGGAATTCAAGAAACACTGTTGCAAGCTGTGATCATGCACTTCCGAGGCAGTTAAACCTCCCTCTGAAATCAACTGAAGCCTAGTGAAGTCAATGGGAATTTTGCCTGTGTAACGACAGCAGGATCTCCAGCCCAGAGCCTCTACAGTTAAAAGATCACTTTGAACTAGATGATTTTGTATGATTGATGTGTGAATAGAATTATTTGATATTTTTATGGGGTTGGAGGGATATTACAAAGAAGAGGATGGGGAAATGTTACACTTCCCATTCATCATTTTAAAAAGTAATACCAAGGCTGTGACTTCACTTTTTCTTCAAAAAACATCGTGGAAAAAACTAGCTGATGCCACATTTCACAATGGCCCATCTCTGATCAAGTGATGTAAGGAGTTGTATTGTCCTTAGATTTGATTCCATGGCAAAGGACTGATGACACTGCTGATATATAATTCCATGAGACTATTTCTCTTTTTGGCTGTCAATTACTGCTCCATCCCCAAAACCAAGGGAGTCTGCTGTTCACTGGATTTAGCATAATCACTTGCCACAATCTTACTTGTTTAGGAGGTTTTAGGGATCATTTCCTCAGAGTTAATTCAGAAACAAAGCACAGAGATAAAAAATCCTTGTAGCATCTGAAAATACCCATGTGATGGAGAAGGAAATGGATGGGTCTTCTTTATGGTCAAATAGAAGACATAGGGTGAAATCCTCATCCTGTTGAAAGAGAACTCTGCCACTGACTTATCTGGGCCAGGATTTCACTTACGTTGTTTATAAAACTGGTATTGTTAAAACTAGAAGCCCTGATCCTACTCCCAATGAAACCAGTGGGAAAACTATCCTTGGGAGTAGGGTCTGGCTTCAGTTTTCAAACTCCATTTGATTCTACTTTGAGTCAGTTTGTATGCTTGGCAAAGATCTGCAGCTCAGGGTTTCTTCCTCCTTCAAGAAGAGACCATGAATGTTTAAAAACTCATTTATTTAGAAACCATGGTCCACTCTCAAAAGAATGTTTGAAGGGCATTTACCCAGAGGAGGCGCTAGTCTCCACTTAGACATCTGGCTGATCTTTAGGCCCACTACTTAAAACCTACATTGTTAGGGAAGTAGTTTGCTACATTTTTGCCTTGCAGGGGGTGGCCTGGCAGACACTCAGCCAAAAGTTCAGAGAGAGTACTTCAGCAGGATTATCAGCATTTTCCTTAAGAGCAGCATTTAAAACGTTACAAAGGGGTAATACTAATAAAAACACCCCAGAGATGTTACTGGTGTTTCTAGCTTGTTGTTAATATTCTTGCTTTGGTCCATGGCTTTAAATAAATCTTCCTTCTTCACAGCGACAGTGTGTTTGTGTGTCGGGAACTTCCATCTTGGTTTAATCTCTGGGGTTTCATGTCTTCGATTTAACAGTAGAATGTGTTGTCCTCTCCTAGGGCTGGGAATTGCAGCTCTAATGCCTCTGAAGGTCACATAATTAGTGTGAAAGGAACATGCAGACTGACAGTTAAGGGAAGGAATGCAAAATAGCTTCCTCTCAGAAATATTATTTTCTCAAACCACTGCTGGCTTCTTAGCGACCATGGGACTCTGGAACGCTTGCCCAGATCCCCTAGAGTTTGTCTTTCTCTCCCTGGAAATGCTTTGGAACCCTTTGATTCCTTTTGTTGCAGACTTTGATGAAACTATGATAATGTGACGAGACCAGGTGCGCCCCCTATCCCTTCTGAGGCCTGCCAGAACTTTATCTATACAGCTGGCCAGGAAAGACTCTAGGCAGAAGTTTCCAACTACAGATATGCTGCCAGTGCTGGTGCTCTGGGCTGCCATCACAGCCAGTGGTGGGCCTTTGTTCTTGGCCTCAGTGCCCCATCACGTGTATGCCTCCCATTCAGTGCTGCCATCTAGCTACCCAACCTTCAGTGGAGCTTGGTTTCTCTGGTGATACAGGGAGGAGGCCAAATTTAGAGTTGGGATAGGCAGAGGTAGGATGGAAGGGAAGCACTGTCATCTTCAGATTAGGGATTAAGACTGGAACCTTGACTGTCCCTGTGTCTGCTCCTCCAATAACTGTAGAGTGATTTCTTTCAAGCCTCTCTGTAAGTATGGAGCACCCTTTCTGAACGGATCCATAAAGTCACAGTCCTCTCCTCCTTCAAATCCCTCCTCAAGTGCCACATCTGCCGACTGCAAGCAGTCGGCCACTTGGTGATCAGTAGGGCTAGAAACAAACCCAACACAGAGAGACAGAAAGGGATTTCAGATTTTTAAAGCCAGAACGGACCATTAGATCATCTAGCCTGAAACCTCCTGTATATCGTTGCATTTCTTCCAATTTCTCCTATATTGAGCCCAGCCGGTTGTGTTTGACTAAAGCATATTTTCCAGAAAGGCATCGTGTCTTGAAGACTTTAAGAAATGGAGAATCTACCACTTGCCTTGGTAGTTTGTTCCAATGGTTAATCATCCTTACTGTTAAATGTTTGTATTTATTTCATGTCATTTTACCCTTATTTAAATAATTCAGACACATCAAACTGTACACACTTTGAGTCTATGTAATCTAAAATCATATTGTTAACCTACTTTCCCTGCCTACTTTTCTCCCATTTTCTGTCACACCAATTTGTTTTGTCTGGTCTGTAACTAGATTGTACGTTATTTTGGAGTAAGGACCTGGACAATCAGATTCTGATCCTGGCTGGGACCTTTAGGTGCTAATACAATATAAAAGTAGACTAATAAGTCCCAGAATTAGTGAAGGTCTTGAACACCTCTGGGTTTCAATGGGAGCTGAGGGCACTGGTGACCTCTCAAGGATAAGGCTAGTAGGCCCAAATTTTCTAAAGTAGCCTCTAATCTGTGATGCCTTAATTTTTGGTTGCCCATCTTTTGGGACACCAAAGACCTCATGTTCAGAGGTGCTAAGCATCTGCAGCCCCCACCAACTCCAGCATCACAGAAAAATCAGGCCTCAGCTGCCTCACATTAGGCACCCAGCATTTAGAGACCACATTTGCTAGCAGGCCACTGTTTTCAAAAGGCCTAATCCTGCTGACCCTTGAGCCCAATGGGAGCAGGCTAAGGCCCCACAGCTGAAAGTGCCTGGTTTATGGCACTCCAAAGCAGTGGTTCTCAAACTTTTGTACTGGTGACTCCTTTCACATACAAAGCCTCTGAGTGTAACCCCCCCCCCTTATAAATTAAAAACATTTGTATATATTTAACACCATTATAAATGCTGGAGGCAAAGTTGGGGTTTTGGGGTGGAGGCTGACAGCTTGTGACCCCCCCCCAGTTTGAGAACCCCTACTCTAAAGGGAAGACCCAAAGAGACTCCACATGGTGGGTGGGTTCTGATAAGCGGTAGAAAGCAGGATCTGTTCTGTAACAATCCTTCCCAAGAGTTTGAATTTTTCTAAGTAAATGGTTTCCCTTGGCCATCATGTGTTACAAGTGACTCATGATCTTCGGGGCCCTGCTGTTTCAAGTAGCCAGGGTAGGATGAAATGCAGCCTCCACAAAGGAGCCATTCTTTACCTGCCATTCCAGCTGCCCTACATCCAGTCCTGGGGACCTAGGTAAATGAACCCATGCTAGCCAGTGAGGCACCTTTTGTATGGCCTATATGATATGGGGTAGGGGGTTCCAGTGAGCATGTGTTCAGCTGCAGAACCGCTCCCTACGCCTCCCCTCTGACCAATGCTTCTCCCTAACCTGCTTCAGGGTCTATTACAAATTCCCTAGGGCAGGGGTCCCCACACACAGTGCTGGGGCATATTTCCTCCCACTCTGTCTAAAGGGTCGGTACCTGGGGCCTGATCCTGAGAGGGGCAGCTCCCAGTGAAGCCAATGGCAATGCAGGTGTTCATCATCTCTGGGGATCAGGCAGCTGCCCCCCTCTCTGCCTTGCCGGGCTCAGCGGAGCGCAAGGGTGCTTAGCCCCAGGCCTGCCTTCCTCATGATAATCAGGGGGGCTGATCAATGGAATTACTGGCATGTCCTGGGCGGGGGCTGAGTCGTGGCGTTCCCTGTCCCTACTCGAGCGGTACACGCGAGCGGTAGTCAACTGTTTTTGTCACTTCCTTTAAGCTGCATCTTGCTTGGTCTCTGTTGTTTCATTACCCAAAATCCCAGAGAAACCACCCGGCAGGATCAATCAGTCGCAGGCAGCCAGACAGTTTTCTTGTACTTTATTAAAGTGTAATCAAACATCGGTTAAGTGGAAAATAAATATCCAGATCTAAT